>NC_080607.1:17000621-17303954 GCF_027887145.1 Ammospiza caudacuta
GGATGTTGCAATGTCCTCGGGCTGTAGTACTTATCTGGATTGCTCTTCAGAGGACCCCTGTCCTGTCTGCTCCACAGGGAGGTTCACAGAACAGCTCATAAATCCTCTGCAATGCACACAAAGTATTTTGTTTTAATTTATAATCCACCCCACAGGACACTGCTAACTCGCTGTTGCTGTGGTGCCTGCTGCACTGACATAACCTGGGTGTAAATGGGATCTCCCCAGGCAATTGTGGCTCCCCCTCAGCCTGAGCCCCTTCCCAGCAGCACAGCACAAAGTCTAACATGCCCAAGGACTGGAAATATTTATGCTACAAGCACTCCTGGGCTGAGTGTGCCTGGTGTTTGTCCCTGTTTGTTTTGCGCACTGTGCAACAGCAACGATTTCCTGAGTTTTCAGGAGTGTCAATACTAGGAGGAATCTGGTTCTGCACACAGGCAGGCTGCAAACCTTCTGTTAATAACAAAAGCTCCACAAGCACTGGCCCACTTTGTTCAGAGGGTTGCACTCCTTCTCTGAGGTGCTTTGGAGGTTCAGGGGTAAGGGAGTACTTAGCACTACACCAGAAGCCTGGAGGAGGAGAACAGGCAGTGCTGGGAGCCCTGGGTGACAGCAAAGAGTTAACTTGCACCACTGGTTGCATGACAGCCCCCAGCTGTCTGTGCCTTCCCCTCCAGCACTTTTCTCCATTATTTCATCAAAGCAACAGGCATGGTTTTAATTTTCCATGACTTGCTTATGAAACATGATCCTCGCTGTAATAAAGAAATTATTTGGTTTGTAATGGATACATAAGAAATCAATTTCCTATTTTTAAATTAGGTGGGATTAACAATGAAGCAAACAATAAGCAGAGCAATGGGGGGAGAAGGATTGGAGAAAGACCCAGCAGCCTGGAGTGAGGGCTGGCTGCACTTGGACGTGTTAAACTGCATTTGTTAATGGCTTCACCAAGGCAGCCACAGCTGTAGGGGTTCCTGAACTGTATATCCATTTTATTCTTTAAAATCATGATGTTGAGAATATTGCTGGAGACTCATAACTTCCCTTCTGCCCGGCAGTGACATTTAGGGTGCGACATGATTTCTGTTCAAATTCATAGTTAAAAAAACCTGGCGCTGTCATAAATGCCTTGGGAGCAGGGCCCTCCTGCTGTGCCTGCAGCAGGGACAGCACGCAGCAAACACCCTCACCTGGGCCAGGACACTGGGAGATTGATGCTCTCCAGCAAGTGGAACAGAAGCAGCTCCCAGCTCCCACTGTCCAAGGGTGTAGCTGCATGTGAGAGCTGCTTGTTTGGAGATGGAGCAGTGATGTGACACAGCCTGCAGGGAGGTTTGTAGCTGTCATTGCTAGAAACCATCTGGTCCCCCTCCTTTACCTTCCTCCTACTGAGCAGTGCAGCCTGGGGACCCCCAGGCCAGGCAGTTGCCAGCAGCCCACAGCCCTGCACAAGAATAATCAGCCCAGTCACCTTCCTGGCAGCTCTCTGCACTATGTCCCTGAAAAGAAAGCACTTTTTTCCTTGCTGTAGAGAATATTCCCAGTGCCTGGTAGTGCTGTGCTGGTGTGCTCCACCTCTGCTGGCAGAGCAGCCCATCTAGTGAAGTCCATTGGAGGGTGTGAGGGGCACAGGCATTCACCTTCAGCCTCTCAGGATGCTCTCTGTGTGGTTTCACCCCCTGGGTTCCCTGAAAATTCACCTCCTGTGTAGCACAAAGTGGGCACGGTGCTTGCAGGGCACGTGCAGGAACCTTTGGGCTGCCCAGCCACAGATATTTACCCTGGACTCAGGTCCTTGGAGCTGCAGGAGCCTTGGAAGGCAGATTGCCCTTTAGACCTTGGACTGCAGACGGCTGCTCCAGCTCCCGCCAAGCCGCAGCGAGCGCTGCCGGGTGTTTGTGCTGCTGGCAGATGTGCTGTTCCTCTGCTGTCCCACATGTGCAGGGAGCTCAGGGATCACAGTGTCCCTGGCGCTGCCAGCTGGGGGCTTTTGGGGGTGGGGAGTGGTCCTGAGGGTACTGAGCCTGTCTGAGTCTGTCCCCCTCAGCAAAACTGCAGCGGGGACTTGCCAGAGCTGCTCTCCTGTGCCAGCGACTCCTCCTGGCCCAGCTCCACACTTGTGCTAAGTGGCTTTGGAGCTGCCCCAGGGGTCTGTCACGGGTTGGAATTAAGAGTTGCATTTGGCTGGCTGGTCTGTCTTTCCTTCCTGGATGCAATTGCTTTTTTTAGCTTATCTTGGTTCTGCATGGGTTTGTGAGTTCCTGCTGAAGTCTCTAACAAGATTTGTATGGTGGCTTCTTTTTCCTCCAAGCAATCATAATTTGGCCAGAAATAAATGTCTGCAGAAATCTTTTTAAAGTCTCTCCCTCATGTAGGTTTCTGCAGCCTTCTTGAGAGACAAGCCGTAAAAACTGATGGGACTTTTGGAAATGCTTGATGGGACTTCTAGGACTGGGCAGAAGTCCAAACAATTTCTTGTAATCTTCTCCACATAGATCTGTTATTGCTGGGGCAGGTACCAGATGCATTATCACTACTAATCTCCTTCAAGGGTGGAGGGGTGTCTGAGTGTAGATAACTATGATGAAATAGAGCCAGATTTCTGTCTTTATAGAATAAATACCAAGAAAACGCCACAGAATCCAAGGCTTGCTTCTACTTATTAGTGTCAGAAGCCTATTGTTTTTGTACTCTAAGACCACCACTCAACCCACAGCTCTCAAACAGCCTCCCCCTCCCTTTCCCAACTCTTGTCCTAGTTTAAATTTATGGCTAATTTATAGTTTTGGTTTTTTTTTCCTATTGGTTGCTTCTGGAGCTGCACATAACTGTTAATAGTATCACTTTGATAGGCAAAACCAGGCTGAATGTGAGGTTTTTGCTGGGGTTTGTTTTTCTGCAGATTCTTTTGGACACCACCCAAGTTCTGCTGTCCAGTTCCACTATCCTGGCCATGTGGCTCTCCAATAAATTGTTATTTAAGGCAATCCAGGGACTGAGGACAACAAAAGTCCAGGCACACTTAGCCTGGGCAGACCTGAATGAACTACAGGAAAAGGAACAGGGGAGTCAGGGTGCTCAGTGAGGGTCAAGGCAGAAGCTCCCTGTGGGTCTCATCCCCTTCCTGGCTCCTGCCAGCAGGAATAACTCCTGGGAGAGCTGCACCTGTCATGATCCCTCATCACTCAAAGTCACCTCATTTCCACAGCATTACTGGACATGGATGTTGTTCACCCTGTGGGTGGGAATTTATCTCCATGCCCCTTGCAGGGCTCTGCTGGTTTCCCAGCCAGCTGAACTGCCATCATCTTGTAGCTTTGGGTTTCAGTCTCTTTCCAACCCTGGATAAATTTAAAGCCGCTATTCATAGCTGCTCTCAGGATCTGGAGCTCCAGAACACCATGGGAAGTTTCTCATCTGTTCAGGAAGACACAGATAAATATAGTGATGGTTTCCAGTGGGTAAAACGAGGTTTTGTTGTTCTATTCACGTTCAGAGCTGGCATTTGTGCTGTTGCTGTGCCAGCCTCCACCATGGTGACAGGCCCTTTCTAGGATTTCTGATGAGATGGGAAGCATGACAAGTTCAGACTATCAGTTCAGTTTAAAGCCCACAAATCTATACACAGCAGGGGTAAGATCTATTTATTGTGAGCCTAAGAGCTATTTTCTGTGGAGGATGAGCTTAGTTTGTGCTGGAGAACAGCTGTTTATCAGGATCAAGTTTCTGGGAGGGACTGTTCCTTGGCCATCTCAACCTGGGAAATGGTTTTGTGATGCTTTACAAGAAGAGAACACAAACTACATTCTTGGTTCAAAAAAAGAACAAAACCAACAAAAATGAAATGCAGGAGTTTATACAGGGATTTTTTAGATGAACAAAAGACATTGAGGCTGGATAAAAAAAACAGCACAAAAACTTTGATATGTTCCTTTGGGAGAATTAAAGCAGATGTTTTCCCTTTTCCAATGGCCAGCATCTGACATTTCCAAAGAAGACACAAAGAACATTTCTGGGATGTGTATTAGAAAAAGTTCTGCTTGCAGCTTATCAGCTTGAAGGAAAACTGAAGGCAGAATCATCTCAGAATTATGTCTGGTCACATTTACACTCGAGAAAAGGCATAGCAAGAAGCACCAATGTGAGGAGGAGCAGAGCAAATTTCAAGGTGATTCTCACTGATGGCATCAAAGGCAGAACAAAGCCCTCCACTGGGTAGAGACAACTCTGAGTTCTTTTGTATGGCCTTTTATAGCAAAGGAACCATAACCATGTGTTTTGTTTTCAAGGATCAGACACGGCCTGAATTTTGCATATTAATATATGTGGATTTCTGCAATTTGCTCAGAAAATCCTTCTCTGGTAAAGTTTTGCAGCCAACGTATCCATGGTGGCTGCAGAATGCAGGGAAGGAATACAATAGCAATTAGGGTTTTTTTCTTTCCTATTTTCCCTACCTAGCTGTTTTGCATAAGGACACACAGATGGGGCAGGACGTGGTTTGGAATCTCGGTGAGGGGGATTTGCCAACACTCATTTGACCAACGTGCCCTTTTGTACTGCTGAGGTTAAACCCCTGCCAGAAATGTCCTCCACGATCAACACTAACAATTACTAATTTGGAGTTCAGAGTGCTCTGCTCTGCCATCCATAGCAGCATTCCCACAGTCTTCCAGCCAGGTACATCTCTAGTTACAATAATTGTCTTTCAGCTGGGGAGCTGACTGACTATACTGCCGCAAGTATGGAATAAATCATGTTACTATGGTAGCCAAGGTTTTTGGAAAACAGCATTTCCCAAAGCACAAATGCCATTTCTCTGAATTTTGCTTCTTTTTCTGAAAATATCATCCCAGAATTGTGAGAGGTTTGAAGTTGGGTTTCACTGTTTTCCAGCACGAGTTCTGCAGCAAGCTGGATGCTGCTTTTCAGGTTTATTTATTTATTTGGTTTAACCTTCATGATGTTGACAGAATCCAGGTGCATGGATATCTTATATACTCAAGCTAATTACTGCTGAGACTGACATCTGAGAAGGGGATTTGAAGGAACAAGACAAAACACAGTCAAAACTTGACCTTGAAACATGAGAAATGAGTTCAAAGAATGGCATTGGGCTTGGAGACTTCTCAACCTGTGCAAGGATTGGGCCAAGGTCTAGGTCTGAGCTCTGGATTTATCAGTGCTAACAGGAGCACTTGGCACTGAGGCCAGACTTTTACCCAAGGGACTATGCTAAATTTGAGGGAGTTGAGCACAGCCTTCCCTGGATGTGGTGCATCCATCACAATGTTCTTGTCCAGTGAATCACGGCACAAACAAGGTACCAGAGATCACATCCTCAAAACCATTCATGGTTAAACTGTGATGTTAATTTTGTCTCTCTTTTTCTAAGCCACCGGTACATCCACAAGTGTTTTAACAAAGTATTTTGTTTCTCACTTCCCAGAATACCAAGTGCATTTCATAACACAGCTGTTGCAAATGTTATGGCTCTGTACACTTCATGTGTTAGTCTTGCCTGTGCTTCCCTTCTCTGAATTGCATTTAATAGGCCAAGTTTTATATTTCTCTACTAATTTGTTGAAATTTATTGCATTTGTTGCCTTCCCTTCTTTCTTTTGAAAATCAGGGGAACTTCCAAATTTCAATTTAAAAGCATTTTGTTTTTATGGAGCATAGTATTTGTTGGAGGGAGAAGAGTTGAGATCATAATCTGGCACAGTTGACTAAGTTTCTAAATTTTAAACCACCGCCTTCTCCCTTTTAAAACATTTTCTCTGCCAATACTAAACATTTTGATCATTCAAAATGTAAATTGTACTCCCCATAGATGCTGATGGGTTGAGGATATATTTACATACAAAGGAGCTGTTGAATGACTCACGCAAAAACTCATTTTCTTGTTCTCATTCTTTACAGTACAGCAGGTTTTTCCCCCCATTTTCTGGTTTCCGGAACGATCTGTGTCTCTGGGCAGTGTTTGAAAAGGTGCATGTGGTTAAAATGTGTGCAGTGGAGAACGACAAATGGTTTAAATATTTTTTTTCCAGAGGAGCTCGTGATAGACACTGTCCATGGGTTGTGTTGTGTTATGTGGAAAAAACACCCAGAGCAGAACCTGAGGGCAGTGGTGGTCAAAAGAAAGAAAATTCCCTGATTTCTTGGGGTGAGGAGGAGCAAGCAAGGATTTAGTCAGAATGTGAGAGCCAGTTTTGGGCTGGGTAAGATGTTCTCAAGGCAGTTAGCACTTTATAACAGCAGTGATGCTGGAGCTGGGTGTGCGCTGTAGGACCCCAGTGATGGTATCTGCGTCTCCTCATGGAGCAGCATTTTGTGGGAGAGGTGTCACTTGGTTTTCCCATGCCCATGTGCCTGCTGGGCTTGGGCCCTGGCACAGATTCCCCTGGCAGGAGGAAGGAGCCATTTCTTTGGAACACTCGTTTGAGCGTGATTGTGTTTGGGAAGGCGGAGCAGGAGCTCTGGAAAGCCCCAAGCTTCTGTACATGTCCTGGGCAGCATTTCAAGCTGTGCCTGGAACACGTTTGCACTGCTCAGGGCTGGGATCCTCTCCTGAGGCCCATAAGAACCCTGGGGCTGTAACTGGCCATAACTGAGATCACCATGACAGATTGTCTCAGCTCTCCTTGCTCTCCTCAGACCCATCCAAATACCAGCCCAGCACTGTCACACCAGCTGTGGATGGCCCAGGCTGTTCCTCAGCTATTTATAGAATTGCTCTATTAACAACTTTGTTTTATCCACTTGATAGTAATGCTTGAATCTGAGGAGTGTATATTCCAGTCTTCCTTGGCTCACTTCCTCTGACTTATTTACTGACTTCCACCTTGATTTTTTTCTGTTAATCTGGAGCCCAGTCAAGAGGACACTATAAGAGATGCAGATGTGATTTTGATGATCTCCACAGGGGCTGCACCACTCTCCTCCACTTCCCTCACAGTTTTCCATTGCCTGTTCTTTGTGTGACCTATGCATTGACTTGGGCTTTATTATTCACTTCAGAACTGATGATGTTTGTGTTAAGTCTTAAACATGGGGTCAGGGGGTAGTTTAGAGCCTTTTCAGATTGTGTGACCTCTCCTAGCAAACTTTGAAGGGCAGTTGTTGACCAGCCCAGGCACTGTTTGCTCTGCAAGGAAGCAAGTCTGTAAAAAGGCTTATTACACAATGTAAGTGATTTTCTTTTTGCTAAGCAAATATTTGCAATATGTTTTGGGAGATCAAGCATTCAAAGTGGAAAAGCAGGATACCTGCCAGGGATGTGGGAAGCACATAAATGACACCTCTAATTGGGAGAACATGGGCTGGTTTTAGTGTCTTGGCTTTACAAGGAAGCCAACACAGGTTCCTGCCCTGATTTTCATTGAGCTCTAAGGCTTTAGGCATCCCAAAATATCTGGAAAACTTTTTCCCAAATTGTCTTGACTTCAACAGCTTCACTCATTACTCTTGCAAAAGCCAAGGTGCTGTGGAACAGGGACAAATCCTACGAATTTAACAAATGAGCAAGGTCCTAATATGGGGCTTTCCTAGAGGGTAGTTTATTTTATAAATGCCTGCAGTAACTAACAATGCCCAGTTATGGAGAGTGTGTCACCATCTGGATGACTGCTCACAGCTGGTATCATAATTTTTGGATCATTCCTTTGGCTTGAATTGAAGTTGCAAAGACAGTATGTGGCTTAAACTGGCTGGCTCAGGAGCAGCAGATCAACTCCAGTCAACATCTAACTTCCACATGTGCATCTCTGCCTGTGCTGTGCTATTGACAGGAGCCTCGATTTATGTGCATGCAGTTTATAAACAGCAAGAATACTGGGAATGAGGTAATATTTTGTATAAACATTTATTTAATAGTTTAAGAACAAGCCATTCAAAACATCTGGAAATCACAAGAACATGAGTAATATATAATAGCAATATCTTAAATATGCATTAGTAATATAAAGTCATCTTTCACTCTGATAGTTACAACTTCATTTTTCTAAAAAGTATTTAAGACATGAAATATGTTTAGGTAATACATATATACAGCATCTAATTTTCTCTCCTCTTTCGACTGGAGTCTGAGACTCCAGAGGTTTCTGTGATGGAAACAATGTGCTACAACTTGAAGGCTGGATTGGTTTGGATTGTATATGCAGAACTAGGCAAATAATTTACACCCATCATGGCTCTGTGTGCATGTAAGTGACAGAACAGGGGTTTCAGACCCTGTGCACATGCACTCCCACAGCTGCTCACCTATTCACAACAACCGATGTAGTTATAAATCATTAGGTCTGGAGTTATTTCTAGAATGTCTCTGTATCTATATCCTAACTAAGCTATGACCTACTTTCATTATAACCCCCTGCCCATCAGTGTGCTGTTATGCTTCCAGTGGTGATTTGGTAAAGTGTGTTTGCCTTGCCTTAGTGTGTGCGAATTGATAAATAATTGTGGGTTTGACCAGCTTAGAGCTGCTTTATCCTCATCTCTAAGGCAAGCAATTCCCTTTCTATTTCATAGGGAAGGTCAGCATTAACTTGCACTTCAAAGTACTGCTTGATTTCTTCTACCTCCTTTTCCCAGAAATCTTTTGAGATATCAAACAGTTCAGTCAGGTTGATGTCCTCTAAACCTTTCAAGTTCAAAGCAGCATCAGTGGGGATGTAACCTATGGCAGTGGGTTTGGCAGAGGCTTTCCCTTCAATCCTGTTGAACATCCACTCCAGCACACGGGAATTCTCGCCGAAGCCAGGCCACAGGAATTTCCCTTGGCTGTCTTTGCGGAACCAATTCACGTGGAAGATCCTGGGCAGCTTTGCGGCTGGACGATGGGCCATGCTCAGCCAGTGGGCCAAGTACTTGCCAAAGTTGTAGCCAAAGAAAGGCCTCATGGCAAATGGATCGTGCATAATGACCTTGCCTGTTTGAAACACAGAAGGGGAAGGTAAGGGAATCAATAGCACATTTATTCTGAAGCACAAAGATTCAGATCCTCCCAGGGTTTACCCACAATCCCTTCACCATCCTTGTGAGCTTTAAGGAACAACACAAGCATTATCCTTGATGCACAAAAGGTACAAATGAAATTAATTTTTGTCATTAAATTTCTTAAATCTCAGGTCAGGCAGCTTAAATGAAGATTCTCAAGAGATGGCTGTCATTCATGCATTTATGTTGAGCTCTAGCAGAAGAGAAAATTTAAATTTGTTTATCCCAGACTGTAACAAGAACTCTCTGTCAAGGCTTCTGGCAACCCCGTGCCTGCATCCTGTTCTGTATGCTTGCCACCTAAGGGATTATTTTGCTTAATTTGACTTTTACAGAGAATTTGGCCGTTAATTCCAGTACAAATATTTTCTATTGTGAAAATGCACAGGTTGCAAAATTAGCTGCCAAGACTGAAATGTGAAAGAGCAGGGGGAAGGAGAGGGCAGGCAGTCCAGAGGGGCCTGCTTTTAATACAGGTAGGCAGATTAAATTTTGATTTACCTTTGTGCTCAGCAGCTGCTGTTGCTTCAGATCTCATGGCTGCTCCTACAAACACTCCATGCTTCCAGTTAAAGGCCTCATATACAAGAGGGACACCTATAAAGAACAAAATCACTTCAGTAATTAGAGGTCCAGAAACATTTTTATGACAGGTTTTGCCATCTGACATAGGGCTGAACGCATGTTACTGGATAATGTATTATAATTTTTCCTGGGTTTTTAAAATCAGTTCATTTCCTGCTCTCTTACAGCAAAGAAGTTTAAATGAATGTTTTCAAAACTGGCTCCTGATTACTGAACACATCCAGTGGGAGATACCTGGGACATCAGAATCTCCAGCAGATTTTAGTGGAAATAGAATCTGGTCTTGTGGTCATTTTAGACTCAGACGTAGCATTACTTTTATTTCTTTTCCAACTTTGGGTGACCTTTAGCAGAAAAATTTATTTTACTTCCTTTTCTTTAAACTATCTAAAACTGATTAATTTCTCTAAGCATTTGCTAACTAAACTACTTAAACTACGGGCAAATTGAGACCAATGTAGCAATTTTGTGTGTCTGCTACCCATGTTAGTGGGTCCTGATCTCCCTCCAGCCCTTTATTATTATTATTATTACCTGTTTTGTGTTAACATCAAACACCTCAGACACTGAAACACCAGTGGCTGGAAGCGTGTGTGCCAAAGGCTAACACAGAGGAATTGGACTAACGTGGTTATTTCCTTGCTTTTGCAGCTGTGAAAGCAAAAGCTGTGGCTATGCCCAGCTGTGTGTCAACCCTTCTGTGGCCAGCCTGGAAATGCAGCTGCTGCATCTCTTACCAGCTGGCCTGCGGCCTCCAAAGATGATCCCTTCGATGGGAACGCCCTCGGGAGACTCCCAGGCTGGATCCATGATGGGGCACTGCCTGGCTGGGGAGCAGAACCTGGAGTTGGGGTGAGCACAAGGTTCTCCTGCACAGAACAACACAACAAAACAGAATTAACTTGAATTTATTCATTGATTCCAAAGAAAGCCAAAGAGAGGGCCACGGGGTGGGCCAGGTACCGTTGTCTGGGGTCCAATCCTTGTTCTTCCACGAGGTCACTGTCACTCCAGCTGGCAGGGGCTCATCAATGCCTTCCCAGTAAACACCTCCATCACTGGTTTCTGCCACGTTGGTGAAGATGGTGTTCTTGAATATGGTTTTAATAGCATTGGGGTTTGTTTTGACTGAGGTTCCAGGGGCAACACCAAAAAAGCCATTTTCAGGATTGATTGCCCTTAAGTTGCCTGGAATTTAAATGATAAAATATCAGTGAACCATACTGGTTTAATTCTATCCAGAAGTTTGTAGCATGTCTTACTGCACCTACAGCAACCTGTAAAACATTCCAATTTTATTTCCATACCTTGTTCATCAAACTTCATCCAGGCAATATCATCACCCACACACTCAATTTTCCATCCTGGCAGGCTTGGGTTCATCATGGCCAAGTTAGTTTTTCCACATGCACTAGGGAATGCTGCAGCAAAGTACTTCTTTTTACCTTCTGGATTGGTAATTCCCAGGATCTATTGAAAAATTAATGCAACTGTTAAACAAAGCCTTTTTTTTCTTGCGCTTTTCATTTTGGAGGTTGTCTCCCAGCAAGTGGAAATGATAAAATATTTAATTAGGCACATTTGTTCCTACAGAAGAAGCACGACATAATATTGTTGACAAATAACTCAAGCTGTATTTTTAAAATCAGAGTCAACTCTTCTTCCCATTAGAATATCTAAGAAATTCTTATATTTTAAAAAAATGTTAAGTCGGTATATAATAAACATTTCTTTTTATTTTGCTGATTAAAGACCATATACATCTGTGTTTCTCTGTCAAGACAGAAGAAAACCAGGCGATATTCTTTTGGCTGCACAAGTGGAGTGAAAGGAAAGCACTTTGTGCATGGATTCTTCTGCTCTTCTCAAAGACCACGGATATTTTTTCCTAAGGCTGCTCTCTTATGCACTTTGAAATTGTTTTTTTCAGTGGTATTTTATGGCGGTAGAATGTTTAAAGGACAGCAGAAATTAAAGCCAGGAAGGTTACACAGCACAACTCCCTTAGAAAATCTGATATTTGCAGGTTTTTGAGTACAAGAAGTCACTCTCAGACGTTCCAAACTTTGCTTGTTTTATACCATGACAGGTCCTATTTTAAATGTTTAGTACTTGGCCTTGCAAGCAGTTTTCTATTCCCCATGAGCTTGGCACATAACAGATTCCTATCTAAAGTTACAGGACTATCCATATGAGACTAATTCCATTGATGGCCAGGGGGGTGATGGATTTATGTGGCTCTAATTTGAGGTTTAACGGCTGTTCAAACACACGAGATTTAACAGCATAGATTCTTACCAGCATGTGCTCTGCCAGCCAGCCCTCCTCCTTGGCCAGTCTGCTGGCAATCCGGAGAGCAAAGCATTTCTTCCCCAGCAAGGAGTTCCCTCCGTAGCCGCTGCCAAAGGAAATGATCTCCCTGCGATCCGGGAGATGAGCAATCAGCGTCAGCTCCGGGTTGCACGGCCAGTTGTTGATTAATGGCTCTGCAGAACAGAATGTTGTAGTCATGAATGCAGCAATTTCCATGCTTGATCACGCTGTTGTTTCATCAGCATCAAGCCTCTGACAGCAACCCAGAGCATATGCTTCAAGGAAATCCCTGGTAAGTACTAGGGATAATGATCTCCCTTCCATCAAACTCTCACTGGGCTTTGATTCCTTGAACTGAGTTTTGTACCTAGTGCTGTTACAGAACCACCCTGGGCTCCTGTGATGAGGGTGTCCCACGTGCTGAGGACACGCACTCAGCTCCAAAACACAGCCCTGGGCATTTCCAGGAGTTTTTAATGGCTCCTGGGTTTTTTATGGCTCCTGGGTTTTTAATGGCTCTTACCTTTTAGTGGCAGAGGGCATCCAACTGAGTGAAGGCATTTTACAAACTCCCCATTGCCCAGGGCTTTCAGAACATCTGTTCCTATCCGTGTCATGATCCTCATGCTGGCCACTACATAGGGTGAATCCGTCAGCTCGATCCCAATCTTGGACAGAGGTGACCCAATGGGCCCCATGCTGAAGGGGATCACGTACATTGTACGTCCTGGAAAACAGGGAGTAGCAAGATGTGGCCAAGAGCAAAACAAGGAACATTTGAAGTAACCTTTATAAACATGGAGGTTGTTTCTCAGTCCTTTAAAAGCTGTTTGTCTTGTGACAGCTTCTGATGATGTTTAAAGAGCTGCAGCTTTCTGTTTGTCTAATTGTGTAGCAAGAAGTTTTATCTTAAATGCTGAAAGCAGCAGTTCAGACAGATTGTCTAGCCAGGAGGAAGGGGAGGTGAAGGCCAAGTTCTCTGTTAGTGTAAATCCCTGAATCTGAAATTCTTGCTGTGGATGAGAGGACCTTCGTTCTTATCTCGCTTCCTATCTGCTCCTCAGTTGCTATGTGACTTCCTGAACCAAGTCACACTAATTTTTGTACTTTGCCCCTCTCGAGGAAAATAAGAGTGCTGGAAAGAACCTGAGGACTGTCCTTGCCCAGGTATTTGGGTCTATGGTAAAGATCTGCCTGAAACCAGTGAAGTGACTATCTGGAGGATAAAGCTAAATCTTCAGCTAAAACCATTCTCTAAAGATTTTCAGTAACTTGCAACAGTAGTAAGTGTCTCAGCATTGCTGAAAGTTCAGTGTCAATTATCCTTTTCTTGCCTACCTTGCATGCAGCCTGGGAACCTGGTGTTGAAGGCTTTCTCAAAATCTTCCTCAGACATCCAGCGCCCCAGCTGGCTGGTTCCAGTTTTAGGTATTGGAGTGGTATCTCTCTGCTCTTGAGTGATGATGACAGTTTTGCTCTCAATTCTTGCCACATCTCTCGGATCAGTGAGAGCCAACCAGCTGCATTTCACCAAAAAACCAGGGAATTAGATTTGAATTATCAATATAGCATTCTTACCCTTCTGTGGGTCCACTTTAGCCCAAAAGGCTGCTAAAACAATGCTTTGTAAGTCAAAAATTAGTGACAAAGCAGTATAACAGATAACCTCAAAAATCAGTCAGATAAAGCAATTTTATCAGAGAATATAAGACTTTCCAGTAATAATAAAAAATCATATGGCCTAGGAAATTCTTGTTACATGTTAATACTCCTTTGCCTCTTATCTCAGCCTTATTCTCTGTTGTTAACTTTCAGGGAAAAGTTAATCTTGTTTAATTCTCATTCTCATCAGTGTGAAGTTGTTTTGTATGGGGCCCACAAAATGATGCCTCAAACTAAGTGGATGCCAAGGAAAGTAGTTTAAGTGTTGGTATAAGTGCCAGAGGGATCAGAACCCAGCTTTGTGGATTGGCATAGTCCCTTAAATTAGAGGCATCACAAAGGAAATACTGAGTATAAGCACGATCATTAAAAGTGAAGGAGTTCATTAAAGGGGATTCTTTTTCCCCTCTAAGGAATTTTTTGCCATCTATTTACGATAGAGGGGATTGTTTTACATTTTCACCTCTGTGCATCGAAATTTTCCACGAGTATAAAAATGTTCTAGTTGGGCTGTCATAACCATCATCACTACAGCTAAGCATATAATTAACAATGAATAATTTATCTGGTGAATCTTGCCCTTTTCTCTCCCAAATAGCCTGCAAACAGATTGC
This sequence comes from Ammospiza caudacuta, assembly GCF_027887145.1. NCBI lineage: Eukaryota > Metazoa > Chordata > Aves > Passeriformes > Passerellidae > Ammospiza > Ammospiza caudacuta. The sequence continues at coordinate 17,014,802 of NC_080607.1, forward strand.
CAAATTCCTGCTTTTAGTTATTCAAAAGTCTTTGCAGATTTCTCCCATGAAGATCTCGTGGTTGGCACGTAATTCTCGAGTATGCACTTGTTGTTAATATTCTCCTTTCACGTTCAGTTAGTTGGGAGAAATTATGAAATATTTGAAAAAAGTATTTGCAGAATACATTAGAGTCAAAGCTCATCGGCATGATATGAATAATGCCTGTACTGAATAATATTTGAACACCCACAGACCTATTTGAATGCCACAAAAAAGTATGTGATGAATAAATTAATTAGCTAAAATAGTAGAATTCTTCAAAAGAAGATTTGCTCAATAATATTTAGCTGTTGCTAATGGTAAGTTGCCTAAGTCTCATGACATTATTTCAGTTCCCTGATGTAACTAATCAACAGAGAAAATGTACAGTTGATAGTCCAACTGAATAATATGTTTTATCTAATTTTTAGAGGAAAAAGTTTGCTTTTCCTGAGTATTTCACCTATGTAAGCTAAAGTTCCAAAATGTTCATGGAAAGCAAACATTGGAGAGTTATAAGAAGTTTTTAAAGTAAACAGGATAGAAAATGAATTTTCCAATTCTGAGATGATACTTGACTTCATGTAGGCTACTCACCAGTTCTCATACTTGTTCAGCTTCTTGATCATGCCTTGTTCTACCATGATGTCCAGAAGTTTCTTGTTCTCTTCTTCCGAGCCATCGCAGATGTGGATGCACTCAGGCTGGCACAGCTTGGCATTGGTTTCGATGAAATCCCTGGCTTCTGGAGACAGACTCTCCCAATCCCCCTGCACAACCTTGGGCATGACGTTCATGTCAGCTTTCAGCTGTGGGGGCATTATTGAGGCTGCTGTGGTTCTTGTTGATGGCTGTAAAATACTGATCACAATGGAAAAGCAAATAGATTAGGTGTGTTAGCTTAGCTACGTTCTAAACAGCGTCACAAAGCCTAACAACGTATAACGCAAAGAATTTGCAATGGACTTGATTATGTACTGCTTTAAAATCAAGGTAGGGAATTTGGATCAAGGTGGGAAAAATAGAGGCCATTCTACTAATTTAAGATGGGAAAAATAGAGGCCATTCTACTAATTTAAGGTGGGAAAAATAGAGGCTATTCTACTTACTGTCTATGGAAGCTGGAGCTGGATGCCAGAGAGGATTTTGCTGTACCTCTCAGTTGAGACCGTTTCTCTTGCTTTGGAGCTCTCTTGCAATTGCTGCTTTCCAAGGATGCACCTCCTTCCTTAAATATTCTTCATGGTAGTGTCCATCCCACCAGTTGAGGTGAAGGAGGCTTGGCCTTTACATCACCACTGGATGTGTCTTGGGACAGTGCCACTGACATTGTCATCATGCAGAGTTGTCAACAAAGCAGCCCTGGCAGGGTAATCATTTAACAGGCTTGATTAATGAATGCTGAAAGCGGAGGTTCTTAGCCCCTGTTTTGAAGCAGTTACAAAATTTAGCAGTTTAACCAAACTTTGATCCATTTTGGCTTTGAAATCAAAAACGTCATAACTTCTCGGCGTGTGGGAAAGGTTGAGTACAAAGAGTTTCTGGAACCAGGAACACGGAGGTCATGCACAGAGGCAAAGTGCAGTTGGCACATTTTGCAGGCAGATGGTCACTAGCTGGCTGTGAAGTGGAGGCTTGTCCAAGGAGTGTTTACTCACCTTGGGAACATTGCCTGATCTGGGTATAAAGTTCAACAGAGAGCACTGACAGGCCTGAATAACCACTACGTAAGGCCCACAGCTCTTATTTTTGTCTATGCAGTTCTAAAAACATCCCTAGCAGTATAAATCTAAGTGTTGGGGTTCCTTCAGTGTAGGCAAGGAAGTTTTTGTTTATGGCTTGTTTTAGGCTCTTGCAAATGAAAGTTATTTCCTATTGCTGCAATCTCAGAAGAGGCAGAGTGGTAACTGTCTCAATAATTAACCTCCTCTTTCAAATATTATGTTTTATTTTACTGGGAGTTCTGTGGGGGCGAGGTGTCATAAAATATTAACCCACCCCTAAATTTATACTCAGAGCAAAAGAACAGAACTGCTCAGGACTGGGGCTGCACACTGTTGTTCTGTGGGTGAAGTGCACTGTGTGCATGTGCACATACACAGACCTGAGTCTGCATCTGTTTCAGCTGTGGCACTACCTGGTATCGACAACCACTACTACTCTTATAATTCTGAGGGTTATCTCAGTGTGATATCAGACACTTGAGTGTCATCTCAGATACTTTGAGCTCGTCTCTGTTTCTGCATGCCTGTCTTTAGCTTCCACTATTCCATTTTAGACAATTGTGACCATAAAGAAAGGTGGTCTTCACGTCTATTTGTCCATGCAGTCTGGGTGTGTGAAGTATTTCAGACAAATAGAACTGTAGAAACAGCGCTGCTGCCATTTCCTCTCCCTCTATTTATACCCAGTCTTAGCAAAGCATCTGGAGCCTGGATAAGGTGATGCATTTGTGCCAACTTGTGACTTTTTTATATTGATGGGGCTCTTACCATGGTTGTCATTGGTAGTTTGCAGAACAGGAAATCTGGGATTCCCAGCTAAGTTTCAGGGAGTTCTGAAAAGCAACAAAATTGACTTATCTTGTATAAAGGGTGTTCACAACCCAGCTATTGCTCAGGTTTGTGAGGCAGTTGGTTGTTCCCAGCAAGGTTCTTGCTGGGGCAGCCAGCAGTGACTTCCAACCCCCCAAAAAGCCAGGCTGGCAGAGCAGCAGGGATCAGGATTGTAGCTCACCTTCCCACCTGCAAGTCTAAAATACTGCAGAGCTGACTCTCTCTCTGCAGGAACACCCTCTGGGACTGTACCCTTTATCTCCCTTGCAAAGCCTTTTATTGTGTTTTGTAAATAAGGGAAGAAAACAGTGAGGTAAGAGGGGCTGTCCTTGATGCATGGCAAGGCCAAACATTCCTGAAAAGGAAAACAAAAATCTGGTGGGATAAGAGGTGCTAAAGACTGTTCCAGATAGGGCTGTGATGTAAGCAAAGATAAAATCCCAAAGCAATTTAATAATGGCAAAGCTGGTGTTTGTCTTAAGAGTCCACATACTGTGTTGCTGGTGGAGCTGATGAGAAATATTTTCCTTTTAAAACATGTCATAAAGTACCTTCATTAAAAATAAAATGGAGCATAATCTGTAGTAATACTAAGCGGAGCCCTTTTTCAGAGAAGTACAAAAATACTGAGTGCTTTTTGTTGGCCAGGTAAGTCAGTGTACATAGAAATAACTGAGAGTAAGCCAGCAATGCTCAGTTGTCAGGAAGAGAGTAGACCAGGAAATTATCATATTGCAGCACAAATAAAATCAGAATAAAATCTTACATAAAACAGTGTAATACAGCAGAATCAGTCCTCGTGTCTCTAGGTTTTGAGAGGAATAAAAAAATTCCCAAACCCAGAGCATTAATTTCTGCCAATTAAATTACAGTCAGGCAGGTGTTGTGCAAATTTTCTAGCACTGCAATCCTAACCTCCCACAATCTTGCTATACAAACTGTGGGCTTCTCTTGAGAAGACACTAAATATGCCAAATTGGTGGCACTGTGTTATGAACATATGTCCATTAAAAATCACATTAAGGATTCCAAATGTTTTTCATTTGTGATGGCAGCAGGGCTCGAGTACAGATGTCCACTGGGAATTCTAGACACTTCAGCATCAAATTTCTTGTATTTAGGTAACACCTCCCATCAGAGGATCTCAAAGCATATCACAAACACACAGTAAGCCTCAAGCCCCTATATAAAACACACATAGTATTTGGTGCAGTGAAATAACTGGAGCATATGCAAATCAAGGCCAGGATTTTTTTCAAGAATCTTCTCATTTAGAGATTCAGCTTTTAGAAAGCCAACAGAAGGCATTAAAGGTTTTATGTGAAGACAGTGAATTCTCATAACACCCACTGTCTCCCACACCAAAACCCAGATGTAGCACTTGCAATGGCTCAGTTTCAGTGGTCTTGAGGTGTCGCCCAGTACCAGTGGGTGCTGCTGTCAGGATTCAGTTTCTGGAAGATTTCACGAATGGCAAACATAGGAGGTGGTATGGGGAAAAGTAAGGCCTTTTAAAAAAATATTTGTCTTGAATGTAAAGTTTATTTTCCATTTAAATGAGAAGCCTTTTTTAGTAGTAGCTGCATTATAATGCTCAACTAATAGCTGATACGATTTCTTCTGATTGAACTTTTTTTGGCACTTTTTCTCTGTGCTTCTTGACACTTGAATGTGATGCTTATCAGGTGCCTTCTTGGAAGCTGTCAAATCATTTAAATGTGTGTGAATCTGACATTTCAAGATGACAGTGTTCAACAAGTGCCTTGAAAGGAGGGGTTTTAGGATGTTTGCTTTGATGGACACCATTCAGGTTGCTCAAAACAGAAGTTTTTCAGCACTTCAGGCTTTACAGACTTACTAGAACTCAGTAAATATAAAGGTTTTTAGATGCTCAAAAAAGTGTCAGAAAAAGGAAGCTTAACTCATCACTACAAACCAAGGTGCAACAAAGCACTCAGAGTGAGATCTGAAAGTTGTTAATGGCATATAATAATACTCAGAAATTCTACTTCCCTCCCATTGCTAATTCTCCTACATATTGTCACCTCCAAGGAGTTTGTCACTTGGGTATTTTGCTATAAAATTGTAGGTTTTTTAAAGATTCTCTGAGCTGCTCTTCCAAGGGAAGAGCACTCACTGCCTCTGGATTGCTATTTCTGTGGTGTTTTGCTCAGCTGACACTGAGCACTCTCTGACAGCTGCTGGACTCCATGCCACAGAGTCCAGACCCAAGGGCAGCCCTTGCAAGCTCAGAGAGAGCAGGGCAGGGATCGTTCTCTCAACTTCCAAAGGAAAATGTGAACCGTGCAAATTGCCTGAGGTTGCAAAAGCGCCTGTGAGCGAGCCAAGGGCTCGTTCCAGAACCTGCACGGTGCCGGGCACGTTTCTGCCTCACAGCCCCTCTCTGGCAGCAGCTCCTCAGCACTGACCCATCTGCAGCAGGGCTGGGGGCCCTGCCACGTGTGCCACGCTCCCCTCCACGTGTGAGCCCTGAGACCGAGCCTCTGCCACCGGCCACAACAGGTAGCAGCGAGCTGGGGGCACAGTGCTTTACCTCCTGCTCACCTCCCTTCCAACCCTAACCCATACAGGATTGGGCAGATTGTAAAATATGCTGTTTGTGGATCCTTACAAAAGGCAATGTGATTTTTTTGGCCCGTGTTCAAAATGAAGTGGCTTGTTCTGATGGTGGAGGAGTGGAAAAAAATACCCAGATTTATCATAATTAGGCTGCACTTCCATTAACCTGTCCAGCATTTTCAGCTTGACAACAGACATTTCTCAAAACAAATGGAAGCAAATTTCATCAGCCAGTAAGATGCACTGGTGCATATTTACAGTTTCTAAACAGTCACCAAGCTTTGATGCTTCATTCAGTATCAACTCAAGTGCTCAATCCTGGGCTATATTTTAGGGAAAGTCCTGATTGTGCTACAGTACATGCCAAGGCTGACATTACACCATGGGCACACTGGTTTCTTGCTTGTTCTGCTTTGGCAGATAAAATAGTCTTTATTGTTATTAATACTACTTTATTTTTAGGCTCACTTTTACAGGCTCAGCTCTGGAGATGGGATTGAGACATGTAATTTTAACTTTGATAAGCAGTCACTCCTCTGGAGCCATTTCTTGAGGTGTGACTCTAATCTGGGGACTCTTCCCTAAAGGAATGCTGTTATTTCTCAAAAAAAACCCTGTCAAGGATCAATGTGAGTATGTGAGTAATAGGCTCTGTAGGCACTGGCACCTGACCAGTGGCCAGGTATGTGTAATTCTGGTAGCTTGGGAGCTCTTCTCTGCAGAAAGTCTCAGTCATGTGGAGAATTTGGGCGCACCAAGACTTTGATTTTTACCCTAGCCACAACAGAATTATGATTTTTGCATGGTTACTGCAGGATTTTTTTGCTGGATGAACAGCAGAACCACAGCTAGAAGAGAAGGGGACAATCATACTAACCAGAGTGAAAAACAGTCAGCAAAAGGTTTGTGTTTCCCTTTACTTTCAGCATCTGCTCTGCTCAGTCCCATAAAGCCCAGATGGCTCCAAATCCAGTTTGCAAATAAAAATGGTTACCCTTGCTGGGGGTGAAATCTCTTTACCACAGAGGTGTGTGCTTGCAGCTGTCAAGGACTTCCTGCTTCCTACTTGAGTAGGGAACAGACAAATCCTTGCACATGAGTTCAAGCGCCTCTTGTTCAAGAATTTCAGCTTCCTGGGGTTGTTCTGCTAGCTGTGCCCTTTACAGAGACCTCACCTCCTCAGGCATGAAGAAATGACAGGGAAGCACCTTTTTATATTCTAAATTTGTTTGTTTTTTTTTTTGTAGGATGGGACAACCCTGGCTCCCCTGGCTCCTTCCTCTTGCATGCTGTTCATTATTTCTCTGTGATGCTTTGCCTGCTAGCAGCTCTGTGCTGGCAGCTGTCCTTTCAGGGTTACCCAGCTCTACCTGTGCCACAGGCTTTTTTCTCTTTTCTTTAAGTCCTCCCTCATACCTTTGTTCTCCCTCAACATTTCAGTCAACTTTTACTTGCACAGAACTGGTCACAGTTCTGTACGTCCTTCTTGAGTTGACTCCTTTGAAGAAGGATGGCTTTAACCAGTAAGAGTGGGGGCAGATTCTGAAGGTTTAGGTTCTGTTTCTTCCTCTGCTATGGATTTCCCATTTTGACTTTGGACATGTAACTGCATCCCCAAGCCTTTATCATCTCCTAGGAAGGTGCTTGGGACTAGACAATGCCAATTTCTCCCTGTTCTTATGAATTCTCCTAGTTTGGTTGATAGTTCCCAGCTAGAGAAACTTAAAAACTAATTAACCATGATCATTATCTCTTCTCATTTTTGTCAGTGCCACAGACAGTCCCTGCTGGGCTCTCTCTAGGTTACTGTAATGGAAATAGTAAGTTCTTACTTTAAATGTAAAGCATTTATTGAAGGAGAAACTGTTTTCTCCTTCAATAGCAACACAAAAGCAGCAACTTGGGCTAAACCTTGTCTTCTGTTTCAAGTGAGATTTGTTCTGTACTTTTTCCCCAGGAAAACAGCTTTGATTAATATTTCAAGCATTTTATAACACTAAAAGCCAAACAACAGGATAGAAAAGCTGATTATGCAGAAATGAAAGCCAAGCTACATCTAAAGGTCAGAAGCCAAAAGTGCCTATGTCAAGCACTACATACCTTTTGGTTCTTGAACCTGGCAGCTGAAGGAAAATCAACATTGCACAAAAACCAATAATCCCTGTAACGAATCCTCTGTTTACTGGAAAATTCTTATGTAAGTGTTAACAGGTCAGGTGAAATCCTACATACTGTACATTTCTGCTTAGCATCATTGTAAAAGGCATAAGGCAACATCAGTGGACAACAATGGGATTTTTTCAATGTAAAGGCACTTTTGTTTGGTCAGTGTAAATGGTTCTTACCAGACAAATGCCACAATTATGATTATTTCTACAAACAACACTCAGTAGAGAGATCAGGAGTTCAACTGGACCCTGGAAATCATGGGAATTTTTTTCTTATGCTTTTAGGAAGACAGAATTCTGACTGCTATGTGTGCATCTTTGACTGACCATCTGTAACTCTCCAAATTTACTGATTCAGGAAGATATATGTGTATATCAATACTGTTCATGTAAAGAGAAGGTTCTTACATGGGTGTTTAAACCGCCATGTACAAATGAACAGCAATCATCTTGCATTCTGCAAATAAAATTAAAACCCCCATGCACTTGCTAACCTTTTAAGGTTCAGGTATTTGCACTAAATAGCACTAAGTACCTTTTTATTTTAGGTGAAGCATAGATGTTCTCTGCCCATAATATCTTAAACAAAAGATGGGTATGAATGACAGATCAAGAGACTTTCAGTTTGTAGAGGCAGCTCTGAATGGAGTAATAACTGTGATTCACAAAACGTGTCACCCAGGTATTCTCATCTGCTTTCTAGACACTGCCTCATTCTTGATGTTTAACTTACAAAGACTATAAAATTGACTTGGTTTCTTACAGGAGCAGAAAAGATGTGCAACTAAGCCTGTTATACTATATTTTCATTACCAGTTCCTGATGGACAGGCCTGGGGCTAGCTGGTTGTGGACTTTAAGTGATGGTTCAACATTGTAGCAGTGTGAAAACTAAGATTTAAGGTATTTCTGCTGATAAATATCATGGACTACATCACCTGCTGTTCAGTGAAGTGACATTAATGTACATGTTGTTAAATACTCTCTTAAATTTTCTTGATTTCTTTAGATTTTTGAATTAAGAAGTTGATTTGGACTCCTCAGAAAGTTTAATGCCCAAGAGGATTTGTTATCTGAGCCGGAAAGAAGTGCACAGGAACCCAATGCTCTTCTGAACCCACCAACTGCCTCCTTACTGCTGATTTTGCAAGGTTGAACCTGGACTTGCTGCACATCCACGTGGAAGCAGAATTTGAACTCCTCTGGGTTTGTACATGTCACTCACAGATTTATTAGGACAATCATTTAATAGTCTCATTCTTCAGTGATCCTATTAACTTCTAAGTTTTGGTGTCTGTTCAGCTGTGCACAAAGAGCTGTTCTCAGAACTGTTTTCCTGATTAAAGATTAACAGTGCTTTGATAAAAGAAGGAAACATGGGCATCCTTGGAGTTTGTTTCTTACATCAGCTGGGTTAAACCTTTACTATCTTTTCTCACTGTGTATCTTCTATCTGTGTTTGGCAATCAAATTCTGCACAGCTCCAGCACGTTTCCCCTAGTTTAGTCAAAACAAGAGGAAAACTTTCTGCCTTTTAAACCTTTAACTCTTCCACCCTTGCACAAACAGCAACAGAAACCTGTAATAACTAACTAAGGCAAGTTGTATTAAAAACTTTCTTTGCTATGTGTTGGATTAAAGAGTATTCTGTAAAAACAGTGGAAGTCACTGAGGTGTAGTTAACTGCATAACCACACTAATGTCTTTTGAAATGGAATAAGTGATATGCCTCCCAATAAACATCCTTCTTCCAAACAGATCCAGGCACGCAGCTCTGCTGTTTGCCACAAGGAACAAATTGTGTATTATTGTTTCTAAATATATCATAATGTTAGATGAAACAGTTAATAGACAAATTGCAATTATGGTTAATAATTTTTAGACCACTTCCCTGACTTGTGTCTAAGCAATCAATCATCCCTGGTACTTTCAGCTCCAATAAGCTTATGCTAAATACTTCCCCTTTTATATAACCCACATTTGTGCTCTGTTAGGTCTTGGCTTTTGTCATGCTATATAATCAGAATCATTTACACTATGGAGCAGGATTTTAAGAGCATAGAGAATACTTGAAAGTATTAAGTCTTTTAACTTAATAGGAGTTGCTTTTGTTCTGCTGCAAGAATCACTCATGTTTACAGAAATGATGTGTCTCCTCCAAGTCAAGATGAGCACTGGAGGGAGAGCAAAGCCTGGCTTTCCCTGTGCCTTAGGCACAACCCAAATTTAGCTGATCCTGCATGAACAGCACAGTCCAAGCACTGTGCCCTGAGACAGCTCAGCAGCTCTGCTCACCCTCCTCTTTGCATGAGAAGTGGTAATTTATAGCCTGCCTAGACACTAGTCAATCAATACCCTCCAGCATGATTTCCATCTGGCTTTGCTTTGCTCTGCTCCCATCTTCTCTCTGCTTTGGGGATTCAGCAAGGAAACAAGTAGGACTGTATGTTCTGATGTTCCTGGGTCTGAGGTCTGACTAGTTTTTTATATGACTGCAGCAATAGGAGGCAGAGAATTGTGTTCTTTGGGGCAGGCAAATCCAAGTCAGATCTAAATCCTAAGTGATGTCTGCTAAAATGAACTGTAGCTTCCATCTCAGGACCAGAGGTCTGGGGGAAAAAAAAAAAAATTAATAATATTCTTCTTTCCAAGTGATCAAACTGTTTATTTTCTCCTGAGACTATTCCAGGCCAGCACTGAAGCACTGACTTAATTCTGAATCTGCAAGATTCAGTTGCTTAGAACAGCATCAAAAAGAACATAACTTTTTATCTCACTCATTAGCTGATGTGCTTTCTTTTTTTTTTTTTTTTTAATTAAGGGTTCTGGTGGTCTCTGAAGAAATGCTTCATATTTGTGAAAGTGGGACACCAAAGGAACAAGGAGCACCAAAAAATACAGCAAAGAGACTTCAACCATTTAGAGACAGCTTCAAGACCTGAGCAACATTTCAAGGAGCCAGATCATTTAGAAGATTGTAAAAGTATCTCCGCTTTCTCCGAAGCAGGTGATGGCGAGAAGGAGGTTATCTGGTGCTGTCATTATCAAGAGGGGCAATATCTCGCTGCAAAAGAGGTGCTGAAGGCAGTGCTTGTCCCTGGGGTGGGAGGAGAGGGGAGGCGTGCGTGTTCGCGGCGCTAAGGCGCACACACCGCTGACAGGTGCGGCGCGAACGCAACACATGCTGGGAAACAAAAGTGAGACACTGGTGGAAAGTGAAAATGGAAAACTTTCCAGATGCCAGGTGGAAAATGGTATTAAAGCTGTCAAAATAAGTCACAACAAAGACTGGGTTTTCTCCTAGACTAACAGGAGTCATGTTCTGGAGAAGAATGGAGGTTTCAGCTACAAGGCAGACTGTCATAAATGAAACAATTATGAGCATTGGAGGTTAAATTTGAACCTATTTGTTTTGGGGTTTTATGCTTTGGTCTCTTTGTTTTTCCTTTTTCTCTTTCAAGTGCACTGCAGCATTCCTGATTTACTCTACAGTTTGTGGACAGGTCAAAAATGTGTAAATAAATCCCACTGTCATTGCTTCACATAGTTATCTATTCTGGGCCTAATTCCAAGCCCTGTTAAATTGATGGCAATCCTTCCATTGGCATCGGAGGACTGCAGTTTGGAACCTGTGATGGAGGTGCAAAATATCACCAGGGAGGATGGATAAACAGCCTCTGCAGTCATCCAAAGTGAGTTTCTAAAACACAGTAAGGGAAGCAAACCTTGAACTACATTCAAGGTCAAATATGCTTTATTTATATGGTAATGGAGCTTTTTAAAAATCGGCTCCACCTAACACACATTAAACATCTTTAATATTATAAAAGACATTATTCAGATTTAAGACTGACAATCTGAACAGATAACCCAGTATTTTGCTTTAAAAAATCAGTTGCACTGTTTATACTTGAGTGGAAAACCGCAGATCAGAACAAAGTTTGCTGTGTTTCCTTAGTGCAGCCAAGGAAATTTACTCTGCTGATTGAGGATTTTACTTGTCCATGTACTCACTTTCATGCACTGGTAGATTCTTATCAGTAATTTATCTGCAATTCTGTGGCTGAATTTTGGTTTTTTATGTAATGTTACTTTAGCACAAGAAAATGTGCCTACATTAAATTCCTTTTGCTCCTTATGAAATACTCCTAACAAACAATAATTCATTTTGAACGTTTACCCCCCAAAGTATAATTATGACTTAAAATGCAAAATACATCTCTATTCTTTCGTGATAGACTTTTCAAGCAGGCTGTTGATGTGTTAGAAGGAACCAGACTCCCAGAGGAGTGGGTAGAAGCTTGATTGCAGTTGGAGATAGACAATGCAGCAGCAGTAACTGGAGACTGTTCACACAACACACCATAATGGCCATTATGGAGCTGTTAACCTCTAGTGTATCAAAACCTACTCAGAAACTGGCTGAATTTGTAGATTGCTGATCCAAATAGTTCCTTTAAATTCAGCAAAAAATGAACTGAAGGGGCCATTCTGCATTTGAGCTATAAATCCTTGGAAATATAGTTTAAAAATGGAAATAATACAGACCTTTACTGTAGCTGCATGGATGGTGCTGGTATTAATAATGCAGAAGTGCAACGCAGGACAGCTCTTAGAAGTTGATGACTGCTGAAGTGCAGAAAACCTCATTAAAACAACCTAAAGGATGGTGTACTATTATAACAACTTTTTTCCTACAGTGCCCTTCAACTATCATAATTGCACAGTATACAGAGCAACTTGAAAAGATTTAGGAATGTGTAAGAAGTAAAATCTCTGGCCACAGTTACTGGCAGCCTAATTATGTGAATATATTGTGTACTCTGCATCCTGTTCTTTACTTTTGAGAGCCTGTGGATTTGTGGATGATGAATAATGTGGTGTCTAACCAAAATATCAGCACTAAATTGCTGGAATAGACATTCAGCCTTAAATAATGGCTTTGGATTTGTGCTGATTCCAAGCAGTAGAATAGTTATGACTAACCTGCAGTTGTTAAATGTAAACATGTTGTATTATTTCTCCATTTAAGATTTTACAGAACTGTGGATAGGAGTGGCTGTTGTCAAGGGTGTTTATAAGATTTTCAGTTGATATCTCTGAGGATGAGGTCTAATAACCCCGCCTAATCTGAGGGTAGTTGTGTGAGCTGTTGTTTTTGCTACAGATCTTTCATAAATGCCAGTTGTACTGGGTTACTTCCACAGACAAGGAAAGCCACCACTTGGTTTGGGGCTTGGATTTGTGTTTGGTAATTCAGTTTAACAGGATCTGGACTACACTGGGCTGCAGTCCCTGTGCAGTGTACTGTACCCTGCAATGCATAGAGCTAATATTTAGAGGTAAAGCTCCAAATCTGTCATCTGCACTGACATATAATAGAGTATTCAAAGTAAGTGGGTTTTATAGAATGTTTGATGGCTGGAAATTACTAGTCTAGAAGGGTACACAAGATTAAATGTTAAGTCACTCAAACTGTGCAAGTTTACCTCAAAGACATTTTCACAATGCCTTTGGAGAAAGAAGTATTTCAACTTGTTCTCGCTGAATAACCAATCCTGGCCTAAGGAACAGTGTAACGATGCTTGTACATCGCTCCACTGCCTCTGCAAAGCCACTTGAGCCAATTTTGTACAACGCTTGTGTGGCGGCAGCATCAGGCGGCCCCTTCAGCAGCACTCCAGCGCCGGGCTCCCGGCTGGAGGCTTTCCGCCACAGAAACACGGCAAGTGCTTCAGATATTTCCCAAGTGGAGAAACCAATTGAGCTCAGCCCCGCGGTCTCCAGCCAAGTGGGAGCAGAAGGTTAAGGGCCTACAATTAAGGCTCGGAGATCTTCATTTTTGCCAGCTCAGAGGGTGAGAAAACGGCAGCTGCTCTGACAGGTCTTGCCATGCATGGGGACCAAGGAGCACCGGGCATCTTGAGCATTGGGAGGGAAACCTCTGCAGGTTCGGGGCTTTGTGTTTTGGAGGGAATTAACAGGTGAGAAGCAGCTGTTCCCCAAAGCTGCCACCACGAGTGGGCTCCCACCCCAGCTGCTGCTGAGGGAGCGGCACAGGGAGGCAGAGGATGGCAGAGGCGGCCATGCCGAGGTGCACGGCAGGCGCTGAGCCCCTTCCCTGTCGCCTCCCCTCGAGGGGCAGCCCGGGCCCGGCCCAACAGCCCGGGGGGACCCGGCTCCCCGCGGGGGAACCGCCCGCAGCGGCCGAGAGGGGCCTTGGGCCGGGGGAGCCCCGGGCGAGGAGCAGGGCTGGGGCTGGTCCTGAACGGCCGAGGTTTGCCCTCGTGTTTAACCTCGAGCAGAACCGCTCCGCAGCCCTGGGGCTGCAGCGGAAAGGGCGGCGAGGCCAGGCTGGCCCGAGCGGGGAGCGCAGTGCGGGCGGGACACGCGTCCCGGAGAGTCCTGTGTCCCGGGAGGGGACGGACACCGGGGAGCCCGCAGGGCCCTGATCTGCGTCCCGGGAGGTGACAAAGCCGAGCCTACGGCCGGTGTGTGTGGAGAGAGCCCGTAGGACGCTGCCCGGGCCGTGGGGCTCTGCCCGGGCCGGGTCGGGGGCGCTGCCCGGGCCGGGTCGGGGGCGCTGCCCGGGCTCGGTGCTCTCCGTGCCCCCGGGCATGGCCCTGACCCTGCGGGACGGCATCTCCGTGCTCCAGGGCTCGGAGCAGCCGCAGACCCATACATTGCAAGTAAAGAGTGCAGAAAGCAAGGCGGCAGAAAAACCACTAGGCACGCTCCCGATGGAGGTACAAGTTCTGCATAAAGTGGAATTAGAGATATGTTGTTCCCTGTTAGCTTCTACTGTCACACCGATTTGGTTCAGAATTAAGCATTAATGTTATTTATTGGGCTTAAGTATTCAGTCCTCTGTACATCTTTTTGTAATTTCATCTCATTTTTAAAAGGACAAACTAGAAATTTAGGCTTTCTAGATTCAGAGAATATTCTGAGTTGGAAGAGACCCAGATTATCAAGAAGATGTCAAGATGATATTTAACTGTTGAAATTCAGACAAATTTTTAATTTAGTTCATCAGTTTGCTACTATTTGTTTGATAGACTCCATCTCAAGTGGCATTACAGAATTTCCCTTTTTCTCCTTAATTCAGTTAGCTCAATCCTGCAGTCATTGTAAAGCTGGTTATGTAATACAGTCCTATTTGAAATGAATTTTGTTGAAAAAGACATGCAAACACTGCTGTTTTGTTCTGTGCTAGCTATTATATTGGTTCTACAATTAAAATCTATGTTTTTTTCTCATAAATTTCGTGCATCACTAGATGATTTCTGAGGTAGGTCATATTGCCATATTTGAGTCTAGCTAATGCAAGAAGTATCACAGCCTGGTTCATTGGTATATGACAGAGAAAGCATTACAATTAGCCTGCAAAAGTCCTAAATTTGTTTAAAAAACAGAGCATACTTCTCATTTCCTTTTAGAAGTACTGAAATGAAATTTTAAATATTTTCTTTTAAAAATAAAGATACGTGTTTCTGTGTTCTCAGTGCTGCAAACTTAAAATGATGCTCTGAAATTTTATATAAAATTTTCAAGAGAGAGGACATAATTTTAGTAATTATTCTTACTTAATTGTAGCTTATCAGTTAGGCTGCTGTATGCCAAATGCAAATTTTGTCCATCACATGTAAGACTGAAAATCAGAACGAATTGGTGGCTTGCATTTTGTTGACTGCTCAGTTGATTTGCCTTTAATTGAGAAAGTTGTAAAACATTTTTTTTTAATAGATTAACAGAGATAATGATGCCATTGCATCTGAAAATAACATCCAGCAACTGGGACCATCTGAAGAGGGGGAAGGAAAGGAAGTTTTTTCCACTATTGGGGAAACAAAGAGTCAGAGCTGCAAAGGGGGTGATGATTTGTCAGACTCTTTCAATGAAAGTAAAGAGCAGGAATATTCAACTGCATCAGAACAAACAGTTGTAAGAAATCTCAAGAATCTAAAATTTGAGGCTGGTGCTCCATAACAGGAAAAAGGTAAAAAGTTAATAATCTTTGTAGTTAATTTTTAAATAAGACATGTAAAGTAAGATTTTGAACTGAGGTTGAAGTTTTGCATTAAATATTCACAGTGGTAATTGTTTAGATTAGGTTAAGTAAAATTCTGTGGAAATTTGGAAGAAGAAATAATAACGTCAGCCCTAAGTGCTCGAAGCTCTTGTTCAGGCTGATGTCATCTGCCTTGTGTTCAGGAGAGACATTTTGGATGGCATTTAGAAATTAATGGTCTTTTGAACAGTGTGTGGTATTTGAAACCTCCAGGGAGATTTCAAAGTTAATATTGTATAAGTGCCTTTGAATAAACCTAGTAATTTATTTAGTGTCTTGATCCACTCATTCAGCTTCAAAATGTGCTTGTTTGAGGGTTTATGGTTGAGCTTAGAGTGGTTCCACATTGCCAGCAGAGGGTGGTGGGCACTTATCAATCAATACCTGTCAGCAAAGCCTTTCCCAAAGCCTAAGTAAGAGTAACAGAAAATGGCTGATTTAAGATGTTAGAAACCTTAAAGTATGTTACAGAAGTTAAGGACTGACTCAGAAAAGAACAGATAAGCATCTGTTTCCCTAGTAACTGTGTGTGTACTGTAAAAATTGGATGACATCAATGATGTTGAGTCTGTAAATGTGTGTGTTGTATCTGGAAGTTAAGGTATCTTGGCTGGGGCTCTCTGTGGATACTGTACAAATTGTTGATGTCCCCTGGTGCAGTTACAGCCTTTATAGGAAGCACGTTTGAGCAGTTTTAACAAAGCTAACAATGTTCCTTTGTGTGGGCATGAATCCACAATGAACAAATGACAATAAAGTGGTTTTGTTTGCTTTTACTGAAGCAAAGTGTTATCTGCACATCTCTGTGTGGTATAAAGCAATGTATGAAATGCATTTTGGTCTCAGCATGAAAATCATTACAGAGAGCACACTTGGGAGCTGAGACAACTGTTCTGGAAAGACTCTTCAGATATGACGTATTTGCCATTTCACAGTTTCAAATCTTCTTCATAACTAAAAGTGTTGCACATTTAATCTTAACTTGTTACTCTCAAAAGAAATTCATTACTCTTGTGCCTCGAACTTTAATCTATGACTTCTCCACAGAACTGACTTTTTCCCCTTAAATTCAACCAGTAATTTTAAAGATGCTTTCACATCATGATTTTTTTATATGCACTTTACAGATTCAAGAGCACCAGAAAGCTGGGAGTAGCTTAACCTGCCATTTCCAAATCTTTGCATAAATTTAATTAGTTCTAATTACACGGTTGTTATCAAGAAGTTTGTTGCACAGGCTGTAAGTCTTAAAGATGGTACTTAGAGAGGAAATCTCATCCTGTCTTGGTGGTGAGGGCAAGGGTAGGAGTTAGGTTTCCTGGGATTAGATTCTAAACTGTATCACCAGCAATTAACACAATTTTGGGGGCAAATCACTTAAGTCTTAATGAATCCTGTGATGTAGAAGTTTGAAGTAGTTTTACCCAGACTGCAGGGACTCCTTAGAAATGGTACAATTTTTTTTAAAAAAGTAAAGTCATTATTTTGTGGCATGTACAGCGTAAATGTGTCTTTGTTCCAACAGGAGAAAAGTTTCAACTGTTTTTTCTGCACGTTCACCTCAGTGAAGTTGTGGAGTCTTAGGTGTCATCTGAAAACCCATTCGGACGAGAAACGTCACGCGTGTCACCTCTGCCCCAGGGCCTTCCGTACAGCAGCTCTGCTGCACAGCCATGGCAACACACACACAGGTACCCAGGGCTTGAAAATGCTGTGTTACACACTGCCTTCAAAAGTGAGTGAGCAGGCAAGTGGCTTTGCCTTGGAGCTGTGTTCTGTGATCATTTTATGCTCAGAAATTCCTCTGATTTTCTGTGGCGTTCTGCACTGAGAAGACATGGGCTGTAGTTAGGAACTCTGTGTGTGTGTGTTTGTTTATTTTGTTCAGTACCATTGTAACAATTCTTGTCAGCTGAACGGTGATTTCAGCTGTGCTGCATTCCTACATGCAGAATAGAATTTTCTGTGATGTTTTCGTTTAGCTATATAAACATATCAAGCAAAGTGATAAATTGTGTTTATAATAAATCTACTGTGTACATATATATGGAAGATATTCTCTACTGAGACGGTGGTGAGGCACTGGCACAGGTTGCCCAGAGAAGCTGTGGCTGCCCCATCCCTGGAAGTGCCAAGGCCAGGTTGAGCAGGGCTTGGAGCAATCTGGGACAGTGGAAGGTGTCCCTGCCCATGGCAGAGAGTAGAACAAAATGATCTTTAAGGGCCCTTCCAACCCAAATCATTCTATGATTTATTGTATGTAAAAAATCAGAATATCAGAAATGGTTTTATTAAAAAATTTTGCATGTTGATGTAAGGCAGACAAATCAAATTGCTGTGGTGTTGAATAAAAGTCTCACATGCATTGTTGCAGGGAACAAACCCCATAAATGCAGTGAGTGTGACACAGCCTTTGTGACCTGAGGGGAACTTGCATGACACAGGAGGTACAAGCACACTTTGGAGAAGCCTTTCAAGTGCACAATATGTGAATACTCCAGTGTGGAAGTAAGTACAGCCTTACTGAATCTTTTGGGAGGGTGTGAAGGTTTTCACATGCCAGGATTTTAATGTACATCCAATTTTTGCCCAGATTTTTTAACCATGAGAAGTCCAGGCTCTGCTGATGGCCTTGGACATGCTGATGGATTGTGTTTATCTGTAATGGTGCTGCAGAGTTACTGCAAGGTGGCTGATGGCTACAACTCTGTGGTGCCATGCATTTATTTCATTACATTTCATTTCATTACATTTCATTTCATTACATTGCATTACATTTCATTTGTGTGCACATCTTTTCATCCCCATCATCCTGCAGAAAAGGAACAAGTAGCCTGAGTTCCTGGAACCCTTCTTTGTCCATGTAGTATTTGCAAATGTCTTGCTTCAAATTAATATTCATTTAGTTTAAGAACTAGTTGCATTATAAGAGCTTTTCCTCTTTTTTTAATGCTAAAATTGGTGTTAGACAATGTGTTTGTGTGATTTTGGTCCCACAAAAGCATTTTTGGTCCTCATTTCCACTATGTTCCATCTACTGTAGGACAATACTAGCTAATGTCTAGAAGGAAGTTAATGTATTCTATTTATATATTTGATGATGTATGGGTTTTTTCCAGTTCTAGAATTTTCTCCATCGGGAATAAAATACCTTAGAGTCTGCTTAAGGGTGCACTTGGAAATTGCAATTGAATTGGGTGCACAGGCTTTTAGAAATGCACCTGTGATTGAATCACTGTCACAGTTTAGTGGATGTTCAATATCTGAATTTGTGCTGTGTCCAGATCTAAAGCTGTAAGCAATCCTGAACTTTATTCCATGCACCTTATCTTAATAATTAGATTTTTGATAGCTTGCATCTTTAAAAAGCCTGACAGCTGATACTAAATTACCCTATTCTTTCCCCTGTTTCAGTAAGGAGCTATTCAGCATTCACTGCTGTTACAGAACTCACATTCTTGTGAGCTTTACCTGAATAAAGAAAGCTGAAAGAGCTCTCCAGCACTTACATGCAGATTATTTGACTTTTGTGTATCAAAGGTTGGCAGTCATGTTTAATTTTATTTAAGTGAATAGTAGTGTAGATTTGAAGGAATCTAGTAATGAATTCATTAATTGTGTTCATAAATGGAGGAACTGAACAGTTGATAACTCCTAATCACATACCTACAATATTTATGTAGAACATATCAGAAAAACAGCATAAAAAAGTAGAATTGAATTAAACTTTGTAACTAAAGTGCTTCATTGGGACTTGAAGGTGAATAGACTCTGGATAATGAGTTTGGTCTTTCATTTATTTTCCTGAGTGTTTTCAAAGAATTTCATGTTTGGTATATCCAAGTAGCCTGACAGTAGTAGGTATCCTCTTTTTAAAATTTTATCTTTGTTTGTTTTTATTATAAAATTTCCCATTTTGCTAATGTGGACACTAAATAGGAAAGTAAGATAATATGGGGAAAGAGTGCAGAAGTGTCCTAAAGCCACAACAGGCTGATTGTGCAGGGAAAAACACAAATGTGAGAGTGTTAATTCTGGGATTAATACCAAGTTTAAAATTGCAGTAGGTGCAGCATGTAAAATAGCTTATATTTTAATGAAATGCATCTCTAATGTAGATGTTGCTTTAGGAAATCTCTCCTTTCTGTCTGAGGCCAGCAAGATGAGGCGCCACGTTCGCTCGCACGCGGGAGAGCGGCCCTACCCCTGCCACCTGTGCAGCTATGCCAGCAAAGATGCCTGCAAACTGAAGAGGCACATGTTAACTCACACAGGTGGGATTCTGGGCTAGGGATCAAGCCCAGGGCTTCTCAGCTTCTCAATATTCATAGAGCAATCTTATTTCAGCCTCACAATTAGCCCTTTTTAAACTTGTGATTTGGAGTAAAAACATGTTCTCTTTCAGTGTTCTGGATTTGGCAGTTGGAATCCCAGTAGTTAGTCTTGCTGTTCCTCCTAAACTTCTTTTATATTAGAGAAACATTTCATGAAATATTTCATTTTCTGTGGGTCAAGCTGTCTCTTTTATTTCTCAATTAGTTGATTTTACATGGAGAGGTACCTGTGAGAGATTTTTAATTCTCTGTTAAGAACATAGATATTATTGTGACCCTAGATTGCCAGCAACCAATTTGGTCAACAAAGAATTAAATTGCTTTAAGATTGAAAGCAGTGTGTTCTTGTCATAGCTCTGTAACATGCAAGTCATCTCAGGGGCAGTGAGTATCAATCCTGTACTTCAGGGTTTAACTTGGCTCAATTATGATATGTAATTTGTGCTCTGATTAATGTTTTAGGTTGAATCAGAGTGTGACAGCGTGGTTTGAATCAAATTTTCCAAATATCCCCACTTGTCACGCATTGGTTCATATCTTGAGACAGTTTGGTGCAATTAAACTGAATTATTTTTTTATGAGAGTCAACCACAAGAGTCCAACTGGAAGAGTTCAAGAGTGTAACCTACTCCTGGCAGGGACTAATTCCACAGAAGCAGTCTGGAGCTGGTTCAAAGCTGTGCCAGTTGCCAGTGTTGATGTAATTTTTAATGGTAGTCACAACTGATGTGGCTTTTTGGGGAGGAAAAGCAAGAAAATATTTTCCTAATTTCTCTTCCCACCATTATCAATGGCTGATGGTGTATCACTCTTACCATGATGTTTTACTGCTGTTTACTTTCTCTCCTTGCATATTTGAAGATAATTCTGCATTTTCGTACATGAAGTATTCAAGAAAGAATAGATGACAATTTTAAATAATTCTTTATTCCTAGTTTAGAATTATATGAAAGGCTTTATGCTTCAGCAGTTTGACTTGTGGACTCAGAAAGCCAAGATTTCGTGTTGCAATCAGTTATGTAAACTTCTGCAGACTTGTTTGGCCTTTTGTGCACTGTCAACTAATATTAACTTTTGGTTGATCTGGAGACTGTTGCTGTTAGAACATGGATGCTGAATTCTGTGGGAATTTGAATTTATATTAAATAAGTAGAGTTTCTAAGCATATCTTATTTTAATTTCTTTTTAATAGGTGAAAAACGCTATGAGTGTTATGTTTGCCAGGCCAGATTCACTCAGAGAGGTACCATGAAAATCCATGTGTTACAGAAACATGGAGAAAATGGGCCAAAACACCAATGTCCACATTGTAGTGCTTTCCTTTCTCGAAAAAGTGATTTGGGTGAGTCTAAAGGAAAACACTAACAACATAATATAGAGCTAAGTGGAGGTGAAATCTCTCATTTTCACAAAATTTCACCAAATATGTTATAGCTGACTTCATATTATCACAATATTTTGAATAAAATGTATTTGTAGCTTTACAGGTAAATTCCTCCTGCAAGGAGATGTGGTGACATCTTGTGGTTGATATTTTAATTTCTTTAAAATGCAAAGTAGCAAATATTTAGCTTTTTCTGTTTTATGATTTGCTTGATGCCTGTGGCACTGTGACCCTCTGGTTTTTCAGAAGAAGTGTTGGTGAAAATAGAGCTGACCAGTAAGAAAAAAGCCTATATATAATTTTAAGTTTCCAGAAGTACATGAAAATTCTGTGTTAAAACTGGATTTTTTTGGAGTATTTGATTTGTTAAAGAATTTCCACTGAAATCAGCAAGATTCAGGCTTGCTTTCTTTGGGAAGTTACAACATCTTGCTGCAGCTTTTGTTTAATCTTAAACTAATTTGTCTATTTTACCCCACTGCAGAGAGCATGGAAGGTTCTTTGGTGCTTTCCTCTGTGAGACTGACATTTCTCAGGGCTGTACACAGCCCAGCTCTTGTTCAAAACTCTGAAAATAAAAACCATGCCATTAAAATGAGTTATTTTGAATAACTGTCCAGGTGTCCACCTGAGGAATCTGCATTCCTACAAGGAGGAGGCAGTGCAGTGCAGGGACTGCAGCACAGGAGGGCTCACAGGAGAGAGAAAAGCTTCAGGTGTGCTCAGTGCAGCCAGGTATTTCAGTTCCTGACAAAATACTGCTCACTCTGGTGATGGTCTTGTGAGACACTGTTTGGGGTTATAGTCACCTTAAGAAAATAAAAACTTTTCCGACTGCTGTCCAACTGAAATAGTGTAGTGGTGCTTATTTCCAGGGTAAATCTTTCACAAATTGAAGTTGATATGCTGGAAGGATGAGTCTATCTTCTTGATAAGTCTTTGGTACGTGGACTGCTTAGAAGTATAAAGTAAGAGCAGTCACTTTCAGGGATGTTGTGATAAAGAGCAAAATGTAGCATTTGAGCCTGAAATGTGACTGAATTCTGACTAAATTCAGTCAGAACTGAAAAATTTATTTTAAAGAGTGCTTTTAGGATAGCTAGAACCCATTCAGCAAGGAAAGTAAGAAATTATTATTCACTTCAAAACCATATGCAATGAGAACATATTCTCATTTTGGCTTAACTGTGCACACTTTAAAGTAAATGTGACCCTTTTTCCACATACAGATTTTACATGTGAAACTTTATTGCTTCTCCAGGAAGCAGAAAATGATAAATTTTATTTTATACCCACCAAATGGCAATGTTCTTTGAAAGCAGAATTTTAATATATTCTGGAAAATCTTCAGGAGTTTTATGGAAGTTGTTAACTAAGTCAGTCTTCCACTTAGTGTTCCAGAATTTGTCTGTCAGAACTATATTTGCTTTGTGTCTGTTAAATTGCTTACATAGATTAAGATTTGATTGATATATTTATTCTTCATTATGCTAACAGAGCAATATATGTAAGCATGCTGAAAATCGTGGATTGGTGAGGGCAAAAACTGCTACACCCAGAAAAGGAAGGAAAGGCAAAAATAAAATCCATGAGAACCCGAAGTGTGCTAAGGCAGAAGGTAATCAGTGACTAAGTTAGGATTTAATCATGTAAATTAGAATCAAGACTAAAAGGCTAAGGCAGTGAATCTTCCCTGCTGCTTAATTGCTGTTTCACAGTGGAGCTAATAATGGAAGAATACTTGAGAACAGGCTTTATTGTGTGTCAGAAATTCTTGTTGTGTGAGCTGGGTCTCTGCACAGGTACCATTCCTGCCCCTAACCTCCCTTTTTAGCAATGCTCTCAGATGATCTTTGTGGAGTAAGAGACAAGAATGGAGATACACCTTATGCCTAGGTGTCCCTAAACCTCACCCTTTGTATCAGATTGTATCTGCACTGAGAGAAAATTAGACATGGCAAGAAGAAAAAATGTTGTAGCTTTTCTGAATCTAATGAATATATATCAGCAGCTGAGTTTACATTAGCATTGACACTTCTGTTTTCACTGGTGAGGCTGTAATGGTATGGTTAGAGAGAAGTGTTACAGCTGCAGTGTTTATGTTTTTGCAGTAATTAGATTTTGCTGCTTATTAATGTTTTCCTGCATGCAAACAATTTCTTTTTGATATCTTGTAAATACCTTCATCTGAAAGCTTGATTTTCTAGGGCTGTGATAATGTGTCTTCAGATGTTGTTCATGCAAATATTCAGTTCATTAATTGACTCACACAAAACCTAGAAATTTCTGTGCTGTTCCAGAAGGTTTTTCCCCAAAACTGACATTTGCAAGTATTTAAATATATCACTGTCCACTTGCACAACTTGAAGGGGCCTGTGGGATCCTCAGTGCGGCTTTGCAGATGATGACTTGTGAGACTGGGGCTGTCAGTGATTTGCTGTTGCTAATACTTAAAAAAGAAAAAGCATGCCTATGATAATTAAATTTCCAGTTAAAAAATGCTTAGTTTTCCTCTGATGAGAATACCAAACTCAGTAACATGGCTTGTAATGTAATATTCAACAGAAGATAAATTCATTCCCCAAGTAAAGTGCAAGATAAAAGATGTGCTTTAGTTACATATTGGCAGCATTTTCTCCACTAAATTAAATTGCATACTTGTTAAATTTATTGAAATATTTACTTGTCTTTCTGATTAATCATCCCAATATTTAATTTCTTTTTCAAAGTTGCCCTGAAATTATTCCCAGATGACTCTACTGTGAAAAATGAACATTGTGCCAGTGAGATTATTCCTGTTTCAGATGGGACAGAAACAGCAACTCCAAGGGAACACAGAGCAGAAGCAGCTCATGAAATGGATCCTCAGCATGATGGACAAACAATGCACAAACAGATTGGTCTTCCTTGTTCTCAGTAGGTGTAACTCAAAGTGTGGAACTACCTCCAGTTAGAAAGGTGGAAAAGATGCTGGTTGGAAGCGGTTGAAGCCCTTCTCATGTGCTCATGTTTCTTCTTGCTGCAGTTTCTACTGTGTGACCTAAATACCATTGCAAAATGTGAAAGTTAGAGGCAACTTTCACCTGATTTATTACATACAGGTAATAACAGAGTGGCAAAAATCAGCTAATTTCAGAGTTATTTATTAAAGAATAGATTGGTTGTTTCCCCTTTCATTGGTTTTTTGCCAGCTTTACTCACAGAATTGCAGACTGATCTGAGGCAAGTTTATCCCTCAGTATCACTGAGAGCTGCCTGAATTTCAGTGCTTATACTTTGCTGAGGTAAGCACATGAAAGGCAATGATTTTTTAGTACAAGGTACATTTACTAAATCTCCTTTCTGCAAACACTTTAGTTTCTAATCAAATTCATGATGCAATAGAATGCATGACACAATTTTGTGGAAAAGCACCATTTTTTATGCCTCTTACTGCTGGTAATTAGAAACTAATCTTTTGTCTGAGTTTTTCTCAGCTCACTTAGCTGGGGAAACAGAACGGCATGGCAAAAATGAAGCAGGAGCAGGGTGGCAGAGAAGTGTGGACGACCCCATATTCTGGGAATGTGAAACCTTGTGTGACCTTAAGCTGATTCTTTTTTGGATGCAGGTGGGATCTGTTTTCTTTAACCAGCCTTGCAAGCGTTCCGTGTAAGTTTGTGATCCTCCATTTAGCACCAGATCCACACCACACCCAATTAATTAGATCTTCAATAAAGCACAACGGTGTTACTTAGGAAAGTTCATGTTTACAGTACACTTTAAAATCAGAAAATAATTTAACTGTCAAATACAATTCTCTAACTTTCCTTAGGTTATAAGAACTACTGGGTTTAACTCTTAATGATTACTAGAGTCATTGCAGTAAGTACTATTAATTTTCCTGATTCACTACAATGATCACAATTGCCATTTATGCTCTGTTCACACTTTTTTTTTTGTAATTTATAATTAATACTTGGAAGCCTCATAAAATCTTAAATACTTTTAAAATATTCATATTTAATGCTGCTATTCTTATGTTACATTTCATTAAAAATAAGTGCCAGCATAACTAACAAATATTAATAATATTAGGTCATGTAACAACTGAATTTAATTGGGATGCCAAACCCTCATCCCAATTTCAAGGTTAACATCTGTGTTTAACTTCATTATGGTGTGGAATTTGACCAGTATGAAATGGTTTGGGTTTGCAGGTGGGGCAGGCTGTGCTTGCAGGTTCTGCTGATGTGGGCAGGAACAGAATTCCTGTGCTGGGCACCCCAGGTGAGCTGCAGGCTCACAGCAACTGCAGCTGTTAACTTTTTTACTTTCAAAAATGAAACAATGAATCTTTAAGTTTTTGCCAGTTAGTTTATTAACACAGCACCTTTAATCCTGTACTTGGTGACATGTCTACACGCCTGTTCTAGGGTAACTTGTTTAATTCAGCAGCTGTTCTGTGACCAGAGCAGGGCCAGGAGCTTTGGGCCATGCAGTGTCCCCAGTATCTCTGTGCTCAGTGAGCAGATAAGGGAGGATGTTGGGATTAGCAGGAGATAATTGCAGCCTTAAATAAATAATCCCATTTATAGAGACCACACCAAAGGCCTCACCAAGACCTTCATCAATCATCTCAGTCAAACACATGAACAGGAATTACCACTGTGGTAACAGAAACCTCCTTCAGTTCTGTAGCTAACCCTGAAAAGTCAGAGGGCTTGAATTAATTTTGGTTCCTTATTGATTCTGTCCCTCCATTGCAGATCTGTTACTTCAGTGTTCATAAAGTTTCATATTGATTGCTCTGTGTCTGTTTTCATGCTGGTAAGATTTCAGGAAGTTCATTTGTTCTTACAAGTGACAGGACTTAAGAATACTTTTGTTCATTATAATTGCTTCAATAATATTGTTAACTTTATTCTTGTTGAGCTGTTTCCATTTGTGTTATAAATTCTAAGCAGCAGATTGCTTGGTTAAAATTAATTTTAGAAGTTGTTTAAATTCCTTGATCAATTTGCTGAATATATATTGTTCATTTGAATTGTTAATAACAAAGCTGACTCATTCTGTGCTGACATCTAAAAATCAGACTACATAGAGTGGAATGTGAATGTAGTAATAAAAGATATTTTTATCTCTGAACTTTCAAATTATTATTTCAGTAGTTAGAAGCTATGAATATGTCATTTTGGAAATGAAGAAAGAATGCTTTGACCTCCTCAGGAGCCATTCCTAGGGGCCTTATGCTTTTCTACAGCAGTGATTGTTCTTCATGATTAAGAGTTTGCATAACTATGTAAATGCAAATATTTGCATCACTATTCTGATTTATATTTTACAGAGATAATTTAATTTCATTATATTACTCACATATTTCAGACCAGTAGATATGTATTAATATCTTTTAAAGCAATGCATATTCTGAACAGATGCCAAATTTAAAATATTTTAATTTACTAATTGTGGAGGAGTTGTTAAATACAGAGGAATTATTCATGTCTGAAACAGATAATACTGGAGTGTTCTGTAGCATTATGTAACAGTGTTCTGAGATAATTCAGTTATTTGGGAAAGAAGAGGAAACTTGCATTCTGAGTTTCCTCTGCAAGCTGAAATTGTCTATGCTTTAAATAGTTAATGTGTGAGGAAATACAGTTTTCATAGACCCAGCAGATAAAATGCAGAGAAAGAGTAAAACCAGGCCTTTGGATACATTCTTTTAGAATTTTGGCTCTGTAATGAAACAGACTTGACACCGTAGTAGCTTCAATGATGCTAAAATGTGACGTGACCCTGTGGAAGTGATGTGTCAATTAGAATGAGCTGCATCCTGAAATTTGGAAGAATTGACCTCAAAAGAATCCTGGACAAAAGAAGAAGGAGCTGAGACTGGAATTTGGCTCTGGTGTTCCTGCAGGAGCTCCTGCTGGAGTTCAGGGGCAGGGCTGGTTTGGGATCGGTCATCCCTGGCCGTGGGCACTCCTGGGTCTGGTATCGGTCATTCCTGGCCGTGGTCATTCCCGGTGTTGGGTCTGGTATCGGTCATTCCTGGCCGTGGTCATTCCTGGTGTTGGATCTGGGATTGGTCATTCCTGGCCGTGGTCGTTCCCGGTGTTGGATCTGGCCATGGTCACTCCCGGCTGTGCTCATTCCCGGGTCCGGTAGTGGTCACTCTTAGCTGCCGTGGTCACTCCCGGGTCCAGTACTGGTAATTCCTGGCCGTGGTCACTCCCAGTGTTGGATCTGGGATTGGTCATTCCTGGCCGTGGTCGTTCCTGGTGTTGGATCTGGTATCGGTCATTCCCGGCCGTGGTCACTCCCGGTGTCGATATCGGTCATTCCTGGTGTTGGATCTGGTATCGGTCATTCCCAGCCGTGATCATTCCTGGTGTGGGATCTGGGATCGGTCATTCCCAGCCGTGGTCATTCCTGGTGCTGGATCTGGTATCGGTCATTCCCGGCCGTGGTCACTCCCGGTGCCGATATCGGTCATTCCTGGTGCTGGATCTGGGATCGGTCATTCCCGGCCGTGGTCACTCCTGGTGCCGATATCGGTCATTCCTGGTGCTGGATCTGGTATCGGTCACTCCCGGTGTCGATATCGGTCACTCCTGGTGCTGGATCTGGTATCGGTCATTCCCGGCCGGGGTCACTCCCGGTCCGGTGCCGGTCACTCCCGGCCGTGCTCATTCCCGTTGCTGCCCGCAGGTGGCAGCACGGGGCCGCGGCAGCTCCGGGAGCCGCTCGAGGTTCTGGAATTGCTGCCTCAGTTTCCCTCGGCCCGTCCCTCCATCGCTTTGGCCGTGTCCAGGCGATACAAAAACAGCTTTTTCTTTCCTTTAGCATGTTCCTAATGTCGCTACCAGGAGAGAGGAAGGGAGTGTGCTGCTGCCTTGTGTTCTGCTGAGCAAGGCTGGGGCTGCCTTGTTGTGCCTGGAACAGGAATTTTCTCCCAGTGGGACTGATGGAGGCTGAGCTGGTCCCTGCTGTTCAGGGACTGTGACAGCTCTTCAGCCCTGCTCGTGCCTTTTCTGTGTTTGTGTTTCCCTTTGCCTGAGCTGCTCCATGGAGGGTCAGGGCAGTGGCACCAGGGCAAGGCAGGTGCAGGGAGCCTGCACTAGGACACGTTAATATATTTTCTGTTGCTGATAAATCTTTTTAACATAGCAAGAAAGTTAATGTTTGTTGATAATTTAAGCAGCTTATCTAAGAAATCTTAAAGAGATGTTAGGGCTTTTAACAAGCAACACATTTGTTAGGGGAATTTTTAAAAGTCCTTTTAAGTGAGGTGATGTGGGCACAGGCCATGAGGAGTGACCTGACCCTTTGATAAAGGAGGAACTTGTCAAATCCAGTAGATTTTTTTCAAACATTCTCCAAGGTAAGTGTTGACACAACAATGTGGAAATGGTGCACAGTCAGCGTCACCACAAGGACTGGGACTTCTCATGCTGTGATGTGACATTTTACCATGAGATGGTCTTTACTCACTGTCTAAGCATTATTCTTGTACACTATACAAGGAAATGATGGATTTCCAGCTGATTTCCATTTTTGTAACTGTTCCAAGAAATTTTCTTGAATTGTCATCGTAACATTCCTGCCATCCTCTCCTTTGTATCCAAACTAGTCTCTTTCCTGTCTTTCAAATCTTTTTGCTGACTGCTGAGTCTGGATCAGGGAAACTTGTCTGCTGTCTGTCGGCACATTCCTGGAGATCCTTGCCATGATTACTTTTCTGTTAGTTACATGAGTTTGGTTATTTAACAATCTCACAACTACACTGCAAAGATAACTGACAAAAAAATTAACAGATGGGAGTTTAATTGTTGTTGTGAGGAAGCCTCTGTCTCTCAGCCATAGCTGTGTTGTCTCCATTATACAGATGAGAAAGATGACACACAGAACAAAATGAATCTCTGATTTAATCCTCTTGCTTTCAGGAGCAATGAAACCCACAGTGTGCTCTGCTCATTACTACTTCAATCTCACTGAACCAGAAATAGAAACCTGGGGAGCTGCAGCATGTGCTGATTAAGTTACATTAGCAGAAGGTGGTGAGCAAATAGGCAAGGACCTGAAGACATAAAGCTAGTGCTGTTAATCACTTCCAGAGACATTAAAATCAGAATATTAAAGCTGAAATAACATTTATAACTTCTTAAAGGTCAGTGCTTAAGCTGATAGGAAGGCACTGTGGCAGCATGACTCACAGCCATGGGCATGAGAGGAGTGCAGCATCCTGGACGAGCAAGCTGGTGCTAATTGAAAGGTCCAAAAAGAAGACACAAACTCTGAAATCTCAAGGCCTTTCTAAAGCAGGAAGAGTGAAATGAAAAACATTTTCCTTTGATACAAACCTTGGAGGCCCCTTTTACTGAATGCAAGCTGACTCCTAATGGGTGACTGAATTGTGGCTGACAGGTTGGGTATGGCTCTAGCAGTAACTTCCACTCCGTTTGAAATCTCGGGTTTGTTTTGCTTAAGAAACTGGATGTGCATTTGAAAGCAATTTGCATTAATAAAGTATGTCTTCAGGCAAACATCATTCCCTGTTTTAAACAGCTTTTAAGCTTTTAAACAGCCCAGCTATTGTTTGAAGTCAGTGGCAGAAACAGCTGGGCTCTGTCTGGCGTTAGGGGTGTGAGCATTACAAAATGGGAAAGCATTTTTGGACAGTTTTGGTTCAATCTGTTTTCACTTTGAATTGGCACTTGACAATGAAGAATTTCGTTTCTATCTCCTTTGGTAGCTGACTGTTTGAGTTGCTTCTCTAAATTATTTTATTTTTAACTTTTGGGGTTGGTTTTTTGTTTTCCCCAAATTGAACTATTATTGGTTCTATCCCTGCTCTGCCACATAACATTTGCAGCTAATGGGGGGAATGCAAAGGAGTGACACTGCTGATTGCTTTGATAAGAAAGATACTTGCTTTTATTACCAACTAATTAAATGGTAGGTAGCGGCTAATGGTGATTATAATTAAGCCTGGAACTGACATCCTTCTTCTGGAAGAGCTGTAGACTGAGACAACTAAGCTCAAGTCCCTTTATGGCAAAGGTGATTTTTTGTTCTGTTATAGGATCAGCTGTTTCACTGCAAAGTGAAAGTTGTGAAGCTGTTTATAGTTGGTATTTGCCAATGCCATTTTAAATGTCCTGCTGCTTAAAGGGAGCTGTTTGTCCTTTCACCATTTAGCTTTACTGACTGTGAATTGAAATTGTTTAATTTTACATGAGCTGTACCCTCCAGGCCATGTCCTCTGACAAAATTTTTGCAGTTTTGCTCCAGTAAAATTTGTGGGATAATAAATGTCATAATAGTGTTAGGGGTAAGACTGTGCTCCATTTTTGCAGAAGTGTAAGTTTATAGTAACTACAGATAGATAGTAAATTCATTCTGGTTAGATGAAAGGTGAGACAGCTGTGTCTTCTTTTGGGCCAAACTTCCAAGGAGTGATGCACAAGCACAAACCCCACCTGTTAACATTAGGAAATGCACCTGGACATTGGACACAAAGGGATATTTTCTGTTTCCTCCCAGTGCCTGTGAGGGATGTAGAGGTGTGCAGGGTGCTGTGGTTGATCCTGCCAGGGATGCAGGAGGGCACTGTGGGCATTCGGGCTGAGCCTCGGGGGTTCCTCCCTCTCAGCAGCAGCTGATGGTGGGAACAATAAAACTGCTTTCCCCATCTGTGATGGAGCCTGACAGTTCGTAGGGGATGAGTCAAAGGTCGCTGATGAGAGGATCCATCCAGATAATTGCTGTAATTGCTCCCTGAGGATGCAGCTCCTCTCAGGCAGTGGCTGCTGGTGAATCTATACTTGGCAGTGAACCTCATCCTGTGCCTTAAATCAAAAAAGTTCCTTCATCAGATAGAAATGGAGAAAGCTATTTTGATTTTTTTTTCCTCCTGTTGGCAGGTGATTAGGAAATAGTTGCATTGTGAAACAGGGAAGTAATTGTGATTTAAACATTAAATTACTATTTAGTGTTAAACCCTTTGATGAATACACAAGCTGTTGTTACTTCACAACAAATATCAATAAGCAGCATGAATGAGTATACATAATTCATAATATTTAACTTGAAAGTGCATCTTTTTCTTACAGTGATTGATTCATTTTTCTAGAGTTTGTCCAGTGACTTCATCACAATTTAATGCAAAAAGCTTTTTTGTTGCAGCGTGAACGGTAACAGGACACAAGCTAGTCCTGACACAAAAATAACTTTTTTCATACCCCTTCACACAGCCCAGAAATCCAAAAGCTTTGTGGTTGCATTGCTGAATGAAACTGGGGAAATAACACCATTATCAATCAGTCACCCCTTAGGACTTTATTATATGAAGAATAAGAGATATTCAATAGAGGTTGTGCTCAGTAAGAAGGAATTGAAAAGGCAGGAACTACCTCAAACACAACAATCAGATTGTGTTTTTTACCCCAAACCGTTTGAATGTTGTGTATAACACACAACACTTCCCATTTTAACAGACTGTTTCTTTGCCCATAGGGGAATTTTTCATTTACCAGAGAGGCCCAAGGGATGGGAAGCAAAGTTTGTTTTTGCAAGAAGCTGCAGAGTTTGTTTTCCGCCAAAGCCCCACAAAGGATCAGGATTGCCCAGCCGCGGTGGGGAAGGTGAGTGAGCCCCCAGCCCCTTTCTGAGCAGCATTTTCACTGCCCTCCCAGGCTCTGTGTGCCCTTTCTGTGGCTCCAGGGGCTGACGGAATGAAGAAGTGCAGGGCAGCCCAGCGCTGCTCTGAGCAAAGGCTGGTTCCTCTCTGGGGCAGGTTCAGGCGTGTTCCTTTGGACCCACGCTGACACAAAGGCAGGGTCAGAAGAACATTTTCTGGAAGCTGCTTTGGTGGTTTTTAATCTGCTGTTGTTTCCTCCTTCCTGGATTTTTCTGCATTGACTCCAAGGGAGTGTGATGGGGCAGAGCTCTCTCTAAACTGCACCCCAGTGTGGGGATAGCAACAAAGCTTTGCTCTCCTCTTGCAATTTATCCAGTCAGGTTTCCTTTTTATTCAGTGAAATTGCTGGGGTTTTCCACCCTGATGAAAGCTCTGCTGTCAGACACATAATGGTTTTACATCATATACCTCTCCTGAAAGTACTAATTTAAACCTGTCTTTACTATTATGAAATAAGTAGGTAGTAGCATGGTCTTGTGCCAACACAAATTAGTACATTTATAATTAGATTAGTACAAATTGTTTATAGGTTTCAGACTCCACTTAGCCCAGTAGAATATGCATGCAGTCTGAAAAATTGCTTTCTTTGGTGGAAATTCCTTTGAAATAACAAAAGTGTGGCTCAGAATAGAGTTTTACATGTTTTATATTAGTTCAATAACAGCTATAATCTGATACTATTGTCATTTGGTTTATGCCTTTTGCCACTTATTCATCTAAACAGAAAACAGTATTTTGTGCTTCCAGAGATCCTGGTATTTATCTATGATTCATTCAGTGGCTATAATTGAAATATACTCTTGAATTTCCCCTGAAGCTCTTGCTCGTGGGAAACCAACAGGCTTACACCAAACATATCTGTCACTACTAAAAGCTATTTGATAAGAGACTTGGGAAAAAATCTTCTTAAAATACAGCAAAAGAGAACTGCAAAAAGCAGAGTTCTTGCTGCACAGGAGCTCTCTCAGCTATTTTTGCTGGGAGTGCTTTGGGTAGAAGACAAACATGGTCAAATTAGCTAAAATCCTGGAAGTTCAGTCAAGGATACTGCCTTAAATAGTTCACCCAGAAAGGCTTTCTTAGGGCAGCCCCTTCCGAATTCCGATGGCAGTTGCAATTTCTAATAAGTAAATATCAAATATAGTAATTTTTCTGTGAATTTGTTTGAGGAGGGATTATTGGAATGTTTCGAGGTCAAATTCAGCTCTCCTAACTATGAAATACTCACTAGGAAAAATATATATCTGAGAGTAGACCTTGATTAATATTGTTGTTTTCCTATTCTTGGCTTTATTTTTTTTGCCAGTCATGGCTATAGGTCAGAGCTGGAGGAAAAAAAGTATGGTAACAAGATGCTAAAATTTAAAGGAAAATGTGTTCACTGTCAACCTCCTTTTACTGTGCAGTGGTTTTTACTTCTTGCCAAATATCTGCTATTTGACCCCTCTGGGCTATGCTAATATTGACCTAAAGAGCTCAGGAGATTATCTTTCAATGTAGGAATAAATTCAATATTTACTCATAAATATTTTTCATAGAGCCATAGAATACCAGGTTGGGAAGGACCTCAGGGATCTTATGACTGAACCCTTCTAGGCAAAACCACAGCCTTGGTAGGATGGCCCAGCTGAATCTTAAAAGTGTCCAGCACTGGGGAGATTTTTCTGTAAAAGATGTTCCCTGTAGAAAGGGAATTTCCATCTTCTTTGTAAGCTGGAACATGGTGAGGAAATCTCCCTAAGCCTTCTTTTCTCGAGGCTGAACAACCCCAATTCTCTCAACCTTTTCTCGTGGGGCATCTTCCCAGTTCTTTGATCATCTTTGTGGTCCTTCCCTGGACTATCTCCAGCCTTTCCACATCTTTTTTATAGCATAGCAGGGACCAAAAGTGAC
This sequence comes from Ammospiza caudacuta, assembly GCF_027887145.1. Taxonomy (NCBI): domain Eukaryota; kingdom Metazoa; phylum Chordata; class Aves; order Passeriformes; family Passerellidae; genus Ammospiza; species Ammospiza caudacuta. The sequence goes on from NC_080607.1 coordinate 17,048,491, forward strand.
CCCAGTATTGCAGGTGAGGCCTGACAAGTGCTGCATTGGGTGGGATGATGATGATGATGATGATTTTATTTCTGTTGGTGATGCCCTTGCTGGAGCAGCCCAGTATTCTGTTGGCTCTCTGCCACAGCAGCTCCCTGGTGACTCAAACTGAGATTTTGGCCCCCTTTCCACAGGAAATGGCTCAATTTCTGGCTTATCCCTGCTCTCACATGCACCTTTGGTGCTGCACCACCGTGTGCACACCTGGCACTGCAGACATCCATCCCCTTGACCATCCCCTTCTCTCATCTCAATTCAAAGCTGCCACCAAAGCTTTGGGGAAGCTGCAGCCCCTCCCCAAGGCCCATATGTGTGGCTGTGACCCCACAATCTGTTAATGAACATGTGCAAGAGCAGAGCAGCTCCTGAGCACGTGGGTGGAGAGTGGCCGAACTCATCCCACTGCCAGGGAAAATTCATTCCCAAATGCCAGAAGTCAAAATAATGGACTGGATCACTGTGGGCTGTGGTGGTCCCAAAGGGTTAACAGGGGCTGTGCACTGCCAGCCCTCACTGCCTCTGCTGAAGGAACATTAATTATAGAGAGCCAGAAGGATTCAGAGCTAAAAAGCCTAAAAGGCCTGAGTAGTATTTAAAACCAAGACAGTCAAATAACTGGTTGGATTTGATCTCTAATAAATTACTATGTTCTGATGGTGGAATTCAGCAAGAGGGTGACAGTCAGATGGGGAGGTTGGCAGCAAAAGTTTTAAAAATAAATGGTCTTAAATTGCAGGAAATTACAGCAAGCAGCTCCTTGGGGTTATTTTTCTGCAGGCATTGTGTGTCTGAGGAGGCAGGCAGCCTGCTGGCAAGCTTCTGACCTTTTGTGTGAGAAATAAAATATGCAGGTGCAGTAGTGGGAGCGCACAACGGGGGACAGTGACTTTCAGCTGTGGGTTTGAGCCCTGGGCCCTGCAGGGCAGCCAGGAGTGCTCCAGATAGCTCCAGTAAACCTCAGAGCACACAGGGAGAGGCTGTGGCTGGAAAGGATTGCAGAATTTGTGTGTTTCCTACACATGTCCTTGTGCTCCAAATCTGTAAAATGATCTTGCTGAGAACTGATCTGCTTCTCATATTGCCCTGTTTGTATTTCAGTCTGGAGTAACTCTTGGAGCAGTTTTTGGTTTGGTGGCATTGCTGCACCATGCTCTGACTCCCATTTCCTTGGCTGAAAGGAAATCCACACCTGCATGGCAGGGATTTCCTCCCATTGTGATTATATTCCAGATTCCTAAACCCTCTAAGTAAATTTGAATGAGAAGTGATAATTTAAAATGTAATGGAGGTGCTGTAGATAAACAGGCGACAGCAATGCTGGGAATTCAGCTCTGCAGTGGCTGGAGGAACAAATCCTCTCTGTTTTCTCTCTGCAAGAGAAGTGATGAATCCTGGATCTCTGCTCCACTCCCATGTTCAGTGTTTATCAGGTCAGTGTTCCTACAGACAAAACTGAGGAGTTCCAGTCATTAATCTCTCTCAGTTTAGTGTTGCTGTTACTGCTCCAATGTTTGTCACTTGTTTGGGCATGAAAATCACCAGGTTTTGCTGTGGGAAAAACCCCCATGCTGTCCCAAACACTTCCACACCTTTATAAATCACAGAGGATCTTACATTGAGGATTATGAATACAAAGTTTTATCTACTGATAGTTCACATTTAGAACCAATGTTTAGTTCCATGTTCTTATGAAAATATTGTTTTTAAAAATTAAAGGATATATTCTTGGAAGCTTAAATATCCTCCACAGAGAAATTTATATCCATGTAGGTTTTACAGCTAAACCCAGTTCTAACTATTATCTGCTGGTGGCACCATTACACCAGAGGAATTTATTATCCAAGTCTTAAATGAAAAACTGCTATGGACTACACCTCTCAATCTGATTTAATGACTTTTTCTTTTTAATTTCTTCATAGTTTGGTGTGAGTTAAACCAAGTCATTGTGTTGCCATGGGGTCATTGTGGGTGAGTTTTAAAGAGATAAGCTTCATGAGGAGCCTAATGGCGATGTGCCAGGGAGGAAAATTGTCTGACAGTGTCACCTAAAGTAAGAGATCCTTTATGCAATCATGCCCTGGTTCTTTTCTCTGCATCAGAGGCAGTTTCATATTGAGTATTATTTCCCCCCTTTATTTTTTCTTTCAGAAATCTTGGCTAAAAAAAAAGAAAAAGCCAACTTAGGTCATGTTTCATCCTTCAGATGCTGAGGATTAATCTTTAACATTGATTTTTCTAATTATAAGTGGGGAGGAACAGTTACATTAGGTTTTTTCTCTGTGGGGTAACCACACAGACAAATCCATTTTTTTTTATTTGGCAGTTTATTTTGTTTATATTCATGTAATTTCCTAGACCTGCCCATTATTAATATATATTGCTACATAGCTGTGTGAGCCACTTATATACCACATAACATAGTGCAGTTTGATTTTTCCTGTGGATACGGGAGCAATCCCTTCCAACAGCATTTTTCCACACAGATTTCTACTTTAGTTCTTAGCTTAAAGTTACAAAGATTGAAAATTTTGAGTAGTTACCTAAATTAATCTTTGTCCTCCCTGAGAGACACAAGCACTTCTAATTAAACATATCATTGATTCTATTAATTCTGTTTTTCTTGCAAGGAACTTGCTGTATTCTTTACTCAACAAATGGGAGAATGACACTACACTTCAGTCCATTGTGAATGCCTGTAAAATTCAGTTTAAAAATCCTCTTATAAAACCTGGTACTTTTCTATTTTTCCCAATTTTAGCAAACACAAATTCCCCCCCATGTTGCCCTCTCCCTCCCCTGGGTAATGTTGCTTTATATCTGGGCAGAAGTAATTTGTGCAAGACACATTACTTATAGGACAGTGCCTAAAAATACATGCAAAGGTCAGCGCACAGCAGACAGAAGGCAGCACTTGTTCCAGCCCCTCACACTGGGATCCACAGCTCTTTGTTAATATTAATTGTGCATATTTTAAACAGTGCCTGCTTTAAAAATGCATTGCACAAACAGGCAGCAGTGAGCACTTTGTGAGCCCTGGGACTGGGTAACGGGGGTCAGCTCTTCACTTTGATGGTTTTAGACATTAGTGTCTGAAATTTACTGCTCTTATTGGCTCCCAGGTTTGTGAATTGTGCATCTTCCAGGAAAGTGGGGTGTATTTCCAAAAATACAAGTGAAATCGAGAATAGGAGCAAAGACATATTTGTGTCTGAGGAGGCAGGCAGCCTCAGTATAAAGTGCCAAGACCTCAGTATAGATACCACGATACCTCCTCAGTATAAAGTTCGCATTAACCAGAATGATTTTACTAAAATTGCAGATTCTGAGTCTCCGGAGAAGAGGCTGCAGTGTTTGCAAGGCTCTGTCAACATCTAACACAGAAACCCTGGCACCTGGACACTGCTCCCATCAAGGCCTCTCACTCGAGCACGCTCGGTCTGTTTTGTAATTTATCCTTAATAAGAAAATGTTGAAAAGATCCAATTCTGGCTGGGCATCAAAGGCAGTGGAGCTGTACATGGACAGCCTTGTTTACAATGTGATTGTGCTGTGTGGCAATTTACAACCCAAATTTATGTTGCTATTGAGTATGGCCTTTTTTTTCTCTTGAAAACTGGTATATATGTGTGTTTACAATGGTAATTGTTCACACAGAGAAGCAAAAAAAGAATGCAAGTGTGGGGAAAGCAGCTCAAGGAAGGTGATGCTGTGCAGGTAAAGTAATTTCAGAACTTCCTCAAATGTTAAGCTGATGAAGAGGAACATTAATTCTCTTTTGGAAGGAAGATTGAGGTAGAACAGATGGGTTGGTTGCCAAGAAAATGGTTTGAAAGCAAGTAATGTGCATGTTGACATTTCCTGCTTTTACCTAATTATTTTTTAAATAACTTATGTAATTGCCTTGAGTGGAATGATTTTGTTCATTAGTGGGTTATGAAAAGAAGCATTTCCAGCATCTCAGAAGGGCTGTACCTCTGTTCTGTGCATTTAACCATCCCAACACTTGCATTTAGTTTGTTTCTGACAAAGCAATGTGCCATGACTTGAACAAAAATCCAGCAGCACCTTTTTCATGCTGTGTGTGCAACTTGTTCCACCTGGAGGGGTAAATGTGAGCAGGATTTTGTTCACATTCCCATGGGTGCCCATTTGGGGTGGAAAATCATGAGCCTTGCCCACCCAGGGCACGAGGTTCATCTCCCTCTGAGCACAACTACAATTTGTTGGCCAATCCTGAGAATCAAATCCACGAGGCATCCCTGGAGCAGAGGATGGTGGTGGGTTAAAGGCCAAGGAATATTTTCCTTCAGGCCCCTCTCAGTATCTGTCCATGCCCTGTGTGCTGGGTATCTTCTCTCTGCTCCCAGATTTTCCCTGTGAAATCCCAGTTTCCTGCCTGAGCACACCCCACCCAAGCATCCTCTGTGAACAAGGTTCTGCTGCTTTGTTTTGGATCCCACCTGAACATTTGCTGTGTGTGGAGCCAGAGTGTGGGCCTTGATTTAGGGGTTGGTTACTGCCAGCTGGGCCCCGTGCCCACTCTCTGCTCCTGTCAGGTCCTCACCTTCCCCATTTGGGGGTGATAATTAAATCTCCCCTGCACCAGGCAGGTCTGGGCAGTGCAGAAGAGCCCTCCTTGTCCCTGGTAATGATGCTGTGATCACCTGCCAGCTCCACAACGCCTGGCACCACCTATTTGCTCCCAAGGAGCCCTTTCAGCAGCTGTCAGATGCTAATGAAATGCTTCAGCTGCTGAAACAACCTGTGCCCTGTGCAAACCAGGGGGCACAGCCTGGAAATGGGCATAAATATTCATAACTATTCATAATGGCACTAAAAACCCAAAAGTGTGAGTGTGGTTATCAGAGCTCCTGTGTGGATGTGCTGTGATGGGTTCAGAGTGATGAATGCAGTGTGAATGTTTTGGAATAATGCTGTTATTTTTGCAGTTGTGAGGAAAAAACTCCGCTAAAGGTAGTGGGATGGCAGGGGCAGGTGGGTAAGAGCAGGGTTTGGGTTTGTACCCCTGGATGATGTAGGCACTTTGGAATTGGGCAGAGCTGTCTCTTGTGGGGGATGCACTGAAACTTGTTCCTGACAGAAAGGAGTTGCTGCTCGCTCATTCTGTTTGCATCTCTGTTCTGAACCTGCTCATGAAGAATTGAAAGTTTCTCTCCAGATCTCTGCTAGATGCTTATAGAACACAAATCCCACAGACTGAGTTCAGTGTTCTACTTTCTAAAATAATTAATGTCGAGAATAGCAATATGTCTGATTTGGTCAGGAGTGGATAATTTCCGACCTTTCAGCACCCCAAAGCCCCAAATCTTTGACATCAGAATACAAATATGAGTCTATAGACAGAGTGCTTTGCAAACTAATTCTGTCAATGTGTCTGCATTGGGTTTTTTAAAAAAATAATTTTGTTTGTAATGTGCTTTTACTTTTTTCTTCAGAAATAGCCCTGCTGAGAGGGGACAAGGATGATGTTCCTCTTGGAACCCTTTGTTGTAAATCCCCTCAAGGTAATCAGAAGCCAGTGATCCCTCTTTGCTCATGTTTCTCTGCCATATCAATAACTTGCACTAACTTTCAAAATCTGTTGATTTTGGGGAGTCTAATGCTGTGTCTTTATACATCCCTTACCCCCTCTGCCCAGAGTGAAGTTTACCATTAAAATTCACTGAAAAACTTCTTTTTTAAGATTGCACAAACAGGTGCAGAACTGGGCAGAGATGAAAAGATAATTCCTGAAAACTGTTGGAATGCAACTGATTTGCCTTATGAGAGCTTCAATGGGAAAAATTCTCACTGTGGTCTGGTTCTGATGTGCAGTGACTCTACTAAATACTGCTATAAACAGATAGGATTCAATCTTGAGTGAGTTTGATCATATGAGAAATATTTATTGGGTGTGTGGGAACAGGACAGGCATCCAGCTGATAAAGTTCATCTGAATCTGAAAACAATCATAAATTGGTGGTGGTACCTTCATTGCCTTGAACTATTATCCATATAGCCTGGGTTTATTTTTCTGGGGAAGAAGTCTTGTGAAAATTAAGTTAATTCATTGTCTCAGGTAAAGAATGACATTTTAGTTGGAAATTGTTGTCATAATAGTTGCACAAAAGGATTCAAATATTCTGCAGCTTGGTACAAATACAATGTTCAAAGATACAGGTGTTGTTCCTGAGCCATCAAAGAGTTTTCCACTGGCACCACAGTGTTTTATTAAAATGAAAAGAAAAGAAAAGATAAAAACCAAAACCCTGTGCTAATCTTTTGCTTTGTTGCTTAAGGGACATTTCAGTATAAAGTAGCAATTTCCATATCATTTGAATAGCAGTTGCAACCCATTGATGTTTAAAGTGAAATGTGCAGCTCCTGTAATCAGCAGAGCAGATGCAAATGTCCTGTCTGTCTGCAAGTGCAGCTCCCTGCTTGCTGCTTAGTTGGATTTGGAGTGGAAAGCACCATCAGACAATGAAAATCATGGGAGCTCCTCTTTCATCTCCTGGCTGCAATGGTTTGCAGCTCAAGAGCAGCTGGAGTGAACCTGGCTGGGGCTGTGAGGGTCCCTGCAGCATCCCCGCCCTGGGAGCTGCAGAAATCCCACAGAGGTGGGAAAGGGACACATCGCCCACCCTGTCCCTGCCCCTGGGGACAGGAATGGCCTTTGGGCTCTGTTAGTGCCCAGTGCCTTCCCAGTGCAAGCCTCTGCACTCCTCTGTAAATCAGCAATCACAAAAATAAATTACATTTGGTGTTCAGATCGTGGCCAGTGGTTTTGGCTGTGCAGGGCAGCAGGTTGGGTATAAAACCCCACAGAGCTCCTGAGCTCTGCCATGCCAGGCTTGAGGTGGCTGGAGCTGCTCCTCAGAGGGATTTTGAACTCTAAAAATAACCTGCAGTGGAATGAGGGAAGAGTTTACTTTATCCTGCACATTTCCAAATGTGACAGTGAACACTTCCATGGTGCTTTCTGTGCCTGCTGTGCCTGAGCTGCTGGCCCAGGTCAGAGAGGGGTTCCATCAGAATGATTCCTGACTGGAGCTGCCCTCCTAGGAAAGGGAAAACTTCCCAGGAAAGCTTGGGTTTGATCAACTTAAAATCGATGAAGCCTCCAAAAGAAGTTGCTGGGGGGATGAGAATCCTCCTTTGCTTCCTCTAAAACATTTTCCTGGAAAGAGAAATTTCTCATTAGTACTTTTCCTAATCAGGAGACATCTTGTGGAAAAGGATTTCCATCTTGTGGTCAGCTGTGGTAGTAAAATGCTCCAGCTGGACTTTTTTTCATAGCACACCAAACTGGTTTCAATCAGAAATAATGCGAATCTGTTGTAGTTCCTTGTGAAGGGAAATGCTGGAGACCTCACAGAGTCTGTTTGTACAGAAGGTAAAACTGTTTCAGGACTATCCCCCTTCATCTTTAGAACTAAAATACTTGGGAAAGGTATAATATAAATGATTAATGATGGAATATTTAATTTTGACACGTCATGCAGCATGCATGTTGGCCTCAGGAGCCATGCACAGCAGCCCAGGCAGAATTACTTGGAACTTTAACAGAAAGGAGGCAATTACACCTGAACTTCTGGGAAAATTTCTATCCAGAGCCAAATACTGTTGCCTGGATTGTTTTCTATTCCAGGATGTCTCTGAGTCTCAGTGCAACGTCATCAGAACCTCATGCAGATATTTGTTGTACAGGACAAATTTTGAAACCCGTCCTCTAATGTTGAAATAGCAAAATGCTGCAGGGTTAAGTGCTGGAGTTCACTGGAAAATCCACCCACTTCAGTGGGAAAGACTTTTTAATGTATTTAAAACAAAACAAATTTGGAAAGGTCCTTTTAAATACTGAGGACTGTGGCTGAAGGGCAGGGCTGTGTGTGCTGGGGAGGTTTTGAGCTCACATCTTGTGGGGTGCTCTGTAAATGACCTCAGTTGTACAACGCTGCAAGGAAAGGTGAGGCTGTTAAAAGGAATAATTAATTTCTTAATTTTAATCACTACCTTGTCCAGTTGTGTGCTGTGATGCTCATGCAGATGGCACTGAAAATCTTCTGACTTCAGCAAGACCTGGGCCAGCCCTGAATATTTACAAGGAGAGTTAATAACATCTCAGATCAAATTCTTAGAGATAAATGTAAGAACTTGATAAGTATTTTTTATTTTGAGGGCTTGTATCTAAAGGAGATGTTCAGTGTGTTCCTTAGTGGGTGCCAAAAAGCTTATTTTCAGAAGTGTCTGAATTTCAGGGAAAGTCAATAACTGCTATATTTAATCTGAAGTCGCTGCAACTGCTGCTGGAATTCATCTATATTCTTTTTGTAGGAATAATAAGGAAAAAAATACAGCAAGTTTTGGTTCCCACACCCTCAGCTCTTCAAACTGTGGGGAGGAAGGTGAGTACAGGTGCTTTGGGCAGAGCTGGGTGGGTTTTTTTTCTTTTATTTTTATTACCATTATTTTTATTACCATTGCTAAGAAATGTCTGCAGAAAGCTGCCAAGCACACTCCGGTGGGGTTGCTTTCCATATAAATGACTGCCAGGGTCACCCAGGTGTGGCCTCAGAGAGTGGAGAAGGTGAGGAGCAGCAGGGAGGAGTTTCAGTGGCAGGAGCCTCTCCTGGGCATGGTCTGTGCTGGGCACATCCTGGAGAATTTCCCTTGGAATGTCCCATGGAATGTCCCGTGTCCCATGGCCACCCCACCTGGTCCCACCTGGATGGGAGAGGTCCCAGGTTTTGCCATCCCAGTGGGTGGTGGAAGTGAGGAATGTGGATGAGAGATGGAGCTCAGGGTGCCTCAGAGCAGGCCCTGAAATCTGGCAGTTCCAGAGTTTCAAAAACTATGAAGTTTTGAAGTTCCAAAGTTCCAAACTATGGCCCAGATCCAGTATGGTTTTTTCTTTGGTTTTGGTTTTTCCTTTGGTTTTGTTTTTTTCTTTGGTTTTGGTTTTTCCTTTGGTTTTGTTTTTTTCTTTGGTTTTGGTTTCTCTGCAGCTCCCAAGCCCTGGGCCAGAGCTGTGACACCAGGCTGCAGCCTTCAGCAGCAGCCCAGAAATGCTGGTTAATCACTGGTTTATTAGCTCATGGCCTTAGGCAAACCTGAAATCATTAACAGCCCATTTGTTGGGCTAATGACTCTTTTTTACTAGATGTATAATTTAATATATGGCAGCTTTCATGCTTAATTATGATCTTCAAAGTTTCTTTTGAAGGAATTTATTTTTCTGTGTGCATGTATGTGAGAGGGTTGGGAGCTGGCTGGCTTTGCTTGCTTGCTGCTGTGTTAAAATCTGGATAGTTTATGTAAGAAGATTTTAATTTAGATATGGGTATTTCCCCTGTTGCTTGCTCTTTCAATATTTTTATCTTTGAGGGCTTGAAAAATAAATAATGGTGAATTACCAACAGGTTTAAAATAGCATCATTTCATGCCCCACTGTAGGTTGCTGCATTGTTTTGGACAAGACCAAAACCCAAAGTCCTGATCAATAGGGCCATTGTGGCAGCAGCTTCCAAATGAATGCAAGTCTTGATCTCAGTGTCCTGGCTGGTTTCCAGCCTGGTTCACATTTTACTCAGCAGCAAGTCCCACTTGTGTTCCCTGTAACCCCAGTGGGAACAGAGGCAGAGTGCTGCTAATCCCACGTGCCATTTGCATGCGGCGCTTGTAAAGCATCCTGGGATCACTTGGGATAGAAAAGGCAGTGCATGTGAGATGCTTTTCACTGGCATCCCAAATCTGCTGCCCTGTCACTGAAGGGAGGTGATGACTTTGTCAATCAGGAATTTTTAAAATATTTTTTTAATTTTTTTTTTTTTTTTAGCGAGGCAGCTGATTGAGAAGGATAATAAAGATGAATTTGATTTTCTTTCTGTGAGCTCTAGTGTCCCCTTCATGGAGATTAACAATTTCCCAGTGCTGTTTTCAGCTCCACAGAGCAAGCAAAAGCTGATCTGGCTGTACCCACAGCCCTGCCATCCTCTGACAGGATCACCATACAGCTGTGACTTAGCAGGCACCGGGACAGCATAATCCTGTTTATTCGCCCGTCCAAAGCACCGATGAGCTGAGATAATCGGGGCTGGAGCAGGGGAGGAGTAGGGATGGGTTTGCTGTGCCCTGTGGTTGGTCTGGCAGTCACAGAGTGCCAGGGAAGGGCTCAGTCCTGTCACAGAGCAGGGAGGGACCAGAAACACCCCCAGTGCAGAGCCAGCCCGTGAAACAACAGCCTTGGCAGGGTCTGATCCAGATGTCGTGCTCAACAATTCTAAATTGTTCCTTTTGTGGCTGATTTAATCTAGAAATCCTCAGAGTCTGGGTGGCCACGTGAGGCACTCTGTGCACCATGCTCTGGCTGCCAGGTGGCAGAGTCTGTGAGTGCCTCATCTCCCCATGCTCACTCTTATTTGGAACCCTACACCTACCTTGTACTTGCATCTAAATTTGCTAAAATTACAACTATTATTGCAGTTTTGCTGGGCACGAGGCACAGCTTTTCATAGGATGCTGAACATTTTTAAGCAGCCCCTGGTCTGTGGGGATGTAGGAGCACATTCTGCAGAGCCCCTCCCAAAAATATAAATATACTCTGGGAGGATTTCCCCAGTGACCTAGAGCCCTGAGACTGGGCTGTACAAAATCTCTGGAGACAGCACAGTAGTGAGCATTCAAATGACTTTATTTTCTTGTTCTTGTGATCATTAGAGCTCTCACACTTCATATTCTATCCCATTAATTCATTGGCTGGATTTCAGTGAAAGGCCCCATCTTCACTTGGATTTTATCTCAGTGTTTAGCAGTCAATACTTTCCTGTTCCAGTGTTTGTAACCTCAACTTTTACAGCTGGCATGAGCCATGGATTAGCTTCAAACAGGGATGCTGATTTTGAAGCCTCATATAATGTTCTCTGAGCTGTCCTAGTGCAGATGACAGTTTTATAGCTTGGGAAGCCAGTAGCAATGGCTGAGCTCTCTATAACTACAGCACTGTGTTAGGTGCAGCTCCTCACCATGGTGACACTGCAAATATTGAACACAAAGTGATTCATAGGACCCAATATAATGCTCACTTTGATTAATATTTTACAATGTAACTGGCTTTATTTAACTTTTCAAACGTGAGTGGCTTGGGAAGGACAGAGTGTTGCTATGTATAATTTATGGGCGCTCATATTTGCGTGCTTGTTTTAAAAATTAAATTTAAAAAGTATTGTTTGTTTTCTCCTCTCCCTGCTGGCGGATATTCAGGCCCTTGCAGGGCTCCAGGGGATTTTCTGAGTGTGAGTGTTGAATGATGGGCTCTGAAATGTGATGTTCTTGCTCTCCTCCCTTCGTATTCCATGCAGGGCTGTGTTCTTGCTGGAAGTGCTTTGGGATACCCTGAGCAGAGAGCCCATGGTGCACCCTGGCCATCAGACCCCTCAGACCTGAGGTTCAGCCTTATTTCCCTGCAGAAATGATGGTTTGGGTAAGTAACTCCAGATTCCTCACTAGAGCTGGCAGGAAGTAAAGGAGCGTGGCAGTTGCAGAGCTTTGGGGCAATGCAGGAAATGAGTAATTAGGAAATTAGCCCCAGGGCTGTACTTCTGAAGTGGAATGCTGTAATATGAGCATATTCCAGGTTTCCATGCATTTTGACTGGAATTTATTGCACCTAAAAATCAATCTATAGACTAAGACAGAGGATGCAGCAGCCCATCTACTTAAGAGGTGGCCACACCACCCTCAGAAATGAAGATGTACAGGGTCCTTCCCTCTGGGTGTGTCCTAATAATCTGAGAAATCAGATTATTGTGAGACAACCCTCTGAAAAGAAACTTTCTCAATGCTTAGGTTTTTCTATAAATTTCCCTCTTACAACTAAGAGTTCCTCTTGTCATTTTTACAACCGTAACTGTAAATAAGCAAACATTATAAAATGTGTTAAATTCACCAGCATTCTTCTGCAAGCAGGGAAAAGAATGTCCATTATTAACTCCTGTTTGCCACATAGAAGTGCCCATTAGTGTGTGTCCAACCCCTTTATGTAGAACTGAGAGCAATGAAGTCACTGACAGGGCTTTTATTTGTCTATGTTGAGTCCTGCAGAGATGGCAGAGGAAAAAAAAATCCTGCATTAATAAAAGAATAAATTCCTCTTCACGTTAACATAAAATGCTTCTGCAGTGATGAAAAGATTTGGGTTTGCTCCAGTGTGGTTTTCCCCGTGTGGTTGGGTTTTGCATTTCTTTCAACTTGATCTTTGGAATCCATTTCCAGTTGGGTTTTTTCCCCCTTTTCCAACCTGACATATAACATGATCTTACAAATTCTGACCTGTGACAGCTTGAGGAATATTCATGTGTTTGGACAAAATATCTTCCCTTCCAAGTCAATTTTAAATGCCATGGAAACGTTTTGCTCCCGAGGTTTTGTTTGTCATTGTTGGTTATTAAAATCCTCTGCCCGAGATCAGCAGTGACACACAATCCTTTGCAGGAGGCATTTTCAGGGATTTTGCATGGATAACTTCAGGAGGGGGTGATGGAGAGAAGAGGAACATTGAAATAGGAATTTTTTCTATACTATTTCAAAGGTTTTTTTTCTTTGCAGCCAGAAGTAGCCATGAGCTGGATCTGGAGCTGCTCACAAGCCTGGCCCAGCCTGATGTCAGGGGACAACCTCTGTGAGTTTGTTTTCCTTCCCTGTCCTCACAGCTGGGAATATGCCATGATTTAAAGCCAGTGTGCCATTAGTGCCCCATTACACACAGCAGAAAGCTGGGGGACTGACCTCATCTGCCAGAACAAGTGTTTTAGTGCTGCCCCAAGTTCAAACCAATCAAAAGGTCAAACTTGTTTGAGGCAGGGAGTGATAAGAGGGGCGATGGGAGCTCGTTCCCACTTGTTGGAATTAAGCCAGGCTGGCTTCAGGAAAATCTCCAGCTAGGATGGACCCTGGAGGACAGTGACAGATGGGAAATCAGGGCTGAGCCTCCCTTGCTGGAGACAGAGAATTCCCACTAAATGCAAGAGAAGAAAAGCAGATCCTGGAGAATGGGACTTTGGGTCATTCTCCTGGTGAAGCCTGCTCAGAGACAACTCCCAGTGCCTCAGTGTTGGTGGAGGTTTTGCTCAGCTGATGGAATGGACTGGGAGGGGAAAGGGGATTTTCAGCCTGGAAGGTTTGTCCCTGTGAAGGAGGAAAGACTGAGGTTATTTTGTAGTGCAGAGAGCTCAGAGCAGCTCTCTGGCCCTGGGGGCATCTCTGGGCAGGTGGATGTGCAAAACCTCTGGTCAACTTTGAGGGAAGTGGCATCTTCAGTTTATCCCCTTTGGGGAGGAAGATGGAGCTCACACCTGCTCAGCTGAGACTGGAACAGAACTTTTTCCCTTTCCAAAGGCAGAGCTTTACACTCTCAGTGTTTTTTTCAGTGCAAGGGAGAACATGGGAAACTTCTCAGTGGAAAACCCTCCTCTGGTTCTGTGGGGGGCTGCTCAGCACCCTCAGCTGTTGTTTGGAAAACTCTTTCCACACTTTGTAATGGCTGCTTTTTCAAGGGTCTAATGGCTTTATTTAAAACCTCCAAAAAAAAAAAAAAAAAAAAAGAAGAGAGAGGAAAGAGAGAGTGAGGAACTTTTTAGAGTCTGCTGCTGCCATTTGAATTATGGTGGGGGACATTGCTGGGGAGCCCATTAGCCTCTGTGGCCTCTGTGGCACATGGCCATGCTTTCATAAGCTTGCAAGAGATGGAGTTTTTCTATATAGTTTTCCTTCTTTTTTTTTTTTTGTCAAAGAAAGCATTCTCCAAGGGCTGACTACAGACAGAATCCCTGGTCTTTTTGGCAGAATTCCCTGGTGCTTACACAGCCAGATTTTCTGTGCTCCAGCTCTGGTGTGTGACCCATGCTTTCAACACATCCAGGGCCAAATGAGGATCTTTTGGCTCGGGGCTGAATCTGACCATTTTCCTTCTGCAGGAAAGATGTCAACAATTCTATGGGTGGGAGAAGAAAGGTGACATTCAGGGTGAGGAGAGGTGGCCAGGACTGCTGAGCTGGCTCTAAGAGGAAGGATGAGGAGCAAGGCACAGAAATCCAGCTCAGGAGGGCACTGCCCATCCTGCCCCTGGGTCAGGGCTCTGCTGCTTTTCACTGCTGCCCAAACCAGCAGCACTGACACTGACAATGGGGATTTTTCCGAGCTCTTGCTCATCACACCAGATGTGCCTTGTGCTTTTTTTTTTCAAGCTCATTTGACTGTATGTAATGGACTTCTGGCTTTGAAAAAATCTTCAGTTACCAGATGTCTTTTAAATTGTCTACCTTGCAAGATTGTCCGTTACCAGATGTCTTTTAAATTGTAAATCCCTGCAGTCAGAGGTTAAAGCTGTGTCAAAACAGTCACTGATATGAATTCATATTACATTTTAAATGCATGATGATTTCCTGCAAGTCTTTCCCCTTTAAAAGCCACTCATGGAAACGTTATGGCTCACCCAAGATTTGTCACCCGCCCATCGCTAGAGATTCAGTGATAAATGCTTTTAATAATTAACAGTGGCAGGAGCTTTGTACCTCTGTCTCGTGGATATCTCACCTCTCAGACAGCAGAAATAAAAGCCTGTTGTAACAGGAAGAGTAATGATCTGGTGGAAGGCTCCTGCAGCTGCACCACCAGTGCAGATCTTCTACAAGTGGAGCTGTTTGCCAGCAGGATTTTGTCCTGGGCCCAGCTGGGAGCTCAAGGCAGCTGGAGAAGCAGAGATGCTTGCAGAGTTCCTGAGGTAAAGGAGGTTTGGGGTTGTGTGGGGCTGGGAAGGGCTGAGCAAGTCTAAAGGACAAGAGGGTTTGGTGTGAGTTTCCTTCTGAATCCGTCTCTCCAGGGTCTCATCCAGGCTTTGTGCTGGCTGCCAAAAACCCAGACTGAGAGGCTATTTTGGGATGCAGCAACACCAAGTGTTACTTCAGAGATGTTTGGAGAGAGATTTAATAAAATCAACTAATAAGGTTTGACGTGCTGAAGATTAGGAAAAGTCATCCCGAGCATCCGAGCTGAGCTCAGGGCTGGGAGGCTCGGGGAGTCATGTGTTATCCTGGGCATGGGAGCCCTCCTGGCATGGCTGGGGGACAGCAGCAGCTCCCCTCTTTGTGAAACCACCTCTGAGCTGTGGGGGCAAGCCTGGAACTGGATATTTGCCTTAAAATTAAAAAAAAAAAAATTAAAATAAGGGAGGGAAGAGGCAGCTGGGAGCTGCAGTGTGCCCTGGGGCCAGGCAGCTGGGGTGAGTGCAGCAGCTGTCCCCCTGTAAATCACACTGTCCCCCTGTAAACCACCCTGTCCCCAGCCCAGGGCTGGGCACTGAGGTCCCTGCTCACAGCCAGGCACTGCCCTCACCCCTGGTGCCAATGCTCAGGGCCGTCAGCTTCTGCTTTTGTTTTGATGGTTTTGGGTATTTTTCTCCCTTTTTTGTCACAGGAGCAGCCCAGAATAGGATCACGAGGTCAGTGTTTGTGGCTTCCCAAATAATCTATAGCCTGGTTTTGGTGCTGACACCGTTTGGAAGGCAGTGTCACTGCTGCCCTCATGTTTCCATGTGACACCACTGCTCACTGGGTTTTCCCATTTCATAACTAATGAGTGAAGTGAGCTTGACAGCCTTGGTTTCAGCTTCAGCCTGTTGGTTCCCATGTCACAGACAGGCTCTGTTAGCAGCAAATTCTTGTCAGGAGAAGAGAATTACAGCTGAAGCTCGAAACATGCTGATGTTCAGTGCAAAGCTTTAAATTCTTGACCAAAGTTAGATAAAGGCAGCTGAAAGTGTGACGTTTGAAATGCACTATCTATTTGTCTTTTCCTCCTCACTAAAAATACCTAGAGTGGAAGTATGTGTATTTGCATCCAAGCTGAGAACAGTTGAGCTCCTCTAAAACAAAAAGGATAAACACAGCATTTAAAATATTCTGGGTTTTAAAATCTGTGCAATTTTCCCTTGCCCTAGATATGTGTAGATTATCTGTATTGAAAGAAAGAGGTATGTATGGACATGTCTTTAAAGAAAAAGGAATGGTTAGTTCTCAAGGTGTGGGAAGATTATTTAACTGGTAATAAGAAAAAAATGTTAGTTCTCCCCCAGCAGTCATTAATAGCTCTGAGCTCCAGCCTGAGTGCAGATGGAGCTTTGATATGATCACACTTTTGCAGGGAGAATGTGCTGTATATCCTGCTGCTAATCCTGGGCTGGAAATCAGCTCCTCCCCACACCTGCTGCCAGGACCTGACATAACTGATCTCAGCGCAGCATTTGCAGCCCCCTGGGCTGGAGTTTGGATTTGGGCACATCCCAGCTGGGTCAGTCAGTGTGGGGCACTTTCTCTGCCTGCTATCCTCCTGTAAAACCTCCCTCAGAGCCACCATTCCCTGCTGCCCTCCTGGGTCCCTTCAGCCCAACCATTCCCTGCAGCCCATTTCTCCCTGGGGCTGGGGCTGCTCCTCCCTCTGGGCACTGCAGGGTTTGTGTTCGCTCACTGCTCTCAGTTCTGGCTCCCGGCAGGATGGGCCAGCCCTGATCCCAGCCTGGAACAGCTGGGAAATGCAGCAGCTCCTGGGCTCAATGAGGAACGAGTGTCTGTGGAGCTGGGACAGCTCTGGGCTGCTTTGGGGAATGCCCTTCCAGAGCCCTCCTGGCTGCCACAAAAACTGGAGTCAAACGTGGATCCCGATGGTTTTGCCCTCTTTGTTAACATTTGGCAATCACATCTTGTTATTGAAAAGTTTTCCTAATGCTGAGTGGAAGACTGGAGGGGGTTTTGGAGGGGCTTTTTTGGTAATGTTTGCAAAATGTCTGGTTTGGATCTGAAGGGACCCTCAGCCTGACTTCTGGTGTAGAACAGAGAGCATTGAATGTCCTGCAGTTAACTCTCAGAGTCTGTCCAAGAACTGCCTAACCACAGTGCCTTCCTAGAGAAAAAAATGCTCTTAAATGCACTCATTTCAGCATGGTAGAAATGTTTCTTATTCCTGATAGGGAGGAATGGGATTTTCCAGAAGGGTCTGGGATGAAGAACTTCTGACCTGGGCTCTCCATGCCTTCCCCCTGACCTCATCCCTGTCCCCAAACAGCACCCTGAGATCTGTTTGTGTCCTCTCCTGGTTGTGCTGGAGGTTGGAGAGACATTAAATCAGCTCAAGGGGCATGGAGGGAAAGAGGTATCCATTGGGGAATAAAGAGGGGGCAGGCATGTAACCCAACTCAGCAGGGACTTAATGTGACCATGCCCCACATTTGGGTGGGATATTTTCAGTTCAAACCAGGTATTTATTATTCCACACAGATGTTTGCAATGACATATGAGCCACCAGTGCTGTTCTTTTGCCCAAACCCTGCTGGGCCAGGCACAGAGCAGCAAGGTGTCCCTGTCCTGAAGAGGTCTCAGACTCACAAGGAAATTGCTTCTCTTTGTCCACTAATTTCCTCTCCCAGAGTTAAAGTGCAATGAAAAATAAATGATTTGAAGTGACCTCTTGAGATGGATGTGCTGCCAGCAGCACTGACTTGCCTTGGATAATGGAAGGCTGGGGGTTCACAGATTTGGAAAGCTGCAGTGTAGCTTTGCTAAAATGACACAGATTAAGATATTCTAGAGATTATCTTCCAAAAACATGGTGGTCAAGGGCTTAATGACTTAAATTGTGGTCAAATGTCTGCTTGTTATCAATTGTCTATTGCCAGTTAAACTGCATTAATGAAAGTCTCTTGATAAAAGCTGCCTTATCACCCGGAACTGAGATACCCAGCCTAATGTGCTCCAGCAGGGCTGGAGGAAATTCTCTTTTCAGCAGCAGAGGAGACGAGGTGTCGCTTTCCTGAATTAGGCTGACTCAAATGGATGGTCAGGCCCTCTAGAAATAAGCCATTTCTTTCACCTTTTGTGCAAAGGGCTGCTTTATCCATGTGTCAGAAAGGGTTCTGGCTGTCTTGCAGGAGCTGGGAGGCCAAGCAAACACACCTTGCTGGCCATTTGCAGGGGCTGGAGGCAGCATCACTGCACCCTGAGGGGATCCACAGCACAGCCCTCTGCCATAACCACTTACTTCCTTGGAGAAAATGGGCAGAAAATGGTATTTAACATTGTTGGTGACAATTTTTACAGATTTATTACCTGTTTTTTGTTCACTGTTTGGCTGCCTGCTCCCCTTCCATCTGCCAGCCCTGTAATCCACCTCCTCTTATCTCAGCACAGCTCTCTCCACCTCTTGCTCATTTTCATTTTATTGCCTAGCTAATCTCATCCTCCTGCTTTTCCTGACACTGCTCCCTCCTCCCCATCTGTGGAGATTAAATCACTGCTCCTTTTGTCTGGTGCCACTCAACATTCCCCCATTTCACTCGGGCTTTGGGACGCTTCCAGGCACTTTTGCTGTTGTTGCACACATCCGTTTTCCTGGCACAAAAAGGCCCAGCAGCATCTGATGGGAGTGTTAGGGAGTCCTCTTTCAACCAGTTCTCAGAGGTGTCCTGAATCTGAAATGGAGCCCAGCTCAGCCTGCCCAGCGCAGCACAGCCAGGTGAGTGTCTGCAGCACCAGGACCATCAGCAGGATGTTCAAGGCAGCTCTGCAGTGCTGACAGGGCTGGCACCTGAACATCTGAGAAAATTCTAGACCAAAGGTGTGGCTAGGAAATCTCCAAGCTCTCAAAATGTGAAGTTTTGGAAGTGGTTTCTTGTTTTGTTGGTGATGTATCAGTGTAGTCAACCATCTTCCCCTATTGGCAGCCTGTCAGTGTTCATGGCCTCAACACTTTTATTCTAATAACTGCTGAGGGTTTTGAGTCAAGCTTGAACAGTTCAAGGGTGTTTAGTTCATCCTGGGATAACAACCCCAGGTAGGGACACTGGATTTTCATGCCACGTGTTTCTGGCACCCTTCCACCTTCCTGCAATGCTGGAGACTCTCAGCAGCACCTGCTCCACCTGTGGGATTGTGCAAGGCCTCTGAAGGCACTGCTGCTCATGTGGGCTCAGGACAAACCAGCAGGGCCTTTAACTCCCCAGAATATTCAAACTGTGTTTCAGGGACACATTCCCTCACAGGGCTCCTCACAGCTGCCACTCGCTGTGCTGTGAGCACCTCAGTGTGTTTGCTGCCAGAACAGATCCTGAAGTCTTGGTTCAAATAGATTGGTTCAAATTTGGAGTGATTCCCACTCCGAATACATGGGAGATGGTCCACTTAGCAAGGACTCCTGCTGTCTGACCCTAATCATTGACATTATTTTAATTCAGTTTAAGTTGCACCTTTTGCCTTAATCTCAAGTTACAGTACCAACCATGGTGCATTTGCTGTATCTCCCCTCACCACCTTTATTTGCCACCATGTTTTAAATTACTTTAAAGAGTATGGGAGCTAAAAAAAAAAAAAAAACCAAAAAAAAACAACCAGAAAAACCCCAGCAGCTTCAGCTGAAAGGCAGCAGCATGCCTTTAAAAACAGAGCAGCAGCCCTGCACAAGGTGCCTTGCGAGTGGGAGCACGGTGGGGAGAGCAGAGGCTCTGTCTAAACAGAAGGTAAATAAGTGGCTGGGGGAGCTGCAGTTCATCTTGTTCCCTTACGTGGTGCCCAGATAATGCAGCAGATCCTCGGGCAGGCTGGCTCTAAAAACGGCCACAGCTCTTGGGTTTCAGGGGTGACACTGGGCCGCCCGTGGGAGCAGCGCCATGGGATCGTGCCAGGGAAATGGCTTTTGGTGCTCCTCAGCCAGCAGCAGTGCTCAGCTCTTGCCACTCTTGCTGCTTTATGAGGAGGACTTCTGCAGTGAAGATTTTGTGATTTCATACCCTGGTGCCTAATGCAAAACTTGCTGCCTGTAAATCCCTGGGGTCAGGCAGGGTTTTGTTAAAATTCCCTTTCCTGCTGTGGTTGACCTGTGAAAGCAGCAATCATCTGACAGTGACAGCAGCACTTAATTATTAATTCAGGATTAAAGTGGGCTGTCCAGTGAATGATTTCACAGGAGCAGAGTTTAGGATTGAAGCTAGTTTAATATAACAATTGTCTTGAAAGCCTCCTTGGCATTTTAATGGTGTTTTTCTTTGGTCTAAATATATATGAGAAGTTGAGAGGATGTTTAAATCTGAGCAGGGTATAAAAGGGACCAAGAGAAAGACTGAAAGGTCCTGTCCAAGCTCCACCCAGTTGTGTGAGCCCCTGGCTTCCCCAGGACAGGGCATCATCCCAGGAGCTGCAGCAATCCCCATTCCTCTCACTGCTCCAGATGAGCATTAATATCTTTACCTTCCTTGTCACCCTCCTCTCTCCTGCCTAGCTGAGCTCAGCTCAGTGCAAAGGACAATGTTTGTTATCCTTCAGTGGCTGCAGCAATGGCCACCCAGCCCTTCCCTGCTCCAAGGAGACTGTGTTTGCATTGAGCATATGTTGCTCACTGGAATGGAGAATTCTCCATTTTTTCTAAATGAGTTTTCTCAGGCTGTCCCCGTTCAGCAAATTCAGGAGAGAAAGGGCAGCAGTGCCCCTTGGCCAGACCATGGCAGCACTTCTGTTCTCCTGCAGGAGAAAGCAGAGTGCAGCCTCCCCATGGCAATAGAGTGATCCTCTGTTGGGTGAATTGTTGCTTACAAGGTTAATTAGCTGTAGAAAATGAGCTAGAATACTTAGGACTAATGAATCATAATGAGTCATTATATTTGAGGAGTGACAAATTAAATTCATGCATGTTTTGGACTACTTGTTTCAGTCAGAATGGAAAATAGTGCTATGTTTTCTTCTGCTGTTCTGCTGTCGTGTCAAGATGTCAGGAGATAAATCAATATGGCCAGAGCTTGTAAAGTCTGGCACTGATGATTGCATGATGTTTAATCTCTCTCCTGGGTCCTTGAGCTGGGCTAGGAGCAGGAGCTCCTCTGGAATCAATACTTTTGCTTTCACCTTCAACAGGAGGGATTTTGATCTGTTACTGAGAAAACATGAAGCTTCTCCTAAGCTAAAAGAGAGAGAAAAAAAATTGTGATGTCCTAATACCATGAGGGGTAGTGTCCTCTGGCAGCTCTGGTTGAGGTGTAGCACCCTCATCTAGGGAAGTACATGAAATTACAGCTCCACCTCAACACCAAGGTGAGTCAAGGGACCTCTTGGAACCAAGATTCGTGAGATCCTTCAGCTCCTGCTGCCCCCAGAGGAATCTCTGGAGTTTTTCTGTGGAATGAGACCAAGCAACATAGCCAGCCAAGGAGCAGTCAGACATTGTGACCCCTGAAATACATGGGAAGCAAGGATAAGCAAGCTGCTCCTACCTGGAAGATAACTGCTGGAATCTCAATGTGAGATGAAGGACACAGTGAAAAAGAGAAGCTTGATGAGAAGGATTCACTCTTAGCCCTCTTCAAGCATTATAATATGTCCCTGGTGAGCTGAAGCCTGGCACAAGCTGCTGTGCTTGGTTTGGGGTTTTTTTGGTGTTGGTACCAAGGTTCAGCTGGTTCAGGGGTGGAGGAGCTGAGAGCAGTGGGAGGGTTTGAATTCGCAGCCTTCCTTTTAAATATATCAGCGGTTGCAGCAGGGCAAGTGGGACTGCTGCTGACTCAGTTCTTTGCTGGATTGATGCTTCTGGAAGTGTTTGGAGAGATTTGACAAATCTTTCTGTCTGTTGAAGGTTCCATGGCATTATTAGCTGTTTGTCACCACTGGGAGAAAACATCTTTCACACCATCTCAGAGCAAAGAGCACTTTGGGGCCCAAAGACAGAAGGTACCAACTGGCACTTAGTTTTGCTACTAATTATGTGCCAGAACCTAATCTGTTAGGCCCAAATTAGTGCATTTCTCCAGATGTTTTCACAGTTGCCCTGCCTGCAGCCCTGTGGGTTGTGTTCTGAGTTTTTAAGCACTCATTTTGGTCCTTTCCACTCCACTGTTGTGGCTGGTCCTGGCATGGTCAGGTGTAAACTCCCACTTGCTCAACACTGTAAGGCATCAATGACACAAAGTGGAAAATTCTCCTTGGGGTGCAGAGCTCCTTCAGGAGGCAGCCAGTGGGGTGAGTGCTTACAGACCTGTCCCTGTGCTCGGACATGTGGGCTCATGTACAATATCTTCTGTGAAAGCAGCTATTCTTGCTCCTGCCAGGCTGCTCTGAAGACCCATACAATGATGTTAATTGTAAGCCACAAGCTGGCTCTTATCTTCAAATTGTTTTGCCCTGACAATTTTAAGAAGAGCTCAGCATGTTCTCAGTAGGAGCTGATAGATGCTAAGCACTTCTGAAATCCTGCCAGCTTCATTTAGGTTCCTAAACAGGAACTGAGTGCTCTTGAACATATGATCCTAAGGGTGCATTTCATAACTCTACAGCTCTGTCCATATCATTCCTTTCCTCTCTGCCTGTCCCCAGAATGCTCCTGGCAGCAGCAACAACACCAGGAGCACCAGGCTAGTCAAGGCTTGAGTGATGTCTCAGTTAGGATGTCAGCTCAAGCCACACTGGGCAGAATTAAGTGACAGCAGTTAAAAGGTGCCTGTCTGCATCCTGTGTGCAGTGATGTCCTCATCATCACTACCAGCACTGTGGATATATTAGAGATAGCTGTAATGCATTTTATTTATGGACATGAAAACAATAATCCAGAGCAAATCCTGCCTTGTTTTTCAGAGTATTTCATTCCATGTTTCTGGCCATGTATTCTGTACTTGACAATGCTCTGACTCTCAATTTAAGAATTCAAATTTTCTCCTCAGCAGATTCTTGGGGCAGATGTAATGAATATTTTGCAGTGTTCATGGGGCAGGGGAGGAGGGCAGACAGGCCTTTATCTGAAGCTTTTCCAGCAGAGTGAGTGCATGGACAGCATCTGTGTTGGTGCTGTGGGGCTGACATCCTCTCCAGCACACTTGGCAGCGAGCGCAAGGACCACATGTCAAAAATCTGGGGGGCCCAAAGGCTGCGGACAAAAGTACGGCAAAGAATTTAAACATCAGTGAGCGGAGAGCTGCTGGAGGGCTGGGGGGAGCGATTAGCGCAGTGCTCTGGAATGCGGCGCTTCAATAGCGCTCCAGAAGGCTCTGCAGCCCCATTGACTTGTGCAGCGTCAGGACGGGACCGTGCGGGGCTTCCCTTCCCTTCCCTTCCCTTCCCTTCCCTTCCCTTCCCTTCCCTTCCCTTCCCTTCCCTTCCCTTCCCTTCCCTTCCCTTCCCTTCCCTTCCCTTCCCTTCCCTTCCCTTCCCTTCCCTTCCCTTCCCTTCCCTTCCCTTCCCTTCCCAAATCTTCCCAAACCTTCCCAAACCTTCCCTTCCCAAACCTTCCCTTCCCCAACCTTCCCAAACCTTTCCAAACCTTCCCAAACCTTCCCTTCCCAAACCTCCCCTTCCCCTTCCCCTTCCCCTTCCCCTTCCCCTTCCCCTTCCCCTTCCCCTTCCCCTTCCCCTTCCCCTTCCTTTCCTTTTCCCCTTTTTTTCCTTTTCCCTTTTTTTTTTTTTTTCCTTTTTTCCTCTTTCCTTTTCCCTTTTTTCCTCCCCATCAGCCAGGTGCACACAAGGTGCTCTGCCAGAACCCCCTTGGCAGCCTGCAGCAGTGTCAGCTGTTTCCTTACCCTAGGCTAATGTGCTAAAAGCCACCTGATCCAGCTGTTGTCAGCTGTGCACTGGGGTGAGGTTTGCATGTTTTTCTCACTTTTGTCAGTGTGGGGTTTTGGTTTATTCCACTGGTTTTGGTTTCTTTGGGAATGGACCCAGCAGGACTAAGCATGTGTCTGTGGTTGCATTCACTTGTTTTGTTTTGTTTTCTTTAAATTTTCCTTTCCCCCCTTCAGATTTCTAGGTAAATAAATCCAAGTGCGGAATGAATTAAAAATAAAGCTGGGTGGAAGCCTGGCTGATGTGAACACATGCTTTTTTAGTTGAGGTGGGAGAAGAGCACACTCATTCAAGCCCTCATGTAGGGCAGGGAATTCCCTGGCTTTTGTCTAAATATGGCATGAGAGCAGAGCACAGGCAGTGCAATGCTTCACTGAGGATTGTTTAAAAGGGAGCTTGGCACCAGCCAGCAAGTAGGATTCTTGTGAAAACATGGCACAAGGAGTTGTTTGACAGATTCTGACATAGCAAAGTATTTACAAGAGAAAAAAAAAAAAAAAAAAAAAAAAAAAAAAAAAAAGAAGGAAAAGAAAGAAACTGCAGAATGCATGAATCCAAAAGCATATTGTCTGCCTAGGAAGATTGCAGAATAAAAGGTGCTTAGCACTGAGTCATACCCTGCATGCTCTGTGGGCCTGATCCTATCAGTGATTCATGGCACTGAGTTAAAAATCCACTCCTAAATGATTGCCTCTTTCATGCAGGAGAGGATATGAAGAGCAGTGAGAGATGGGGAAGAGGCAGCCCCTCAACCACTGGCCAGAGTCTCTACCCAGACCTGCCAGGTTGGATGGATCCCTCCTCTGCCATCCACCCTGCAGGCTGTGGCGTTTCACCAGCAGATCTCTGGGTGCAGCACTCAGGCCCCAGCAATCCTGTGCTCTGTGTAGGTGTCTCCTTTTTGCAGAGCTTATGCTGAGCTGTGGTTTTGAATCTCTGTTGCAGCAGCAGTCCCTGCCTGGAGGAAACCCTTCTCCCTCTCTCTCTGCTGCGTCTGGAGACATTGTGAGAACCTTGGAGCATGCAGGCCTTTGGACATCTCAGCAATGGAGAATTTTGTCTCCAAAATTCCTGGTCTATTTTTGAAATATGGCCATGATGTGAGTGTGATTTGAGGGACGGAGAACTTATCCAGAACTCAGCACTTCTGGAGGTCTCAGATGAGAACACATCCCTCAATGAATCTGCTACAGACAACAGCTACTGGGCAATCTGTGAGCTCATCCAGAGCAGGACTTGGCTCAGCCTTCCCTACATTTGCCTTGAATACAACATCCCAGCTTGATCATAGCTGGAGCTTCCCCTCATCAAAGGTAAGTCACTCTTGCTCTGCTTGGTTGGTGCCTTGCAATGTAAACTGCAATGATAGGAGCAGTCTGTAATTAGCACATGCCCTCAGGCAGTTCTGTTGTTCATGAAATGCAAGGTCTAAACTGTTCTGCTGCTACAGGATTGGTTTGGTGAGTGCTTTAAGTGCATTTGTACTTGGGTTAGTGAAAGCTGCTCCCCAAGAGTGGTCTGGTATGGATCAGAAACCAGGAGTCCAGATCCACTCCTTCATCCAAGTGGGCATCTTCCACTGAAACCAGGGGTTAATCCATCACATGTGCTGCCTGTGAGGTGCACTCCATGACAAAGCAACACAGCCCAGGGGTTTCTGTGCCATCTTAGCAAAGGCACAGGAGCACTCTCCCACCCTTTTTGAGCATATCTTTTAGATAAACAATTAATAAACACTGAGACAGAGAAAAGATCTGAAGCCTCTTCTCGTCCTTGAAGCGCGGGCTGTCCAAGGCCACCCCGGGCCTTTCCAGGTCACCTAAACAGCCGAGAAACCAGCTGCTGCAAATATTTCAGAAAGCAAATATTTGGTGTCCCCATCCAGCAGAAAATAAGCAGAAGAACCAACCACCTGCCACTCACTTGGTCACCTCAACAAAACCAGGCTGGGGCTGAGAATCAATAGCAACGAAACTGAGCTTTTGTGGTGAGTTCTGTCTGAACTGGGAGAGCAAACAACACCTGGAGGAGCTGGGCATGGGCTGCAAGGGAGAGGGATGGTGGGCAGAGGCTGTTTGTGCTCCAGGGTGGGGCTCTGGCACGGCAGGAGCAGGAGGAAGAGGAGGATGGCTCCGTCAGCCCTGGTGAGTGGGTGCCTGCCCTGCCCTGGATGGCAGCAGCTCCTCTGTGCCTGCAGGAGCAGAGCCTGGAGTGGAACTGCCCCAGCCCCTCTGCTCCTGCCTGGGCTGGGCTCAAACAGCACTGGGAAATCACTGGTCTGGCTTAATTTTTAAGATTTAATTTTTAAGACTAATTTTTAAGATTAATTTTTAAGATTAATCACCACTCACACCTCTGCCCAAGCCGGATTCCCTAATTAAACCAGGGAATTTTGCCTTCACTAGGAAGCAGGAAGATGGCACGGTACCTGCTCTGGCTGGGCCCAAATTCCCAATGTCCAAGTGATCTGCATTTGGGTGTGGGTTTTTTTAACTTTATCTTTTTTTGTTGTTGTTTTTAGCCTTCTGAAAACAAACTTCAGAGTCGTCAGCTGGAAGTGATCTCATTGTATTACAGATTTGCTTTCCTGGGAAACTGAACCCTTCTGGTGGAATGATGGGAAAGTCTCACCTTCCCTTCTTTAATATTCCTTTAACCAAGGTTCTATTGAAATTAGCTTGGCAGGGCAGCAGCTCAGAAAGAAAGACACAAAAGAAAATCCCTTGTTACTATTAGGTTTTTTATTCTATTTTTTTTTTTACTCATCACGTGATTTTGGGGAGATGGCAAATGATTTTTGAATCTTTATTGACACATATCCAAATCTCTAGAGAAGGATACATTTTAATAACACAGGAGTCTGTTTGTTTCACTGCCAGCAAAAAAACAGAGGCAAACCCCAATAATTAATTGTTGACTTTGGTAGTTTTCTTTGAGCTGCAACACTGTCTGCTCACTCCTACTCCTTTTTCTGCCTCTTACAAATTCTTTGCACAAGTGGGAGCCCAGCTCAGCACACCCAGTGCAGGATCCCTGTCCTCAATGAGGATGGGCTTGGCTCCTCTTCAAAGGGATCTTTTATCGAGTGCTCAGTGTGATGTGACAAAGCAGGGA
The DNA here is from genome assembly GCF_027887145.1 of Ammospiza caudacuta. NCBI lineage: Eukaryota > Metazoa > Chordata > Aves > Passeriformes > Passerellidae > Ammospiza > Ammospiza caudacuta. The sequence continues at coordinate 17,075,283 of NC_080607.1, forward strand.
AGTGTGCCATGGATGTGGTGCTTCCTAATCCCCTCCTTCTACCTTGATTAAACTCGAGGGCAATTACCCTTGCCAGGGTGGTGAGGGCTGCCAGTGTGCATCTTGTTTACAGCTGTGCTCATTTTTTACTTTGTTTTCCCATTTTGCACTAGGGCAAAACTCATCTGCTGTATGTCATGGATAAAATCCATTTTAAGCACCAAGTTTCTCCTGTTTTGCCACAGGAGCTGGGGCATTCAGGACGTTGTGTTTCAGGCTGGCACAGTTGCTGTCATGTGCAAAGTGATGCCCAGGCTCCCAGAGACCTGCAAGGTCTCACTGTCAGTGCAGGGAAGCTTTGGATGGGGCCAGTAGAAACTAAAAAGATTTATTATGGGACTATTTTATAGTGCTAGGAACAAGAATTTACTGTGGTGTGAGTGGGCTTTAGACGCTGCTGTAAATTCCAGATGAAAATTTCACAGCATTTGCCATTCAATTTTGCTCTATTTTATTTTCTGTGTTTTGCTTTCATTTCTAGAATCTGCCATATTCTGAATTCTGATAAATTTAGAAAGCCTTATTTTCAAAAACAACCACACCATATTTTGGCAAAAAATACTAGGGTTAACATTTTTATTTTACCAATTTCCCAATTGCCTATAGCAGTCACTTCAAAAAAAGACTGCATCTAACTAATTTTACTTGAAAATATCCTGTTTCTTTTTTTCTCTCTGTTTTTTTATCCCTTCACAAGAAGCCGGCCAGATTTCAGAGCAACTTTAACAGGAAAAATGCACATCAGCACCCTGAGATATTTCCATGTTTGGCTTTGAATCTGTCAGTTTTACGTGGAGAAAAAAATACATTGTGAATTTTCTAGTTCAGAGATTTGTAGTTTGGTGGTTTGGGCAGAATGCACTGAGGGCAGGAGCTTTTCTCCATGGTCATTCCTGCCTCCATCCTGTGTTTCACGCTTACTCTGTGCCCTGGCAGCCTGATGGCCTCCTCCTTTTTTCTCTGGATAATCTTCCTTCTTTTTTTTTTTGGCTAAAACAACATGAGAGTCTGTTTCAGCTGATTGTGACACGATGCTGAACTTTTCTTTGCCAGGGCTCTCTGGTTGCCCCTGCAGCCACCAGACCCTGGTGGGACACCATGCCCAGCCCCTGTTGCTCCTGTCTCTGTGCTGTGATGCCAGGGCCAGCCTGCCATTCCTCTTGGCACCATCCTGGCAGGGGTGGCCAGGCAGGCAGAGCCAGGGCCAGGCTCCCACAGGCTGTTCCCATTCCTGCAGCAGCCTGCCCACCTGTTCTCTGCTGCGCTGGAATACCAGCCAGAGCCTTGGCTCCGCTGTTGCAGGCTGTGAGGGGTGGTTTTTAATCCCTCTATTCAGTGTTTCCAGGAACAGGAGGAGAGGCATACGGCATATGCTCACCTCGGCTCCCAGGAGGGGTGGGGGGTGTCCCAGCAGCTGCTGGGGTGATCCTTGTCTGTCTGTCCTTCCGCAGCCACGTCTGAAGGTGTGCTCAGGGTGTCGGGCATCACCCCATGAGCAGGTGAGCTCCACGAGCAGGTGCTGTCCCTTCCTCCCCTCCGCAGCCAGCAGCGTGGACAGGGGTGTCGCAGGCAGAGGGGCTGGAGGAGGGACTCCATCCTCTCCTGGTTTTCCTTCAGCTGGATCAGCTCCACAGCAGGGCTGGGAGCACCTCAAGGGCAGAGGCCCTCCCTTCATGGTCACAGTGGTCCTTGAGTGTTTGGAAGTTTGTTGGATTGAGGACTTACATTTGACCAAAGCAGGTGAGATCTGGATGCAGCTTTGGGCTCAAAACACATGAGATATCTGCAGCAGCAGAGCAGGGGGAGTTTGGAAGTCTGGAAGTTTGGAAGTCTGTTGGATTAAGGACTCTAGTTTGGCCAAAGCAGGTGAGATCTGGCTCCAGCTTTGGGCTCAGAGCACACAAGATATCTGCAGCAGTAGAGCAGGGGGAGCAGGCTGAGTGCTGAGCTCCTGCATCCTGCACTGCCCACATCTGTCCTTGTCACCAAATCTCCAGCACGCCCATCCCTGATGTTCTGCATTGCTCGTTGCCTGACCCTCAGCTGACCCTGCTGCAGCCAACAGGAGCACGGGCATCACTGGGCATCACTGCCTCATCTTCCCCCCTCTCCCGTTCCCTCCTGTGTGCCCTGCTGCCCACCCTGCTCTGGCTGCCCACCCTGCCCTGGGCACCATCTGCTGAGCTTGGGGCTGTCTCCTCTCACCAACTGTCGTCTGTCCTGCCTGGGGGGGCAATGTGCTCACGTTCTGCATCAAAGGACCCTCAGCCCCTCTCTTTGTGGGCCAGCCGGGCTGTCGGAGAGGAGCCAAGCACTTGGCACTCAGCAAGCAAGGAGCATTAATGAAAGCATTGCAGTGAGGTTAGAGCCTCATTAAAGCACTGCTAACGAACCGTCTGCCTTCCAGAAACATGAGATTTTCGCTAACACTTCCTCCTTCTAACTTTATGTATATTTAAATCTTTCTGGGCAGGCAATACCCATTTCTCCAGGCTGCTACAGCATAAACAAAGCCCATTTCAGAGGAGCTGCTCTGGAAGTGCCTTTGGGTGCTGTCTCCAGTACTGCAGCCTGTCTGTGTGGTCATGGCAGTGTCCTGGAGCTCAGGGGACATAAACCCCATCACGGTCTGTGTGGTCATGGCAGTGTCCTGGGTGACATAAACCCCATCTCGGTCTGTGTGGTCATGGCAGTGTCCTGGGTGACATAAACCCCATCACTCCCGGGTGCACAGCAGCACTGTGGGATGAAGGCAAGCTCTGAACACACCACTGCCCCTCTCCCAGCCCTGCCACTGCTGCTGGCAGCCTTTGCCAGGTGTGTTTTTGGGGGACGGAGATCCCACAGCAGTGCCCCGAGGTCTGTGAGCATCGCCTGAGCTCTGCTGGGCTGGGGTGGCACTGCTGGCTCAGCCAGGTGTCCCCAGGGGTTTGTACAGGGGGGTTCACTCTGGGTGTCCCCAGGGGTTTGTACAGCGGGGTTCACTCTGGGTGTCCCCAGGGGTTTGTACAGGGGGGGCTCACTCTGGGTGTCCCCAGGGGTTTGTACAGGGGGGTTCACTTTGGGTGTCCCCAGGGGTTTGTACAGGGGGGGCTCACTCTGGGTGTCCCCAGGGGTTTGTACAGGGGGGTTCACTCTGGGTGTCCCCAGGGGTTTGTACAGGGGAGTTCACTCTGGGTGTCCCCAGGGTTTGTACAGGGGGGTTCACTCTGGGTGTCCCCAGGGGTTTGTACAGGGGGGGCTCACTCTGGGTGTCCCCAGGGTTTGTACAGGGGGGTTCACTCTGGGTGTCCCCAGGGGTTTGTACAGGGGAGTTCACTCTGGGTGTCCCCAGGGTTTGTACAGGGGGGTTCACTCTGGGTGTCCCCAGGGGTTTGTACAGGGGGGTTCACTCTGGGGCCCCCCAGGCTCCCCAGCACCCTCGGGGCTGGCTGCAGGTGGTGCTCAGACCCCCGGCTGCCCTCGCAGCCCATTGTAAAGCAAATGAATTCTCCCAGGGCTCAGGAATAGCTTGGCAGGGAGCAGAGCAGCTGCTCCGGGACTCAGTGCCCCTGTTTGATTGCATTTGTCTGATTTCAGCAGCCTGTGAGGGGCAGGGGAGCCATGGGGACATCTCACTGCCGTGGGTGAGCTCACAGCTTCTCCTCCTGGACATCCTCCTCTCACCTCAGGATTTTATTCTCCTGCTCCCTTTGAAGCACACCCAGAGGTGTCACTGTCAAAGGACGGTGTTTGATGGATGAATCCATCTCTTTTACCTTACAGGGTAAACACTGTGTTTTTGACAATAAATGCCATTTTCTTGAATGGAAACAAGCAGTCCAAATGGCTTCTGCTGGGTTTCCAAATTGTCTGGAGGGTCTGCCCTGGGGAGAGAGCTGTCAGGAGAGCAAACCTGGTGTTAAACTGGTGGTGTGTGTTGCAGAGACTCAGAGCTGGATGCAGCTGCAGGTTGGTGTGAGGATGTTCCCCCACTGCTCCCAAATGTTGTGGGGCTGCCCTGGCATCCTTGGGTGTCCTGCCTGGCACTGGGGGATGGCCACAGCCTGGGGAAGTTAGTGACTCACTGTGAAATTTCCTCTCCCTTTCAGGCATTACAACACAGATTTTCCTCTTGCACAGGCCCCAGCTCTGCAGACAGGCACTGCCCTCGCTGCAGGGAAATTGGTAGGATGTCTTGGGGCAAAGGTAAAACTAAAGTACATCAGTAAATGCTAGCAGGATCAGTCCCTTATTCAGGCATAAATCAGGTAGCCCCAACCAACAATAGAATTACCTAAGTATAAAATCCCATGTAAGCCAGTAAGATCAGCTCCAAATCTGCTATGAATTTGCTTTTTGTTTCCATGCCAAGAATATATCACTGCTAACTGCTGCAATCAGGGCTGGTCCTTTCAGGATTTTTTAAGTGCTTTTGAGCACGTTTATTTCCCATCCCCAGCAGATCCACACAGAACCTGGCCCTCCTTCCCTGGGGCATGCCCCAGCCTGCTTCACCCACAATAAATTGTCCCTATCAGGGAATATTTTTTTCTTTCCTGGCTGTTTTTGTTACTGCATTCGGTAAACAAAGGGACAGCAGCAGTGACGATCCAAACCCATTCTTTTTTATTTGCTTGGGAACAGAGTCAACTATTTGTTGGTCTTTTGTTGCTGCTTTTGTTCTCTTTTTAGCCAGAGCCCGTTGGAGCAGCTCCTGGTACCTGTGGGCAGCACGTACTGGAGCTGCAGGATTTGTCACCTGCTGCCACCAGCCCAGGGAGGGGCAGCGAGGAGGACAAGGTGGGGTAGGTACCAGGTGCCAGGTCAAACCAAAGGTGCAGGGCACAATGGTCCCTTCTGTCCCTCCCAAGCAATATGGGAACAGCCTGCAGCAGTGTCCTGGTGGCTGTATGTGCCTCAGTTTCCCCAGTTCTCAGTGCACTGTTTGGAGATGGTGCCCAAGATGAGAGGTCTGGTTGCACCTGGCTGAGCCAGGGTGATGCCAGCTTTTGGGGATGAACTTCTCAAAACACTTGGCAGGAGAAGGGAAGGACGGGAGGGAGGGAAGCTGGAGGCTCTTTTAGCCTGAGGACAAGCTTCTCCTGGCCTCTCCATCTCTGGGGCCTGTGCAGCAGCTCAGGCAGCTCCAGGCTGGTCACTTCTTAGCAGAGACACCAAGAGAAGCACCCTGGCTGCCACTGCCACCCCACCTGTGCCTCCAACCCACACCAGGGCTCTCCAAAAACCCAGCAGAGCTTCCCCTTCCCCATTCCACTGGGACACAGCACAGCCAGGAGCAGGAATGCATTTTCCATGCTTTGGGCACTGGTGTGGGCTGGGGACACCCATCAGAGCCATTTGTCACCCCAGGCCACTCTGGAACAGGGTGGGGAAGCTGCTCTGCTGCCTGTGCCAGGCACAACTCCTGTGCTGCAAACCAAACCTGCAGGGGAGCGTCCCCGGGAGCCATCTGATGGAGTGGAACAAAACCAGAGCAGCCCAGCAGGTTGGACTGTGAGCCATGCTGAGCCTGTCCTGCCCTGCTCAGGCTGCCTGCCCGGGTGCTCAGGAGTGTGTTGGTGTCTCCTGCCAGTGCTGCTGAGACTGGGGGGTTTGCATGTAAAGGAGGATGGTTTGTGGTCAAGAGGTACAAGTGGAGGGAGCGGCATCTCAGAGCAGCATCCCAAACACCAGTCAGGCAGCAGGGGAGCTTGGGGACACGTGGTGTGTGCTCTGAGCCTGTGCCAGGACAGCCAGCACCCAAACCTGCTCCCAGGGCTGAGGGCAGCACAGCCAAACCACCATGGATGGCTGGAGAGGCTGCCCTGAGCTCTGCTCCTCCTGGGGGTGTCAACGGAGCTGCAGCACACAGGAGGAGGGGTACACATTTGGATCAAGTCCCAAACACACAGAGGCAAGAAAAATGACTCAGGAGAATTCCTCTGGGATTTTCCCTCACACCTCACTTTGTGATGCTCTGAGTTTGCTGCGGAAAGGCACAGCCCAGTTTGGTTGAATCTCATTACCTTAAGCATTTGCTGCCTGCTTTCCAGGAGCTGTGAGCAGCATTTGCCGTGCTGGGAAACAAGCTGGAGGAGGGATGTGTGCCCTCCACCTGCAGCTGAGGGGGCTGCAGTGACTCACTGATATCAGGGGGCTGCCCAGAAAGGACCTGGGGATGTTTATGTTGCAAGGGCTTCTGGAGTTTTGCTCTATAATTACAGTTACAGGCAGATTTCAGAGTTTACTCTAAATGAAAAAGGGAGGAATGATTGTTTCTGACTGGTCATGGATTCATTTTTTAATTGTGTACCCACAATGTGTTGTCATGCAAGAAAAATCTAACCCTTACAAAAACTCATTTCAAAATGAGTAACTGCAACATTTTTTCAGTCATTGTCTGAGAAGGCTGTTGCAGGACTGCTGGGACTTCCCTTCTCCCCAGAATGAGATTCTGGTGTAATTAATGGGGCATTTGGACTCTGATAGCATTTGCTTCTATCCAGTTTCTCATGGAAACCCTCCTGATGCCTCTCAGATCTTCATGAAGGTATGTAAGCTTTACTCCTCCACTTTCTGCCTCCCAGAAGGAGAATGGGAACTGGAAAATTCCCCAGGTTCTTGGCAGAGACGCTGAGGTGGTGTGGTTCTGCACAAAGCAGCTCTGGCCATGGACCCTGGCAGCAGTTTTATCTTTTGCTGGGCTGGGAATCGTGACCTCAGCCATTGCAGCAGGTGTTCTCTGGAGCAGTCTGCAAGGAAATTGGTTTAAATAGCAATAGCATAATTTATCCATCTGAACTAGCAAAGTGTTAATGTGTCTCAGGGGTGAAACAAAAATTCTGTGAAACTTTCAGGGCTTTTCTTGGTTTTTCTGCACCCAAACAGGCTCTCAGAGCTGTGCCTTATGCTTGTCCATCACTGCCTGGAGAATGCCCAGCACAGAGAGGACATTGCTGCTGATAACAGGAAAGTCAGTGTTTGGTCCTGCTGTCAACAGCTTTTAGCTTGGAGACGAACCTCCACTAATCAGCTGCTTTGTGGCATTTTTACAGCAAGATAAAAGACGCCTGGAATTATTTGTTGGTCACCAAGCAAATGTTTTTACTGGTGAAATGTTCCAGAGGCTGTTTAGAGTCTGATTGACAAATGTGCCAAAACTCTGCAACCCTCCCCATGCCCTCCCCTCCTCAGATCCAGGGCTGAGATGGGAGATGGAGATGATGATGATGGAGCTGTAGATGAAGAAGGAGATGGAGCCAGCTCAAGCAATTGCTGCAGGGGTAACCCGGGGTTGAAGTGAGGGGAGAAGCTCATTTGTTATGCAAATATCTGCCTGAGCCTGGCGTAGACAGTGGAAAGCTCAAATTATTTTAAGCAGAGAAGCAAAGTTCTCTCCATCCCCCTATCCTCTTGGATCCTTGGAAAAATAAAACAAACCAGAAACCTCTGTGTGAACCATCTGACAATGATCAGCACTTGGCCTTTCTGGCAAGAGCTGGGTGAGCACAGGCACATGGAAATAGAACAATTAGGGGGAAAAACAGCATTGGAAGCAGCCAGGCTTTGTGTTGTCATGATGACAGCACCAATGATCATCCTGCAGCCTTATCTCTGGAGCCTGCCAGGCACAGCAGAGCTGCAGGGCTGGGGGTTCTCCCTGGGTGACATGCAGAGGAGCTGTGGCAGCTTTCCTGCTGCCTGCTCAGCTCTCGAGGCAAGGAGAGGAGCAAGGAGAGGAGAACCTGTTTTGGGTGCAGGAAACCCTTTCAGGCCCAAAATCGAGGTGGGAGGCTGGCCCATGCAGGGGAGGCACCCGTGCATGGCAGGGACCTTCCTGCACCGGTGACCAGCCACCCCCCCACAGCTTTGCATGAGCAGATGGGCATTTCATGCTGCTAAGAAAACCCTGTCAGGATTTACATAGCGTCCAGGGGCACCAAGGGGACAAAGCTGAGCCTTTCCCACACGGGCAGTGATGCCAGGCTGCCATTTCCATGGGGAGAGCCAGGCCTGTGCCACGTGCTCCTGCAGCACGGGCTGTGTGAGGCAGTGGTGCTGCCTGTGCTCTGCCCACAGGCAGCTGTGGTAAAACCCCATTTTCCAGGCAGGCTGCATCTCTCCAGAGTGGTTTTCCCCTGAGCTGAGCTCTCCCCTGTTCTCAGCATCCTTATGCCCCTGAGAAGGCCTAGGGGGATGCTGCACTCTGGTGTAGAGGGCTGGGTAGAGCTGGGGATGAATCAGCTTTTCAAAAGGGGCTTCAGACCAGCCCTTGATCTGCACCGGAAAGATTCCCACTGGTTCTGCAGCCCTATGGTCAAATGGAGGGGCAGCCTTTCTGCCTTACTGGGTGCTGGCACAGTCTGGGCCCTGCTGGGGGAACCCCCCTTTTTCCATGCAGTATTTGTCACACTTCCAATAATTCCTGCTGGGATTTCCTCACAGCCCTGCCCCAAACACATCAGGCTTTGAGCTGTGCTGCATTGCTGCTCCCCAGAGCACAGGGTCCCTGGGGCTTTGCTGGTGTCTCTGAGGGAGGGCAGCAAGGCCATGGGGCTGGGGAAAACCCTTAACAGGACTAAACAAGCCCCCAAAAACCCCATCCAGCCTGCAGAGTCGAGTCCAAGCCATTGTGGGCTATGCTGGCTCCTCAGCACCCCAGGATGCTGGGGGCACAGGTGACATCCCTGTGGGCCCAGGCTCACCTGGTGTGCCACAACAGTCTGTGCTGTGACTGCCTGACACTGAGGGTCACACTGAGCTGGGTGACACTGAGCTGAGTGACAATGAGCTGGGGAGGCCCATGAGCCCCTCCCAGGCACAGGGCAGAGGAAATGGAATGATTTTCCTTGGCAGGGCCAGGAGATGCTGGCATGACCTCCCCAGTAACTCCAACATGTCTCTGCAGGGCCACCTGCCCCCAGCCAGGTGTGAGTCAGGTGCAGTGGAAGGAGCTGTGGCTTGTGGTACAGTAGCACCTGGACTATTTCCCCTTTGTGTAAAATGCTTTGTTTCCTTAGAGCACTGCAAAGTCTCCACTGTCATTCTAAAACACTTAAAAGCAGTTGCTCTCATGGGCATTTTTTAAATTGTTTGAAAAATTTGTGTGGGCATTACAGTGTTTGCTTTCTCTGATAACTATTTTTAATCTTGTTTTTTTTCATTAAAAATAATAAACTGAGATAGATATGAATTGAAACTGCGCCTTTAAGTATGACGTGATGTTGGCTGCCCAAAACTAAACACAGAATAAGGGAGAGCTGGAGCATGTGCCTAAGAGCTGAGAAAGGCTAAAGCTTTGAATGCCACTCGCTTGGCAGCGCTGTGAGGGCAGAGCCCAGGAACCACAGCCAGGGCACGGTGCTGGCCAGCTGGCACCAGAAGGGTTAAAGAAGCAGGTTCACCCTGCAAGGAAAGAGCTGGAAATGGCCTCTCCAGGAGGAGATGCTGGCACCCCACTCTTGCCCTTGGCACCCAGCCTGAGAGCCACCAGGGCCCCCTGAAGGACACAGGGCAGCACCAGGAGTGACAAAGGCAGAGAGGGGACACTTCCCTTCCACGCTCCGCTGGTTCCCAGCTCTGCAGAGGAGCTGTGCAGGGAGCTGCAGCCTCCCCCAGCTCCCATCCTGGGCTCTCTGCTTTTGTTCCTGTGCTGGGGATTTGGCCAAGCGGGGTTTGGCCAGAGCCAAAGGCTGCGAGAGGGCACGGTGCTCCTGCAGCCAGCCAAGGATGGGACGGGGCCCTGCAGCGGGGCCCGTGCGAGAGGGGCACCCCAAAAAGGCAGAGCCTGCCCTGCAGAGCTGGCAGTGCCATGGCACACTCACTGCAATGTCACACTCACTGCCATGTCACACCCAGTGCCATGCCACACTCAGTGCCATGGCACAATGCCATGTCACACTCAGTGCAATGCCACATTCACTGCCATGTCACACTCAGTGCAATGTCACACTCAGTGCCATGTCACACTCAGTGCCATGTCACGCTCACTGCATGTCACACTCTGTGCCACGCTGCCTGTAGACCATCGTGCTCCAGGACAGGAGCAGCTCTGTTCTGCCTGTGCTGTTTGCATTTCAGACCCAGCCTTGCTGCAGGGATGGTCCCGGCTGAAGCCAGGCAGGGAGGACAGCAGCACATGGGAAATGCAGTGGCACAGGCCCTGATGGATGTCATGGTGAGCTATTTTCAGACTTTATCTCGCTAGCCTCTGACAAAAATGTGCTGTGGAGCAGAGCTTATCATGTGCAATTTGGCACATGGGGCCGGTGAGGGGACAGTGGAGCTGGTCCCTGGAGCTGGGGCAGGTGACACTGAGCCAGCAGAGCAGCAGTGGTGGGTGCTGCTGGTGCAGATGTGAGTGTGTGCCACAGGGATGGGCATGGACAGGGTGAAAAAAGGTACCTGAGCCTAAATCCCAGCCCAGGTCTGAATCAGGGGAGTGCCAGCTTTGCTGTGCTCCTGTGTTCCTGGTGTCACCCAGAGCACGAGGATGGAGCATGAAGTTGAGACCTTCCTTACCTCCAGTTTCTAAACTTTGGATTTTCCTAAACAGGGTTGATTGAAACCAACAGCAGCACCCTGCACTGCTGGGACCCAGGGGCTCTGGGAGTTATCACCCTCAGCCCTTCGGCTGCTGGGGCTGGAGATTAGGGAGCTGCTCCTTATCAGCCCCAGTCCTGCCCCTGTGGGGCTCCCCTTTCGCTCTTACTCACTGCAGAAATGAGTAAGCCTGTTGTAACCACCGTGCTGGGACCTGTGGGGCAGCGGGCTGTGCTGATGGGGTGGAGGTTTGTAAAGCATCTCTGCACAGTGGCCTGCAGCAGCCAGGACATGCTGCAGACACCCACAGAGCTGGGGCTGTGCTGGAGCTCAGGACCCTGCACATCCAAGGCTCACTGAGGCTGGTGAGGATGGCAAGAGTTAATTCTGTGTGTGTGCAAAGGAGGGAGGGGAATCCAAGGCCCTCACATGCCCACAATGTTCAGTGTCTCACTTGCACACAGACCCCCACACCTGCCCCCAAAACCACTGCCTGTGCACAAAGCTCTTGGCCCAGTCTCTGAATTTGTACCAACTGTTGTATGTGTGTGTATCCATCCATCCATCCATCCATCCATCCATCCATCCATCCATCCATCCATCCATCCACCCACCCATCCAAGCAGGTCTCAGCCCCTGCCTCCTCCAGGATCTCCACACAGCCACCATTTCCAGCAGTTTATTCGACAGCTACAAGAAAATATTCCTGCACTCTCCAGCCCCACGAGGCACATGACCCGGCCAGTGCCAATGGAATAAACATTTGGATTTAATTTATTGTCTCTCCTGCAGGCTGTGTCTCGGCTGGTGGCTGCAGAGGGGCTGGGGCTGCTCCTGCCTGCGGGACAGGGCCCGGGGCAGCCTGGCAGCCTTTGCCCAACTCCATGGGATATTTTTATTTTTTTTCCATTCAAGCCTGTGCAGGATTCCTGGCAGGACTGCAGCTTTCGTCCAGATTGCAGATGCCCAAAATATCTGTATTCTGGGCTGAGCAGACTGAGGCTGAAGTGCCCGGGGTTGGCTGATTGAAGAGGACATAGCGGAATGTAGAAAGACAGACAGACAGAAAGACAGACAGAGGAAAACTGCCTGAGAATGTATGGCAGCAGTGGGCAAAAGGATGGGGGATGCCCCTGGGGTCTGCCCCATCTCCAGACGTGGCTCTCACACCAGCATGGGATATTTTTAATGTTTTTCTCAGTCTGCTGAAGCCTGAGCTCAGTCCAGGGTTTTGCCCCAGATTAGCTTGTGCTACCAGCCATTAAATTTGGTTGCATTGCTGTTATGTTATGCTTCTCATTTTAAATTATCTTCTAAACTGTGCACACCTGGCATCTTCAGGAGCCAGGATTTGTGAAATAAAAGTTAAAATGCCAGTTGAAATAAGGGATTTATGTGTATTCTTTCACATACACACATGAATGCACACAGCTACTGATAAAAACCACGTGTTTGTTCATACATACATGTTTCTAATCAGATTTATAATGTATATAATATAAACGTTTTTCTACATATAAAATTCATTGCAAACAGGAAACCAAATTAGTTTACCTTACTAAAGTGGCATGAAATAAAGAGTAGTGTGCACTGTTGAAAGGAAGGTAGGATGTGGTTTTTGGAGGACTTTTCTTTCCCCAGGGCTCATTCTACCATGTTTATGTCTAAAACCTGCTAATTTTAAAGCCAGCTCACAGGAGACTAATGGCATGACTCATTTATTTCATTTCACTTTCATTTTGCAGAGCTCAGGGTTTGTTTAAGGTGCTCACATGTCAGCAGCTCGTGGATGCTACAGGAGACCAGGAATGGCCGTGAGTACCTGCACACACTGACCCCCCATTTACCCATGAACAGGAGCCACTCCAATGAGCTGAGTCTGATTTTAAAAGATCTTTTGAGTGTTAAACATGTAATAAGATGCTCAGTGCTATTTTCAAACCAAGACATGTTCCTGGCTGATTTATAAAAGGCCACAGTCTCCACTTTTATGTGGGCAAATGCTTTTAAAAATTGGCTCCTGGGATTTGGGGTGCTCATTGATTCATCCTCTCACAAGCCTCCATCTCTGACCTTTCCATTACCAACTTTTCCATCTCCAACTGCTTCATCATGCTCCTGAGCATGGGCACACAGCTAATAAATCTGTCTTTAATTGCCCTCCCACACTGGGTGGCTTTATCTGAGCCATCATTCCTGTCGCTGTGCCTTGTTGCATCCCTCTGCTTCCAGATTTGTGCTGCTGGAGTCAGCAAGAGGATAAAACTGTTATTTAGGTTTGGGTTTAGGTACAAACCCTCAGTAACACACTCCATGGCTGTGTGGCCCCACATGATGTGTCTGACATGGCTGAGTTGGCTCTGCCTGGGGTAGGTACAAACCCCCTGATTTTATCTCATGCAAGGTCCCATTTTTGATTTTTTATGCACCTGAAACATTGCAAAAAACTTACATAGGGAAAAAAACCCACAAACCCACCATAAATTCCCTTGCTAAAGACATCAGTAAGGACAGAGAGTCCTGCTGGCCCAGTGGTGCCAGCAGCACTAGGATGGAAAAACCTCAAGAACACCCATTGCCTTTGGTACCCAAGGGAGATTTATTTATTTATTCCCCCCAGTTTATCACCCTGTCAGGAAGTTTCCCAAGCCCTGCAGGAGTGGGTGCAGCAGTATCAGCAGGCACAGGTCTATCAGGCTGAGCAGAAGCTTTTCCAGGAACTATCTAGTGCCACACGTGACCGTGCCCGGGCGATACGTGACAGGCATTCACCGGCCGGTCAGTTGACTTTGTTATTCAAACTATTTTAGTGATGGTTTTTAATCCCAGGCTTAAGTTTTTCTTTTTCTATTTTTTTTTCTCCCTCTTCTTTTTTTACTCTCTGAACAAGGGAATCTCTATGCTGGCAGGATTCAGAGAGGCACAAAGGAGGGAAAAACAAGTTTCAGCCAGAAGAGAGAGAGAGAGAAAAAAAAAAAAAAGGATGCTGTTAGCATTCCCTGTATTTGAGGGGGTAAAAACATTTTGCTGTCAACTCTGTTTTAAAGGGTAAGTGCTAAAAGCAGCCCAGTTACTATGCAAATAAATGGTGTGCTCAGCCTTTCCCTCTCAGTGCAAACTTGTTAGCCAGGGGAGCTGGGCTGTGGGGATCGGCAGTGTCCCCATGTCCCCAGTGCTCCCATCCCATCCTGGGGACACCCACTGGCTGGGGGTGCCACAGCAAAGATCTGGACCTTGACAGGAGCCCGTGGGGTTGCCCAAACAAGGTGGGACAGCGTGGGGAGCACTGCAGAGGTGTGGGCTGGGTACCCCCTGCTCCTTGTCAAAAGCAGATTCAGGCAGCTGGCAGCAGAGCCCTTGGCTGTGCCTCTGTGTCAGGGGACACCTGGGGAGAGGGAGTGCCTGGAAAGGGCAGAAATCTCACCCAAGACATCCCCTTTCATGGCAGGCAGGTGGGGAAGGTCTGGCAGCAGCCACCCTGGGGTACAGGGCTGTCTCTCACTCCTGCTGCCAGGTGGAACGAGAGGTGATGCCAGGACATGATGCCAGACTGTGGCTGGGTTCATCCACATGATGACCAGCACCCAGCACTGGTATTTATGGTGGCACTTCCCCATGACAGCAGAGGGGCTGCACATTCCCCAGCCCACACAAGCCACAGCTCCCCCTGACAGCCCCAGTGTGATGGTTTCCTATAAAAAAGATTTGAATTTGTCATGCAAATGACTGGGCATGTGGGCACAGCTGCTGAGAGGTGGCCTGGGCTGCCAGCATGGCCACAGGGATATGCCCAGGACAAGGTCTAGCCCCCCAAAGCTGGTCCCACCCCAGGAACTGCCAAGCAGATGGTGCTGCCAAAACCACCCAGCCCTTGCTGCTCCTCCTGGTCCCTTTGGCTCACTGAAGCTTTTAAAACCAGCATTGTGACCCCCCTGCTCGTCCCCTCCCTTGGCTTTTGGCTGGCTGCAGCAGAGCCGAGCTGCCCAGAATGAGCTTTCCTTGTGCTGGGACCACATAAGGAGGTGGAAGATGATGGTCCATCGAGCAATGCACTAAAAAAAAATTAAATTATACTGTTAAGCAATTTCAAAATTATTTAAGCACTTGTGCCACCCTGATCAGTCGGGAGCCAGGCAGCCTCTGCCTCTCACCCACACCCCACTGCTGATACCCTGCAGTTTAGCTCTTGTCCTTTTAACACAGCAACCTTTGAGCTCTTCTCACTTTCCCTGCCCAGCACAGGACAGGGAAGTGCTTGGGCTCTTTCTGGAGGCCGCCAGCCCCACCTGGCAGCACTGCCCCGCTCCCACCAGGAAGGAGCATGGCAGAGCCCACGATTCTGCAACTTCACAGCCGGGTTTTTGCAAGCAGGAAGGAGGCAGGTCGGGCTGCTCCTGCTGCTGTTTTGATGTGGCTGTTTCTCGAAATGAGCCCGGAGCAAAACTGAGCAGGATCCAGGAATGGCACTCGGCACTGCGGGCGCTGGGAGCGCCGCCTGCGCCCTCGCTTCCTGGCAGTTTGGCCACCTTTCAGGAAATCAGATAGCTACATGGAAAATCATCACACTTTTCACTTCAGAGAGCACTGCACCCATGGGTTTTTCAGCAACAAATCCATGTTCAGCAGCCTTGCTGTCCCCATGGAGCAAAGACAAAAGCCCAGCTCAGCAGTGCCAGGCACCACTGCCTGGGGATTGGCACCTCAAAGCTGCTCCCCAGCACCCCCATCCAAAAACCCTGCCCTCCCTTCTCCTCAGGAGCACTCCTGACAGGGAGAAAGAAGAATTGCTGAATAATCTCCAGCCCCGATAGCACTTCAAAGGCAGGGCCCGGGCCAGGCTGGATGCAGCGCTCGGCTCTTACTCCTTTGGCAGCCCCACAGCGGTTCCAGAAAGTAATTACTTAAAAAGGAAATAAATGTCACCCACATGGTTGTAAGCAAAACCCCGGGCAGGATGAGCAGAGCCCCACCAGGATCTGCATTCTCACGCAACACAAGCAAGGCAGGGGAGAGTTGTTTCCATTCATCGAGATGGGCTCTTTACTCTGAGGGCTACTGGTGACATTTGACATGCCCACCGTGGGCATTTCAGCTCCCCAGGGCAGGCACAGTGCTGAACTGCCTCTGCTTTCATCCTACAGCATTCTCTTCCCCCAGGATGGCTTTAGGCATCACCACCGGAACCAGCAGCAGATGTTGGTGCCAAAAATGCAGCCCTTCCTAGCACCAGACCTGCTGTGATATTTATGGAGATGAACCAGATAACTGGCATGATCAAACAGAGTCATTTTATTTACTTTTAAAGATTAATTCTTGAAGTTTGTAATTGTTAAAACCTGAACACCAAACTTCTAAAGCACGTTGGCTGGGCGAAGTCAAGTAGCACCAGAGCAGCAAATGAGGCTCAAGGGTGAAAGGCTCTCTGCTGCTGGCACCTGCCTGTTCTGCTGGATCTGAGACACCCTCAGCAAATCCCCTTAACCAGGACAGGGCTCTGGCAGACTACTCTCTTTCAGAGAAATTCCATTTTAGAAAAACAACCCCCAACTTATTTTAAGCAAATAACAGAAGGAAAGTGATGGCCCGAAAACCCTGGGACGAGATCCCATCTGCCCCTGCTGCCTCTGGAGCTGCACCAGCATGGCAGCACCTCCCACCCTCTGCAGCACGCAGTGTGAGGAAGCAGCTGGCACCAGCCCACGGGGTTCTGTGAGCTCAGAACCCCTGAGGTGCCTCAGGACACGCAGAGCAGGGCAGTGTGGCACAGGCTGCAGGATGGTGGCAGCCCCTGACGCCTGCCAGCGTGGCAGCAGGAGCTCCTGTCACAGCCCACCCTGGCACACTGGAGGAGGGTGAAGCCCAGCATGGGCAGCCAGGTGGGCTGGGAAATACCCCCTAAGGCAGCCAAGCAAACATGGTACCATACAGCATGGAATAATCTTAAAAGTTAAAATAGTTTATTGCTGTCTTTGTAGAAATGCACTTACATCGCCTGTTCTCTTCCTTTATTTGGCTGTTGGATTACAGGCATAAAAAGGTTACATTTACCCATTTGTTCAGTGACATAACACCTTTTTCTCTACTGCTCCACTCATGATATTCTCCCAAACCTTGCTGGCCAACAGCCCCAAATCTCTTTTACATAAATACTGTAAATGTCTCCATAGGTTGCAGCATTGTAACAAAAGATCTACCAAAGTAGACAAAATGTTCAGTATTCTTGGTTGGTTTTTTGCATTTAAAAATATACCTAAATTTGAGATAATCTTAACAGAGTAACAATTACAATAAGAAAATAGTACAGTGCGTTGACTAAAGGAATATTCTGCTCTCCTTCAAGGCAATATTCCCTTTTGCATGTTGAAGTGATTCAGCAATTACTTAAGAACTTTTACCTACATACAATAATTTAGTAAAATGAGAATTAAACAAGGCAGATACTTACTACTATTCTTCTGTCTGCAATTCACAGCTCATGCGAATAAAATCGCAATAAATATTAAAAAATAGTTTTTCTTTTGCTTTTTTTTTTTCTGTAAGGCATCTCTGAGTATTACAAAGTTTTTGTACAACCAAAAAATAAGATTGCTTTTTTTCCATGTTCTCCAAGTACCTCTGTACCTCACCAGTAAATAAGAGGATTGTAGGCTGGATGAGGAAGGAAGGGGGCAGAAAGAAGACCACAGGTGATGGAAGCAGACTGCCATGTGTGCAAGAATCTGTCGCTTTCCTGTGAAACATTTCAGCCGCTTTTAGAACATCTTCAAGACAGTATCTGTCCAGATTGAAGGGAAAAAAAAAAAGGGGGAAAAAAACAAACTTACCAGAAGTCCACTTTCATAAGCACAATCAGACTGCAAGGATTCGGGGGTTCGCCCTCAATACTATAAATAGCTTAGGCATCAATATGCACCTACATACAGGGGAATAAAGGGACGGGGTGATTTCTTTTTTTTTTTTTTTTTTTTTTTTTTTGTGAGCGTTTGTTTTGTCTCTTTTATAATTTTTTTTTTGTCGTTTTGCTGTCCTAGTGGTATCCTTGCAGGGCGGGAGATTGTCCGCGAGGCCGGGCGGGCCCTCACTGCATGCGGTCGGGCTGCAGCTGCTGCGGTTGGTACTGCACGAAGGCGGCGGCGGGCGCCGCGGGGGTGCCAGCGCTGAGGGGCGGCTGCACCGTGCCCGTGGTGTAGCCGTAGCCCACGAAGCCGGCGGCGGGGGAGGCAGCGTAGGGGTACTGGTCGTAGGCAGCTGTGGTGTACTGGGAGTAGGCTTGGCTGGCGGCCGTGTAGTCGATGTAGGGAGACGTGATGGACTGCACGGGGGTGGGGATCACCACGCTGGGCTGGATGATGGCTTGGGGGTAAACATAGTGAGGCGTGAGTCTGTGGAGGGAAAGGGAGAGAGTCAGCGAGGGGCTGGGGTGGGCACAGCCCGGCTTCCCCTCAGATTCATGTGCGCCAGCCATGGAAATGGTGCTGCCCAGCAGTGCTGCCCTCGAGCGAGGGGATGAGAAGCAAACACTCCCAGACCTGAGGGTAGTGCAAGGTGAAGCATGGGCTGCTATAATACACACACCCTGGTCCCCACAGCTTGTAATCCAAGCTGCTGAAATACAAAATAAGCTCGCTGGAAGGCCGTGACACAGCCACCGGCTCACCTCATTTCCTCGGCCTGTCCCTGCCAGCCTTTCTGCCTCCTAAATTGTCCATGCAAACTTGGGTGAGGGTCCTGAGCACCTACAACCCCTGGGGGACACCTCAGCAGCAGGGACGTCGTGTCACCCTCCACGTGTCCCACCAGGGATGGCCATTGACCCCAGGCCCTCCTGCCTGCCAGGTGTTATCAGTTACTACACACACCATGTTTCCACAACACCGCGTGTTTAGGGAATGCTACAGGGTGTTTGTTGTAAAATACGAGATATTAATGCTGCTTTCCTCCTCCCAGTAGCTGGCAGGGCGGTGACACTCCTGAGTCCATGAGCTGTCACATCGGCCCCTGGCATCTCCGCTGCCCTTTCCATGAGGGCCCGAAAGTGCAGCTTCTCCCAGGCTGCCCCTGCCCTGAGGAGCTGTGCTGCTGAGAGCAACCTAACAATGTCACACTCAATTAAAGTCCATAGATGGAGGGATCCTGGAGGTGATTAATGCAGAAGTGCCTACTAATTTGTTAGAAACTGCTAATGAGGAGGAAAGGGGAGGGGGGAAAAAAGCATAGAAATGAAAGGGCTGTATTTTCCAAAGGGCTCATGTCAAGTCAGGCCTCAAACAAGGCAAAAACTGTGCAAACCTGAAGGTTTAGGTACATCCACACAAACGGCCATGGGCCAGGAAAAATGGGGAATTTATGTGGCCTGAAGAGTATGGCAGGGTGACACATCTGGGGTTTGTTTAAGAAATAGGGGGTGCAGGCTATCACCAGCAAATGGACCAGTGCCAGTGGAAGATCAGAGCCACCTGGGGGAGAAGGTCCTGCCTGCTGACCCACATGAGGCAAAGCCATCCCCTAAAAGCTTGTGCCACCCTGTCTCCAAACCCAACTCATTTTGGCCAATAAAAAAATCCCCAAGGCAAAACTCTGCAGAGAGATTATGCAGATTCAAATATTTTGGGGATTTTTGTGTGGATGTGTGTGACAGCACATTTTCAAATACAACCACTTTTAAAAGCCTCCCACAGGCTCTTCACAAGGCACAGGGCTGTATGTGGTTAGCCTTATTCCATCTGAACGTCCTAAATCTTAGCCACCACCTGCAGCATGCTGGGGTCCACCTGGGGCTGGTCCCTCCTACCCAGCACCTACAGGGCTGTTCCCACTTGCTTGACAACCAGCACTGGATGGTTTAATCTGCTCTTCAGACAGGAGAAAGGCTTCCCACAAACAAGGGCTCATCTGAACGAGTTTTCTCTCCTTTTCCCACTCCCATATGCAGTTTGTTTTTGCTTGAGACAATTTGCATGACAAGAGAATGACTGCTCTCCTCTCCTCTCCCCACACAGCAACACTGCCTCTGAAATCAGGCTCCTTCCATATGCCCAGGGAGGATGGATGGTGGTGAGCAGCACCTCAACCTTGCATTCAGTGCAAGACCTTCTTCTGAGGCCACCAGACACCCCTGGACAGCAAGAGGGACCTCACAATCCTCCAGCCCATAAGCACACCATCCCCAGCATCATCACCCTGTGGGTAACAAGAATGACATGAGGCAGCAGAAATGCACAGAATCCCTTTTTGTTCAGCTCTGATCTAAACTGGGGCCAGCAGAGCTGAATCAGAGCTGGAGCTCAGGCACCAGCTCAGCCCAAGGGCACTCCATGTCACACACTCACACCAGGCAGTGGCAGCCACCTCTTGGAGGAGCAGGGCTCAGTCCCACTCAGAGGTTCCTCTGGCTGTCACTGGAGGATTTTCTCTTTCATTTTAAGTAACTCAGAGGTGCAATGCTGCTCCTGGGCCTGCCCATGGTTATTGCTCCAGCCCTGGTGGATCAGCCAACATCCTGCATCCCAGACTGGGATGGATGCTCTGGCTGCTCCTCACTTCTCCCTGCCACCAGGCTTCCTGGTACTCCAGGGCCCAACAAAGCTAAAATCACTCCACAAATGCAACAAAAAATGCACAATCCACTAAAAACCACCCGGTGGCAGGAGCAGAGAAGGGGCCTGCACTTTTCCTGCCCACAGGAATTCCACCTGTGCTCACCAAACAGCCAGGACAGCCCTGGCAATCCAGCAGAGCATCACTCTGCCTGAGCAGCTCCTCCATGTCCCCTGCTGCCACCCAACTGCTCTCCTGAGCTGGCACAGCCCATGTGGGGGACGTGGTGCCATCGGGGTGAGTGGCCATCCCCAGCTCATCCCAACAAACTCTGCACTGTTGGCTTTGCTTTCACACACAGAGCTCCTCAGAGACAGCAAATCTGCAACATCCTGCACTGCATTTTTCCTTCAGCAAGGAAAAACTCCGGCTTCTCAGTGCTACTTGCAATAAAAAGCACCATTAGCTTGGAAGGCAGAATGTGCTGCTGGACCCTCAGCTCTCAGAAATCCATCCCACCAGCCCAGGGCATGCACAAGCACACATCACTCACAATAGCTGGTACTGCACTAAAAAACCACACTCAGCAACTCCAAAAGCTGCTTCTAAAGGGGATGTCGATGTAAAAGGGAAGGTTCTCTTGGTCTGTAGGATTTCAATAATTCAGCTAGAAATTTCAATCAAGGTATGATGCAATTTGGTCTTCTGAATTAGGTGGACAGATGGCAATTCATCAATCAAAATAAACACACAACTCAAAGTAAGGTCACTTTGATGACTTGCAGCTACAAACAAAACAAACCAGTGCAGTAGGATAAAGTTCTCTGCTGGCTACATTTAGCATCCACAGAAAATCTTAAAAGTATTTCCCCCTCTTCCATTATTCCAGAACATGATCTTTCAAGAGATAATTTTTTTTAAAAAGAAAGCTGTTCTGGAGTTCTCTTTCTAGAAAACAGCAAACTCTAATCTGAATTTCTACAGGATGAGTCACATCTGTGTTTTAAGATGCCTTTCCCTTCCTCCCTCCCTTGCAGTTCTCCTCCATCCCCCACGATGGGCCCTGCCAGCCAGGAGAGAACTTCATCAAAAACACACACGGTGTGATTATAAAACACCAACCAAGTGCTCAGCCGTGGCCACCACACACCAAAGTCACCCTGTGAACAGCAGATGGACGAGATGCTGCTGGCACCGCCGCGGGCACAGGCACCCAGCACAAGGAGCAGGGTCAAACCTCAGAGGCAGGGTCAAAGCCCAGAGGCAGCAGTGGCACAGGAGGGACAGCAGGGACTTGGCAGGGCCCTCGTGGTGCCAGCCCACACTCCTGACTGTGTGGCACCATGCCCCAGCAGCCAGAATTGAACCAGAACAGGGATGGTTACAGAGCCGCTGGCACAGGGACACAGGCTCTGTCCTGCTTTGGTGGGGACACAACAAAAGGGACCCCGTTGAGGTGCAGGCCTGGGTGGAGATGTTCAAACATGTCAGGGAGGCACCCATGACCCCAGGCAGATGAAAAAGTCCCTTTCAAAACCTGCCATCACCCAGCAGCAGGGCAGGGCTGGCAGGGGGACAGCAAGGAAAAAAGGACAAGTCAGGAGGAAATGTGTCCCACTTCTCTAACCAAACACTGGGGAAGAGGAACAAGCTCTCATCAGCAGAGCTCATCTCAGAGACACTTCATGTATTTGACTATTTTGTATCAGATTTACACCTAAAATGTGCTTTAGCTGCACCTTCTCAGGACTTCCTACACATGAGCCATGAGCTGTTCTGCAAGCTGCTCCTGCACGCTGCATGAGTTTGAGAGCAACAAGGTGGGAGTTCCTGACCCCTTGATCTCTGCCAGCCCTGCTGGGAGCTGGTTTTGTCAGCTCTGAAGAGGTGGAGACAGCTGCACCCCTCTGTCAGGAGGGACACGGCATCACACAAACATTTGGGAAACAAGGAGGGGCACAGGGCTCTTGGCAGCCTCACAGAGATCAGCACACAAATGCCACCACCTCGACCAGCCTTTTATTCCTTGAAGAATAAAAGAAACAGAGCCCTTTGTGTCTGCCACTGAAGGCACAAATTCTGGCATTTGACCCCAGGAATTTGGCCTCCATTTCCACTAGAGCTGACCCATTGGCTGCCACAGGGACACCCACACTGCCACAGCACGTGATGGCAGGGGGTGCTGGGGGTGCTGCAGCGCCAGCTGAGCACAGCCCCTGCTGATGTGACACCTCCAGGCACTGCCTGCAGGGCACACCCACCCAAAGGTGCATTTTGAAGTGGGCTCCTGAGTTTCAAGCTGCTCTGGGAAGCACACCCCACACTTGCACTGGCAGTGCCAGGGCACCACGGCACAGCTGGGGATGCAGGCACACATCCTGTGTGACTCACACTCCAAGGAATCGCTCCTGAGGGACACTCCCAAGCCAGCAAGCACTCACCTCGAGGAGACACTCAGTAAACGTGTGTGGAGTGCAGGCAGGGCTGGCCACAGGTATCATACGGGCCCCAGCCACGGTGACAGGCTGTGGAAATGTGAGAAATTCAGGTGCTGTTCTCAGTGCAGACATGAGGAGGAGGCTGCAGGATGTCCCTGCCTGCCCGCCAGGACTCCCACTCCAGGAGGGGATCACAGTTTATCCACTAACACCTGTACAGATCAGGACACGGGCTGTGCCCTGATCACTCCACCATCCCTCACCATTCCCTGACAGAGCTGGGCTCTAACCACAACATGACAAAGCTCCAACTCCTGAAATGTCCCCACTAAAGCTGATTTAAAAATGCCCTGAAATGTCAACAGCTTCTGCCTCATCAGCCAGCTACCCCAGCCAGCTCAAAGTCACACAGGGATGAACCCTGCAGCTCCATGGGATTTATCATCACCTGCTGCAATACGACACAAACACAAAATAGCAAAGCAGTCAAGGCAATTTCTGCTCCTCTTGTAACTGATTTGCCTGTCTGCCTTCTCCTCATCCTCCTCTGTCCCTCTGAGGAGATGCACACAGCAGCCTGTGCAGACAGGTACAGGACTGAGCTTCCTGCTTCCCTGCTGGGAGCAGATGTCACCGCATCAGTGGCAATCACCAAGGCATGACATGCCACAACAGACGGTCCCAGACTGCATCAGTGGGGGGAAAAACAGAAAGAAGCAAAAAAAGGCTGCAGACCAAAGAGGGGAGTGCACCTCCCAAAGATCTAACACTTTTCCTCAGCTTGACCAAGAGTCTGAGATCAACATGCTGAGCTCCACCAGGAGTTACAGCCAGGCTCAACAGCTTTATCCTCTGCATCTTGCTTCCCCCACACCCAAAGGAAGAAGGAAAAAAAAAAAAAACAACAACCTATGATCCTACACAAAGGCATGCTGGGCCAGACCAAAAATAGTTTTGGAGAGAAGCAGGCTGAAAAACACTCAGGTAGCAGGAGATAACATCTGCCTGAAACACGAGCCATCTGGCACCAAGGAAAAAGCCACATGGAAGTTTATCCACAACTGGTCAGCTCTCCAGAGAATGAAAAACCCCTCCCCTTTCCAGTTATCAGCACAGCCAAACCAGAAATTAACTGTCAGAAGAAACAGGGACTGTTTCACACCAGTGCATGACAGGAACCTGAGTCCTTAAACATCCTTGTGTAGGATGGTAGGGAAAACCAGGGTCTCCAACAGGTCAAGTCAGGAAGCCCCAGAATTCTGCCCTTAACTGAGCTCTCCAATTTTCTTCTGCAATTTAGAGAAAATTGATGGCAGAAACATCTCTAAAGTCTTCTGAAATACCTGACAAGTTTTGGAATAATACACATTAGTGACTACTTTCAACTGGTTCCATTTTTAACAGACTTTCCTTCTTTACACGTGATCCCTTCCACTGAACTTTAATTAAAACCATCCACTCATTTGATTTATCTAAACCCCTCTCTTGGAGATTAAGTGTTTTGAAGTAGACTGTTCAGCTACAGAAAAAGCAATGAAATCTCTCTTTTTGATAAAAGGCCTGCACTTAATAAAACAAGTAATTAAGTAATTTCTCAGTCAAGAAAGAAATTCCATTTTAAGAGTTTGTGATCTCAGCTACCAATTGCGCCTTTGTGGCAGTAGAACATTTAAGACATCTCAATCCAATCCATCCACACCTTCCTGCAAGCTGGAATCATGGGGGATGCCTGGATCCAGCACAGGTTTTCCAGCCTCTGCTGCTTTGGCCAGGACAGCTCAACTCTGACAGAGGAGAGCTAAAAGCTGGTGACAGGGAAATTGCAGGGGACAGCACAACTCTGTTTACAGCACTTGGAGACTGAGAAACAGGAGACTGAGCTTTAACTCCGAGGTCCAGGACTTTTCATCTTTTGTGATCATGGAGTATATTTAGTTCTGGTATGTAGCTTGCTCCCATCCGTGGGGAACAAGTTCTTCATAAAAGTCGTATTTAGAAGTGACCCGGTGTCCTTGCTACCAAATTATCAGCACAACAACTGTCTGGTTCCCTGGCTGGTGCCCTCAGCGCCAGGGCAGGGTGCCCAGGGCTGCATTCATCATTCCAATTACTGGGCATGTGCTTAATACTATGAGTTGGGGCCCATATGCCAGCAGCTGCTCAAAGGAAACATGAGATCAAGCACAAGCTGAGCTGCTCTGGAAATTCAGACGTGTGCATCTATCTGCCACATTGGGACTCTGTGGCACCAGCCACAGCAACACAGGTGGGTTTTGGATCTGCCTCTCCCCAGCTCCTGCACCAACGGGAAAGGACTCAGGCTTCTGCTGCTGAGGAGGATGAAGAGGAAATCCACCAGAGGCAATGGAATCACAGAGAAGATAGCACAACTCAAGCCATGTGCTGCAAAGACAAAGCTAGAGCCAGCTCAGGCTCTCTCCATCACACACAAGCCCATGCCCTGACTGTCCAGGAATGGCTCAGATCCTTCACCCAGAGCCTGTCCCTCGCAGCAGGTCTGAGCTCACATCATTCACATAGCCAAGTGTGAGGTCACTGTATCAGACCATGCTTTTGTATTGTTTTACAGGCAGAACATGAGCAAATTCTGCCCCAACCCCAAAAAACAGGCACACCAAACCCTTGGGCCTGACACCAGCATTTGCCATCTTGAAGTAGATATTCAAGAAAATTCTCAAAGTTGTCTGAGTTGCTTATAAATACATGTTTATGCTTAAAAAAAAAAACTAAATAAAATAACTAAAAAAATAAGAAAGGGATTTCTTTCTGACTGGCAAGCATTTGGTCTGAACAGCAGTCACCATGCATGAGAACCAGCAGCTGAAGCCGTTTGGAAAACGGATTTGGACATTTCTTAGGAAATGCCCCCTTTCCCCCCCAAGCTTTCATGTTCCTGGCACAGGCTAACACCAGGTGCTGGGTGCTCCATCCCCATGAGCCTGGCAGGGTGGGATGGGATTCTGCAGCCTCCAGCTCTGGGCAAGTGGGCAATGGGAAGCTGGAGCAGGGGGATGCCAGCTGACACAGGCTGGGCACAGCACGTGCCCCTTTTATAAGCATAACCACAGAAAAGATGAAAGTTTGTTGCCTTTTATTTTTAACCCAATAGAGAAATTTTAAGGATAAACAGCTGCAAGGGAGGCTGGGCTGACACAAAGAGAGACTTTCTTCACTTCCTAACTGCAGCAGCATCAACGCGTGAAATTTTAAACTCAAAGGGATTTAACTCTTTCTGATGTTGCTGAGGCCAAATGTGGGCCAGAGGCAGGGGGCCACCAAAACAAGTAACTACACACGGATGGGGTCTCTGGAGCAATGACATCCAACGTGCAACTATGGAAAAAGCTGGATCCTGCCACAAGAGACAGCTTTATGTTTGCAAGAGCTCAGTCACTTACTCAGCCACTGGTAGATCTCCCACACAGATAGCTCCTTCGCTGAGGCACAGCCACAGGAATGCATCTGCCATATGCTGTGTCCAGAGCAGCAAGCACAGAGGAGAACCAGGGAATCCCCACTCCCTGCACAGACTCAAACCTGCCTCCCCCTCCAGAGTCCCAGAGGAGGGAGCCACGAGGTGGGACCAAGCAGCTCTGCCACATCACCTGATCACATGAAGCATGGCAGCTGCAGGGACACGCTGGCACTGCCAGGTGCCTCCAAGCAAAGCACAGTCTGCAAGCCCCAGGCTGAGCCCCAGGCCCAATGCTGCTTCCCTAAACTCAGCAGCCGGATCTCCAAGTCACAGACAGATCCTTTGCCTTGCATTACTGTTAAGATCTCTGGTTACAACAGGCTAGAAACTTCTTTTCCAAACAGGATTTACTACTGACTCCGTGCTGTCTGCTGCGCAAGTGCCTCCCCTGCCAGGACAGCAGAAGGAAGGAGAGAGGCTCCTCGTGGTTTCTCTTTCTGTTCCGCATAGCCCTGGCAATATTTACAGCTGCATTGAGGTGTCTGGGGCTGGGGGGGAAGCCTTCAGTCTATAAATAATCCTCTCTGGTGTTTGGGTAATTTTCATAGTTTCCATTCATTTCAGGTTTCACCAAAACCTGCGTTTTGTGGCTTGATAGCTGGGACATGAGTGGCTGCTTGCTCTTTGTTAACTGCCCAGGAGTTAACGGTTCTTCATTCATTCCTGCCCTGCCAAGCCCAGCTCGCTCACCAAGCACCCTGTGCCCCATGACAATCATCTTTTGGAAACCACAATGCCAACCCCCGGGCACAAACACTTTGCAGAGGCAGGAACTGCAGGAGGGAGAGCCAGGCAACATCTCACACCAGGGGCAAAGCAGCCGAGCCACTGCGCTCCCTTTGGGAAAGGTCAGGATCCACCCGGCGTGGTGCAAACAGACAGCAGCAATTCAGTGACAGACCCTGACAAACTCCTCATCTACCACTGAGGGCCAAGGAAATTGTGGGTCCAAGGGAATGCAGGAGTGGAGCTTGGCAGGCTCTTAGTTTTGTTGGTCTACTGAGGAGACAAAGAGGGAACTGGCAGCCAAGCTCTGCTGCTCAACTGAGCACCTGAGGCTTTGCTCAGAAGCCACAGAGCAGCACCAGTTGTGGTGCTCAGGTAAAGGTGGTGCTCAGGTAAACACATTCTGCAAAACCTACATTTCCAGTGATTCTGCTGCAGCAATGACTGAATTCAATTAAATTCCTGTTTACTGATGCTTGCAAATAATGATATATAATCCCCTGCCTCCAGCCCTCCATTCTCCTGGTTCCTGTCTCTTGGCAACTGATAAATAATTTATAATGTTCTCCACTGTATGTGCTAACTGCAGCTCTGCTGGTTTAATGATGAAACCAATGCCTAAGAACTGCAACAGGAACTGTCTAGATCATAAGGAACATGTAATCAGTCGATCCCACATTCCTCTGGATGTGAAACCAAAAGCAAACTGTTGGTAAAAAAAAAATGCTTTCAAGAGCTGCGGCTGCGGGGTAGGAAGGGCACCCAGAAAACTGCAGATAATCTGCGAGGTGCTCCTGCCAAAAAGAGGAGTTTTAACGGGCTTCACCACTTTGTTCTTCTCTGCTCCCATGCACGGCAGGACTCGCCAGAGGCTGCTTTCATTGGCAACTTCTCTCCTGCACTGCCATGCAAAAGCCTCTGGGTTTGCATCTCAAGGTGCGGCTGCTTTGGGGGCTGTGAAAGCTCTTGCAGCCCCCATGCAAGGAGAACTATTAAAAAGCAGCATTTGGTCTATGCAGACTGATGTGGCTGTTGCCCTGAAGAAGGGGAGACTCTTCCTTTCATGGCAGATGTTTTTCAAGGCCTTCAGCAGTAAGTGCTTGTGAGAAGTAGCGTTTGAACCCCACACAGCACACGTACACGGGGCGTGCACTATTGTGGCAACACAGCCTCTCACATCCAGAAACTCAGAGGAATGAGATTACC
Source organism: Ammospiza caudacuta (assembly GCF_027887145.1). Taxonomy (NCBI): domain Eukaryota; kingdom Metazoa; phylum Chordata; class Aves; order Passeriformes; family Passerellidae; genus Ammospiza; species Ammospiza caudacuta. Next base: position 17,103,249 of record NC_080607.1, read on the forward strand.
CAGGCAGTTGGCAACTGCGGCTATAAGGGCAGAGGAATGAAAGTTTTATTGTTAGCAGATTTCTTTTTTCTTAAAAAAAAAAAAAAAAAAAAAAAGGAAAAAGAGAAAGAAAAAAACACCCCAAAAAAAAAGGAGCGGGGAGCAGGGAAGGGATGAAGTATTGCTGTTGACAAAGGCCAAAATCCCATCTATTTATATTAGAGTCACACAAAAACCACACCAGGGCAGTGCTCAAAAGCACTCATTTAAAAAATGCACCTACTTTCTTAATGCTCTTAGAAAATAATAATAAAAAACCTTATCAATATTCACTTTCTGAAATGGTGTAAAAAAAGAGCTGCATCAATCATTAAACAGTTAAATGAGGGCAGTATGACAGTCACTATTGTTCTCGTGAAGCACACTTGTCTTTTGCCGAGCAGCTGCCAGATCCTATTAGATGTATAAAAAGAGGACTTTTCTAACTGAGTAGGGATGGTATAAGCTATTGAAAACAGCAGACAAAAGCCCACTTTTGCAGACTATTCAAGCCTTGTATAACATCTGTCCAAAATCAATTTTTGACCTAATGTTACTTTCATTAAGTAACAGACTTTGTTTCCAATGCAATTTGTTTTCTAGGATAAAACTGTATCCTAAGCGTTATTACGTGGGAAATGGCACAGAGGAAGCAGAGGATCTTATTTGAGAAACATGAGAACAGAATTTGCTTAATTGTTTTGACACCTTAAGTACTATAATAGAGAAACTATTTTCCATTTATTTGAATTCCTGTGAATTCTTGAAGTTGGCAAAACAGCGAGCAATGCACTGGGTTTATTATGACTAAGATTTACTGAGGATAAAGAAGGATCTTTGGGAATTACATTAAAGCTGACAAATGCACAAAACTTCTGAAATCTCCACCAGAAATAAAGTACTCTGAACATTAACAACAGCTGTTGAAATTGTCCACTCCTGATGGCGAAGGCTTTTTTCACACATTTTAAATAATGAGGAAGTTGATTTGTGAATCTGATCTCAAACAGACCGTTAGGAAACATCTCCACTTACCCAAAGGGTCTTTGAATGAAGGCTGGATGTAGCTGCTGCACACCTATGGTAAAACCTAAAAAAAAAGTTCAGAAAAAAAAAGAAATATTAATGAATGGCATCCATTGTACCATTCAACTGGTAACACACAGGCAGAATTACAGCACACGTCTTTGCATTTGATCTGCTATGCATGTGAGCAAATTCAGAGCCCCATTTAGAAACAAGTTAAATTTAACATGCATATGTGATATGCACGAGGAGCAGATGGGAATTCATGATGAAAGCCCAGTGTGAATGTGCTGCTATGGAACAGACAATGGGGTATAAAGCCTTATTTTACACACTGCGTACTGTGGTCATTAAACCAAAGGCAGAAATGACAAAGTGGATCTTGCAGTTAATTCTCATGTAACAAAGAGGTTAACGGGCAAACAGATCTGCCGTGGAAGGAAACAGCTTTAACACAGTTATGTGAACTTTGCTGAGTAACATTAGTGCAGCAGGGCTGAATAAGAAGATACAGCAGAGAGGTAATTGGACCATGCAGTGTCCTCAGCCAACAATCAGAACTATGGTGGACAGATAAATGTGCATTGTCAGATCAGATGATTCCAGCCCGAGGTACTTGTTTCCTTGTCTTACAAGTTATTCTAATACAGAGAGATGTGATCTCCTGGATGCCTCACCAGTTTGAATACTCCGTGGTTTTGCTCCCAAATACGCCAGGTTCACATTTGCTTTCCTGCCGTCAATGATGGGGTTTGGGTCTTTGCAAGCTCTTTCAGCAGCAGCTCTGTCTGCCATGGTCACCTGGAATCGAGCACAGCCTTGTTTGTAGCAACAGCGCTTTGTAAACACTCCAGCAACAGGCACTAAAGTGGAGTTTATTTATTGTTCTATTTTGAATCGGGAGCCGAACTCCCTTCGTGCAGCCTCGCTTGCACGGCGAGACGGGAAGGGCTGCTGGGACCCGATGGAAAAGCGGGCGCTCCCCCCCGCCCGGTTTCCCCGCTGGGCCGGTGCCAGCTGCTTTCCCCTGCCCTTCCACCTCCTCCCGTGCCTTTTTTAAGGAGCTGCTGGAGCCCTTCCCGAAACCCCCAGCTCAGAAGAGCTCAGGGCAGCTGCGGCGGGATGCGGGGACCCGCACGGACACCGGGAGGGGGGAGCAGGTGCTGAACGAACGGCACGGCCTCAGACAACACGGGGGGCTCCTCCCGGGCCCCAGCCCAGCCTTTGTCCCGACCCAGCCCCTCGCTCCCGCAGCGGCACAAGCTCCGCGGCAGCCACGGGACGGGCGGCGGCTCCGCAGCGTCCTGCACCGGGGGGTCCGCCCGGCCACACCCGGACTTTGTCCGGGAGTCTGTCCGGCCGCACCGGGACTTTGCCACCGCACCGGCGGGCTCGGCAGCCCGGGGCTCGCTGCCGGCCCTTCCCCGGGGCGGCGCGCGCAGCGCCCGTCCCGCCGCGGAGCGGAGCAGAGCGGAGCGGCACTTACAAAGCCGTATCCTCGGGATTTGCCGGTCTGCCGGTCCGTGATCACCACCGCCTCCTCGATGTCCCCGAAGACCTCGAAGTACTTCCTGAGGGAGGAGTCGGTGGTGTGGTAGGGCAGCCCCCCGACGAAGATCTTGGTGAAGGTGGTGTCCTTCTGCACGGTGTGCATGGTGCCGGCAGCGGCCGGCCCCGGCCGGCATCCACCCCGAGCAGAGCCGCGCCCCGCCGAGCCCCCCGCGGCGGCCGAAGGCAGCGGAGCGGCGGCGGCTCCCGGGCCCTACAGCCGCCTCATGGCCGCGCCTGCAGCCGAGCGCGGCCCCGCCGAGCCCGCCGGTGCCGGTGAGTAGCGGCCGCCCCGCCGCCGCCGCCGCCTTTGTAGGGCCGCGCGGCCCCGCCCCGCCGGCGCGCAGGGGCGCTCGGGGCGCGTAGTCCGGCCCCGCCCGGGGGTCCCCGCGCCCCGCCCCGAGCCCGGCACCGAGCCCGGCAGCGCCGCACACACCGGGGGCTCCCCCGCTGCCGCACACACCGGGGGCTCCCCCGGCCGGACCCTCGGGCCGGGCCCCGCGCTCGCTGCAGCCCCCGGCGGGGCCGGGCAGCGCTCCCGCCAAAGATCCCGCCTGGGCAGCGCTGTCCCGCACCCCTGCCCGCTGCTGTTGCACAACCATCGCAACGGCGAGCGCTCGGTCCCCGGCAGGCTCGGGCACGGGACAAAGCCGTGGGCAGCTGGCAGCCCTTGTGGCACGCGGTGGAAGCAGGGCAGGAGGAAGGGATGGTGTTGGACGGAATCGCCAGGGAGAAACAGCCAGGGAGGGGTCGAAGAGTGAACAAAGGTTCAGAACTATCTGTCTTTTCTCCAGCAGGTGCTTAAGCCTCCTGCTTCTCCACTGGGCACCTGGATATGCACCTGTGCAGCCTCTCTGGGGACAAGGATGCACCGTTCCCATTCCCACTGGTAGTCAGCAGTGGGGCTCTCCACCGTCCTCCTTTTGCATTTTGTTCCATGAAAGGAACAGGCAGCTCCAGCCACTGACCTGACCTGCAGGTTTTCTGCCCTGACCTGCGATTCAAACCTGGGAGAATTGTTACTATAAGACAGCCCCATATTTGCTGCATGTAGCCCCTGGTCCATAACTGCAGGAAAACAAAAGCTGAAAACCCAACCCACCACTGGGGAACTCAATGGTGGGGTGCTTGCAATGCTTTAATCCCTCCTCTCCAGCATCAGCTGGAGTTTGGGGTGTGGGACAGGATCACAAAAATCATTATTTGTTCATACTTTCCATCACCCAGAATCTCAAGAACTGCCCCTCTGCCTTAGGTTTATCATTTCTCAGAGAAAGAGATTTTTTGCAACATGATAAATGCAGAGATAACATTTTAGAAAAAAAAAAAAAAAGCAAGCCAGTGAAGTTCTAAATCATCATCATCTACTTTGGCTTCTATACAGCAGGTTCAGACTCTGCAGACACTTTTTTTGTTACAGACCCCACCGAGAAAAGCCAGTTATTTCAAGAGAAAGGAATGCATTAATGTCTGCACTCCATAGTTATTCATTAATATTTTTCTTGCACTGCTTCCATAGTTCTAAACACCCTATGCTTCATAAAAGAGAGAGGGGGGGGAAAAAAAGCCAAGGAAAGCCATTAAGCTTTCAGTCCTGAACCACCAGACTCCAAGACTAGGGTGCATTTCCTTTGATTACTGTGAAAGAAAGATGGAGCTGGGCCAGCAGCACCCAACATCACTGAAAAACTGACATCAAATGGATGGTCCATGGAGCCTTTGTGTCTTGTGAAGCTGTGCCTGGTCCATCCAAACAGCCTGGAACACACCTTTGGGGCCAGGCTGCAGCCAGGGGCTGGGGCCTCTCCACCCCCTGTCACCCCTTGTGTCTGCATGACTTCCACCACAAACTGCACATCAGCTGCTTCCTGGGCTGCCCGAGCTAATGACAGCCCCGCTGGCATTCAGGCACTGTCCTTTACAGAGCTTCATTCTGCTCCAAATGATGGCAGAGATTCAAACCATCCAACCAGACTCTGGCTCCTCTGCAGGGCAGGCAGGGCTGGCAGAGCTCTCCAGAGACACCAGCAGCATCTCTGTTCTCCATGCTTGCGCTTGTCGGGGGTGGGAAACAGCACAGGCTTTTTCTTCTTCAAACACGAGCCCCACATCTCTCAAAGGAGAAATCCCAGCTCCTCTTCTTCCCTGGAGGCAGGAGCAGGAGTTTCCTACAAGAAAGGAGCTCAGGCTCAACCTGTGCTCAGTGAGCAGCACAAACCCCCGGCAGCAGCCTCGGTTCTGCCACATCCTGGAAAGCAGGAGGGGAAATGAAATCTCCTGTCTCATGCTGCAGCTATTGCAAACACAGGCTCTAATGAGCTGTTACCACAAACACAGCAGGAAAGGGAAGAGAAAATGAGTGAGGATAACTTTATGGAAGTTAATGAGTTTGCTTTTATTTTTTTCTGCCTCGTTCTCGTGAAAAGCACTCATCCTCCTCAAAACACCTACAGATAAAATCCAGCCATCAGATTAAAGCTGCAGGAGTTTGGCAGAGCCAGTTTGCTGACATCTCCCATGCTTTTACTGCAACAATAGGAGTATCTGAGAAGAGAAGAATATATTTCAACTTTCTTTGAGTTATCTCAAAGATAACTCCTGTAAAAACAAACATATCTCAAAGTATGGAGCTGCCTTGGAGAAGGCAGGACATTGCTTAGCACAAATCCAAGAGCAGACTGCAAGCAAGGAGAACACAGACCTGATATAAGCTATTGTAGGGTGCATTTAGTCCTTTGTTGTTATTAAGAAATAAAACTACACAGGTCAGTCAATGAGGAGGCTGGGAGAAAAGTCATGTTTTGCTATGGGTGTACAACCATCCACATCCGTAATGTACAGGATTTGTATTGCAAATCCAGAGCATCCTATTCTTATTCAGATTGGGAAGATTAATTTTATGATAATTCAGCACAGTTAAGAGGACTCACTGGGTTTTTCCTTACCTGTTAATACATTCCTCAAGGCTCAAGCAAAATTGATACACAAAGGCTCCTTCTGGTGGATTTCAGCAGTGTTATCCAAGAGGTGGAATGGAAGAGCTGTACCAATGTGCTGGATTCCACTGACAATCCTAGAGAAGGTGGCACTGCAAGGCCATCCAGGTACAGAACCATATAGAAGTGGTCCCTGCATAAAGATTAAAAATAGATTATAGCAGGAAGTTGTACCTTTGGGAGCACAAGAACAGGACCGAGGTGGGGAAAGAGCAGCAGGGAAAATGTTCCCTTGTTCCCTGTTCCTTGGCCTCTGCAAAGCCCCAGAGGCCCTTCTGTTCTTGTCCCTCCCTTGGCAGTGAAGCTCTGTGCTGCTCTCCTGTAGACTTGTCTGAGCATTTTCCTTCCTTCCCCCAGTGTCTTTGGGAAAATTGATTTGAGACACCCCAGGTCTGACCTGCAAGCCATTGAAGAACCTGCCTCGTTTCTTAGCAAGCTGATGGGCTTTATTTTTAAAATGGAGCAGGGCTGCTGTGGAGCTCTGACCTTTTCCAGTTCCTGCTGCTGTTTAGCCAAGACTTCATTGCCGTAGGGCAGTGCCCTCGGGTTTTGCCATGGATACCCGCTTATTGCAACAACAGCACATGAAACATCCCCCAGAGAAGCTCCACAGTTAAATAAGTTAACTGGAGAGCAAGGCACTTACTGTGGGAACTGTTTGGTTTGTTGGTTTTGCTAATGCTCAGTCTGGATGCTGGCCACCAGCGAGGCTGTGAGCAGGGAGATCTTGAGGGAGCTGCATCCAGTGGCATTTGCTTTAGGTTATTGCAGGGAATTCTGCGTCTGGGTCCTCTGTCTCAGATTTTTTGGTTTGGTGCCCTAAGCACACCATAACAATTGCTTAGCCCAGAGCTGCTGCTGCAACAAGAATTGAAAAATGAAAATCATTCTTCTTTGGGCCACTTGTAACAAAATAGTTGAGCAGAGGGGGTTCCCAATCAGGGCTGCTCTTTGGCTTTGGTTTCTGTAGGAATCCTCCAGAGTATTTTCTCTTCTGGGTGTTCCAGAACTGGGCATGCTGAGTGAACTCTGTTTCCTTTTGCTGGCTGCACTGGCTACACAGAAGCAGATCATCAGCTCTAGTGGGCATCTAGAGTGACCTGATTTATTATTCCAGTAACCTGCATTTAAAAAAAATATGGCTATGGGCATTGGTAACTCTGGGACTGAGAGAACACAAATGGACACCTCACTCAATTCTGCTGGACCACAAGCATGTGTTAGAGTGTGGCTAAAGGAAATGTTATTAAAAATCTAATTCTACTTCCTCAAACTCTCCTGCCCTCCCATTTGATGTCCCTTCAGAAAATGAAAATTGCATATCTGTGCCATGACAAAGGACAAACAGAATCATGGTAATTGCAAACAAGATTCCTGAAAAAGAAGAAGTCTTGGAGGAATATTGCAGAGCTCATAACTACTTGGAGGATCTTGCCACAGGAAGTGCACTGCAAGCCTTGGACATAAGTCTAGATGAAAATAAAGGCATAAAATATGGCCAAGGAAACTAAGAGGCTGTGCCATCACATTGCTCATACTCTGCACTGCCAGCAGGGAGAATGTCTGATATTCAGGAGTCTTGTGCTTTGCTCTTTGTGCCACCATCACCATTTCCCAGGAGTTTCTCAGAGCACAGCTTGGCCCTTTTCCTTCCCCATGCCCTTGTGTGTCAGGGGAGGATGAAGCACCTGCTTGGAGCAGGAAGGACCAGGTCAGCAAGGAAAGGTGCTTCAGTGGAGCCTGTGGTGGGGCAGATGTGCTGCAGCCACCCTGAATGGGCACACCTGCATTTCTTGGTGCTTTTTACTCTGCCCTTGGGGCATTTCTCCTCCACCATCTGCAGTTCTCTGTTTGTGCAGGTCCAGCTCCTGGGAGCTGTGTGTACAGACTCTCCCCAGCCCTGGCAAACACTCTGGGGAGCTGGAATGACACTGGGCTGGGGATTGTCACAGTGTGACAGCAGGGAGCTGGGCTGGCTCTCTGAGCAATCAAAATACTGCCCTTGATTAGGATGGTGCCTTGTTTGCTGGCATTGCTGGCATCTCTGCCAAATAGTTTTGTCATCATCACTATTGTAATGTCTTGGCCTAGAGCAATGGTAACCCTTGCCTTTCCTGTGACTTGGGGATGATCTCTCTTTAACCTCTTAGAGAATGACTAAGGAAAAGTGCAGGTGTTCATATTGCAGCTAAATTATGCAACAAATCCAGGAAACCCTTCACTAGCTGATCTTAGTTTCTTCTTTACTTCATAGAAGGCAGGAAGGGGATGATAAAGGGTTAGAAGCAGAAAAGGAACAGGGCAAAGCAAACAGCTCATGGTGGTTTCTGGGACAGAAGTTTCTCTCCAGATTTTCTACCACATCTCCATTGGCAGTAAGCAGTGGGGAGCAGGAGCTGTGAGATAGATGCAGGAAACATTTTCCTGCTATGACAGCATCTAGATCTCAGCAGAACATTAAATATGTAGGCTAAAATACTGCCTATTTCTCCATGGTTTGGTGATGTCATGGAGGAAGAGTCTCTGTATTCCCAAATCTGCAAGGCAGGGCATTGAGAGGAGAGACAGAAGGATTAGGAGATGAAACCACTTGTTATCACCTGCTAAACACAACCTCCAATAAAGATTCTGTTCCTTCCCTGAACCCCTGCCCAGAAACTCTATCTCTCTTTAATGGAAATATGGTCCCATCTCTCTCAGGCTGGGATTTAATCATCACAAGGGCTTTCCTCCCACAAAAAGTTTTTTAGAAAAAAACATTCCATTTGAGTCAAACATGCAAACTACATCTCAAAATAGTTAAACAAATATTTTTTCTATTTCAATTTTATGTTGTACTTGGGGAAAATATTAATTGTAACTTTATACTTCTGAAGTTTGAAAACCATAAAACTACATTTTAAAATGAACAAGAAATCATTTAATATTCTTTAAAGGAAGGGAGCAGAAAAAGTAAGGCCTTTTAAAACAGCATTAATAATTATATTTTTTCCAAATATTTGTGGAGTTAAACTAAGTGGTATTTTCTGATTTAAAAAAAAGGAAATGCCAGAGGGCTTCTAACAATCTCTGCCAAAGCTGCCAGGGCCACATCCCATGACCTTTTCATGGGAGTGCATGTGACACTGGTAGCACAAACTGAGCAGGAACTGTCCACCCACTCCAACCAGGGAGCAGCCAGGACACAGAACAACATTAAACAAGATGTCTCAGCTCTGGGATGTAGAGCACAGCTGTATGGACACAACAGATATTCTCAACAGCAGAAGACTCTCACCCATGGATCCCCTCCTTAACCTCATGGTCCTTTTCCCCAGGTTGCTGTGTTTTAGTCCTCACTAATCCAGACCCTTCTGTCACATCACATCCAATGAGATAAATAATCTGTCTACTCTGATATCACTTTTCCACTTGTGATACTTGTAGAAATTGTTTAATGCCCACAATGAACCTGGCCAGAAGAACATACACAAAAAGAAAAAGTGTTGGCATGGCAATTAACCTTCCTTAAAGGTTTTGTTTGAAACTCTTAGAGCCTTCTAGTTACCATGTCTACTCTATTTAAACACAAGGCAGCAAAGGTTCGTTGCAGTGGCTCTGAACAGGATATAAACACAATTGGAATGTCAAGACAACAAACCAACATATCAGATACAGAAGCTTTTTCCATGGAGCCTGGAAAGGTATTGAAAAAGAAAAACAGAGTTACCTGCACTGAAATCTGGGCAGGATGATTGCAGCTTCTGCTTGATCTCAAAAAGTCCAAAATGGGCCTTTGACAAAACAAAAAGAACCAGTTACAATGGTGCCCCAGCAGGGCAGCACAATCACTGACTGGAGGGGACAAAGCTCACCTGGGCAGTGCCACTGGCTCCTGAGAGTCCAACATCCACATCCAGTCTGCTGGAGCAGTGATTCCTGGTGGGGAAAAGCCACCAACAGCTCAGCAGGCAGCAACACGATGTCCCCAACACGGCCACAGGACAATGGCATCAGCTGAACATGACAAGGGGAACAAAGGCAGGCCAATCCTGCTAAATCACACAGCCCAGTTAGTGCCCATCATGCCTTTAGTTAGTGGGGAAGCACATGGAGAAAGGTACAAGACAAGAAAGAGGGCAGGTTTTGCATCCTCAGGAGGACAAAAAGGCTGGCAGATGGGCTGATTGTAATTTGAAGTCCAGCTTGTGAATGAAGTGTGTGGATCAGTACTGAATGAGGAAATCCATTCTGCTGCTTGGAGTGTGGTTTTCCTTCTGCCAGCCCTGGGGTGCCAGGGCCAGTCTTACCTCAAAGAACATTTTCATCAGCCTACAAGGAGAAAAAACCACTCCTCTATTTCCAGACCAGTGTGGCTGTGACAGCACCAGCCCTGTTAAGCAGCAAGTAGGTCACTAGTGGGAAATGTTACCCTGGGCCAAGCCACGTTCAGAACAGTTTGGGGAATTAAATCATCCTCTCTGTCATCTCCCTGCTGCTGTTTGCAGGACCACCAAAGAAAGGTGCCCAGATGATGAAGTGGATGAGCTCAGGCATTGTGGCAGACACAGGTCAGCACTGCAGAGTGGCCCCAGCTGCATCACACAGCCAATGGCTGAACAAAAGCTGGAAGGGCTCAATGACAAGGTTTTGCTAAGCTGTTCTCTTTAAATAGACCATCTTTCTGTGGTTCTTTGAAAAGCTGTTTCAGCCCAGTTAAAGTGTTTCTGAAATGCTACATACTCATGTTTGAAGCCTGACAATGTTCCACAAATGCAGATGTTCTTCTTTACAATTATATAGATCCTGCTCTGTAAATTAAACATTAATGCCCAACCAACCAACTGCTGTCTGCAAGCCTGCTGCTACAGACCAAGAATGGGCATTACTTAGGAAAGGGAGACCTCCAAGGAAAAGAGTCAGGTATCTGCAGAAAGCAATTACCTGTCAGTGAGTGATACCTGACTCCAAATAAATCCCACTGTTACAGCAGGAGCATGGCAGACAGCTGTCCTTCCAAAGAAAAACAGTTGTAAAAATTGTATTTGAGCTGCAGTTTAGTCATTTGAGAATAGTTTGAGCTAGTGCATTATCTCTGCCCTTTACTGACTGCAATAATCATGGCATATTCCAAACCAAATGGATCTCCCTGTGCTGTAGATCAGTAGTGAGCTGTGTTTTATAGGCAAGGGAAGGAAGGTGATTGAACCAGTTGGCAGGGGGTCAGAAAAGGACATTTGAGCTTACACCCTTCTGGGAGATGGCACAATTGTGAGCCAGTACCTTGGGAAGGGTTGAAGAAAATCCATTACCTGAGTTTTATTTCACAGTGTTCCCAGGAAATGAACATTGCCCCTCTCCTTGTCTGTCCAGCAGCAAATCAACAATCTGCATTTAAGAAACATGAATGACAGAAAGCCCTCCCTGTCAAACTGCATTTGTTAATGCAGCCCAAGGACAGGCTTAGCTGACCTGGGTGTTCAACATGCAGTTTGCAGCATTCTCCCATTCCTGAAACAAACTCGTTGCTGGATCTCAGCCCATCCACACCTCACACTACAAAGCAGTTACTGCCTGCAAAAGACACCCTGGGCAGCAAAGGGTAAACTTTCCCTACACCCAGGCAAGAGCATTACCCTAATCTCTTATCTAGGCTGCTTTTCAGTGGCACTTGATACAGGAGCTATACCAAACACTTCCTTGAAAACATAAAGCCAGGGATTGGGTTACACACGATTCCAGATCTGTGCCACCAGTAAGACAAAAGCTGCTGTATTACCTGGCACATGCTGCTAAATTATTGAAGTGTCCCTTCAAACTGAATATATTCACTGCATAATTAGTCAACAGAAGAAAACGGTCTCTCTTTACAAAGCTAATGCTGGCAGCTATTGTATCTTTTATGCACTGTAACAAAAAGCATTTGCAGAACTGATGCAACACAAACATTTGGAATTACTCTGTCCATGCACGAGTGTTCCCAAGGCACATGCTCCCCTTTGTGGTGCTGCCTCAGTCTCATGTACCTTGCAACCAAGACCTAAAAATGTGAATTACTTTTCCCAGCTGTAGCACCATACCCATTCCAGAAGCAGGTAAATGGTGCAAACACCTGCAAGTTTGCTTTGCCCATGAGGAAGAAGTGAGATCAATTTGGTCACTCAGGTCCCATTCTGCATCAAGTGGGACCTACCTGGAGCTCTCAGCTCACACTGCTTGCAGCTGATGCCACTCCAGGGGCTCTGCTCTCGTGGGCTTGTCCCTGCTGCTGATTCCTGGGGGCACTGCTGCTCCAGGTGCACACAGAACCAGGGGCAGTCCCAGCAGTCTCCCACAGCCAGCTGCTGTTGCTCCATTTATTCTGACCTGGCAAAGGAAGAGCAGCAGCAGATTCCTCTCAGGGAATGGCTGTGCTGCTGCTGAGAGCAGGATGGGCCCTGCACTGCTGTGTATAAACCCAAGCTTACCTGGAAATGCAGAGATGGCTTCCAGCTGTTAGAACGCCAGCTGCAGGATGAAATGCAGTTCTGCCAGCTCCAACCCACAGCCCAAGGTGTGCAAAGACAACATTCTGTCAGTGGAAATATTCCTGGGTTTTTCCCCTTTGAATTACACCTGTTGCACCTGACACTAATGGGACAGATGGGTTCTTTTAGGGGTTTTTGGCAGAATAAAGACAGCACTAAATTGTAGTTACAACCAAGGTTTTCTCAGCAGGATATTCTGATTAGCACAGCACAGAATTTATGATTAGTATGGCACAGGATTTCTACAAGTAGCATCAATATGGTACAAACTGTAAATAGCACAATACAGAATTTATAATTTCTTTTTAGTCTGGACCTTCTGCAAGTCTGAGGCTCCTAACACATGGTTTAGTAAATCAATGTAACAGCCACATACACTTGGAAATGATGTTCCAGAATGAGCCACTCAGCCCTGAGGAAGCAGAGGACAGTGGAGGGCTCACAGGTCACTGCCCAGCAGCAGTTTTGGGTCCCAGCTCTCCCCTGAGCATTTCTAACTCCATAATTTCACAGACAGAGCCCTGGGTGCTCAGCAGCAGCACTGGGCTGCCCAGGAGCCTGGGGCCTTCAAGGAAGGGAGGAATGGAGCCCAGGAATTGAGGCCAGCAGCCAGGGGAAGAAGAAACTGGTTTGGTTGGCTTGGTTCAGGGGACCTTCAGGGCCTGGTAGTGAGAGAAGGGGACAAATCCATGACCAGCCTGGTCAGATGTCTCACTGAGCAGCTGAAAGAGCATTGCATAGTTAGTTCTAAAGACTTTGTTTATGTGCATGGGTACCAGGTACACTCCTGAAAACTCAAAAATGGAAATGATTTCCATCTTTTTCTGTTCCCTGAGTATTTTGGGAGAAGCTGTTTTTACAAATAACTGTACCTTGTATTCCAGCAGCACTCCAGCTCCGTGCAGAGCCCCAGGCGTGCTGCAGCCCCGGCTGCGAGGAGAGCTGCGCTCAGGAGCCATCAGCACTGCCATCGCCTGGCACCACAGCAGCGTTACAGCCGCGGCTTCACTGCTGCATTCCGGGCACCCGGAGCTGCCGGGGTGGGGAAAGTTACCGGGGAATTGTTCCTGTCCTGAATCTGCTCCAGTCGTTACTGTGTGCTGCAGCTCCCGGTGATGATCATCACCTGGCTGTAAAGCTCAATAACCCAGGGGAAATGCTTTACACAATGAATCTGCACCAGTTTTGTGAAATAAATCAGTCTTACCCAAATGACTGCCAATGGCACTTAATTAGCCAATCTGGAGACTTAGAAATTAACAGCCATTTCATTTTGCTCAGGTTCATCTCTGCAGAAAGCAAACAAATTGGGAATCAGTAGTTTCTGTCATTTCAAAGGCTGGAGAGTGTAAAACGTCATGATAGTGATCTGACACAATTCCTTATCGTGGGCAGCTGTCCAGACACCTCATCTGCAAACAGCACTTGCTCAGCACTCAACTGAGCCAGGCACAGCAAGTTTTATTGAAATATCCCATGCACACCAATCCCACCTCAGTCTCAAACCCACTCCCCTCTGCAGAACAACTCAGTGACCAAGTTTTCTGGCCTAGGAGCTAAACTGGAATACTCACCAATTCAGGATTGCATTTCCTGTGGCAGATGGTAAATCAATACTCTGCCTGTCTGCCATTGTGCAAACATGTCTTGTTTCATCTCTGAAAGGCTCTAGCAGACAAACTTTGCCAATTATTTCGTTTTCTGAAGTACATTTCATTAAACCAATGTGCAAAACCACTGACATGTGAGAGCAGCAGCAGGAAACTCATCTGAAAATGTAAAATGTTCCCCTTATGAGGGGTTTAACTGGGCTGCTCTTTATGCCAAAGATTATTTGCCTGCAATAAAACACATTGACAGCAAACTTTCAGAAAATTAAAGAAGTTATTTTATACATCATGTATTCCTATGTTAGCTTTGGATACATGTTAGCATCTTACATTCTTCACTCAGTTTTTTTGGACAGGTAACTGCCACAGAATAGCAAGTGAATACATTTCCAGAAATGCATTAACACTTTAAAGGGTGTGAATAAACTCCATTTTTGATGCTTGAAGGGATACAGCTGTGTGTACTTTACAACACAACCTCACAATAATTCCAGGGAAGAGCAAATTGCCAATGTGCTCTCTTAACTTGGGTAATGGAAAACAATTCAGTTCAAAGCCTGACTCTCCTCCCAGCTGAACACATCTGATGTGCACAGCAACATAATGGAAACTATGTCCTTCTAAAATTAGTCTGAACGAGTAGCAAGTGATGATTAAATAATTCTGAAGCCTCAGTGACAAAGGAATTCAGGCCAGCAGAGTAAGCCCTCAACATCCTGACACACAATGTGTTATGAAAGCAGACTCACCAGTGCTGGCCCCAGTGGCCACTGAAGCAGGTGCAGCTCCACTGGATCCCAGAGAAATGTAACCTGCTCAACTCATCTATTTTCTCTCACTCACTCACATTGGTAGGTATTTAAACAAAATGAGATTTTTTTAAAGCAGGAAACAATGACACATTCCATTCCTCCCTGTTCACTCCAGTGGGAGTTGTGCACACTTCAGTGATCACTCACACCTGATCTCCAGCCTGCAGTTGCTTGGTGGCATTCAGTTGACTGGGAAGGCTGGAAAAATGTGCTAACAACCAAAGATTGTTGCATAACAATCACAACCTCAGGGAAAAATCAACAGAAACCAAAGAAATGTTTGAACAAATGATCAGCTACTGATTTAAGTGCTGGGAACTCTTTCCTACCTTAAAGAAAACAAATTGTGCATGAATGCAAAATCTAAAACTATGTAACACAGAGGTAGCAGGGAAAAAAAAACCTATGTTGAGAAATAAAACAGAAAAAGATAATGCCTTAACAATGCAGAGTTGGGTGTATTTAAAGGAGTTTCCTCTATACCAAACAAGAAATACCCATCCAGCACAAACTGATGAACTGAGGGAAGAGTCTGCAGTGAAGACAGTGGGCTGGAGGGAGTCTGAAGAGTCTGTGACTCATCTGTACTCACCATGTCAGGTGTTTGGCTGCTGAAATAGCAATGAACTTGATTTGTCTCAGAACAAAAGGCCTTTCACACCAGCTCTCCCAATTCTCTGAGGCAAACCCACAGGAATCATTTGTAGTGGAACAGAAGTTGGAAAATGCATTGGGTTCTCAGCTTAGGCAGCTGGAGGAAAAGGAGCTGACTTTCAGAAATGTCCCTGAGTTGCAGTGAAAGGCCAAGAAGCTGCTTTGAAACAGGAAGCACATTGCCTTGCCCACATTATTGGAACAGAACTTCTGAATATAAAAAAGCATTTAGTAGAAATTTTATTTGAAACTCAGCATGAATCCGTAACCACCAGCATTAAACCATAACAGTTTTACAGAGAATTTGTACAATATGCCATGAAATTCTATACATGCTCCCCCCATCCCCTTTTTATTCAGTCATTATCAAACAAACAATAGTTAGACAGGAATAATAAGCATTCACTTCCAAAAAGAAAACTTTGGCATGTATACAACTGGCTAGTTAAAAGTAAACAGTGGTAGATTCAAGTCAGAAAGAGACCCACTCATTTTGTTTCACAGCATTTTTGATCAGGATGAAGCTTCCCAGCACTACTTTCTAGTTAATACAAAAATGAATTTTTCAGTCCTGAACACCCTCTGACAGGACAAAACCATGTTAAAATGCTCAACTTACAGCTCTAAAAGGTGTCAGCTTCAAAGAAGCTTGGGTAAAAGGGATTTTGCACACATTGGTTTGGTCATGAATAAAACCTTTAAAGGTTTGCTCATGTTCCTGAACTCTGAGCTATTTCACCACTTGGCACCACTGCAACTTCTCCTTTGAACTAGAAACAGCAGTTTGCTCAGAAGTCATGTCCACTGCAGGAGTGCCAGAAAAATCTAAAGTTTGCACGGGGCCCATCTTCTGCCTTGAGTTTCTGTCACTGCCCTTGGCCCCCTACATACCTTCCTAGTCATCTAAAACAGGAGGGAAAACTATTTGCAAGGCATTTCTTCCTGGCATACAGCAGACAATGCTTCCATTTCAAAAACCAGAAAGCAATGAAAGAACCCCTGAATTATTAATAAGAAAAAAAACAAGCCTCCTTTGAGAAGAATTACTGGTGATTCTCCAAGTACTTACAAAAAATACAGTATTTATACAACTTCTCCAGAACGATTATAATTAACATATTTTAATGTAATACTAACAAAATAAATCCAGAGATACCAATGGTTGCACTTCAAAGCAGGAATATCCACCCCAGATTCTGATTTTGCTGCAATTTCATTATTGCTGTGGAACAGAGAGTGGTTAAGTCACATCAACACGAGCCTCTCTTTCTTATACACATCAGAGTATCTAATTTGGAAACGTTCTCCAGCAAGTCAGAATACATTTACTGTCATTTTTACAGTTCCTGCTAAATGTTTGTGATCCAAAGTTGACTGAACCATGGTGCAACAGGGCACAAATGGCCAAAGAGCAGAGGCAGGAAGGGCAGAACAAGTAGAGGAGTTCAAGTCAGACTCACTACTTCTTATTCCTGGGCTTCAGCTCTTCTGCTGCATTTCGCAGAAAAATGTAATTTTTCTTCTGTGGATTATAGAATTCATGACCCTAAAGACAAAAATAATCTACATTTACTCTCTTCAAAGAAAAAATATCAGTGTTACTTAAAATGTGAGAATGTAAATATTCCATTAGTTTGGTTTATTAAGATTTAATCTTAAATTTAATCTTAAAGCCTTTAAGACCAGATATTGGACCACACTGGTGGATTAGGAACAGCTTACTTGAACAAGCAATTACAAGAATTATACATATAAAGTAAAATTTAAGAGACTTTTATCCATTTTTAAAGTATGAAATATTTTTAATTTAAAAAATAACCACATATCTCTAAGTTCTACTTTACAGATGCAGCCAAGGAACTCAGTATTGTTTCTTTTAAATGTCATTTGAGGCACAGAAAAAACAAAACCTTTAATGGCCACCCAGCTTCACTTTAGATTTTCTATCTTTTAAATGACATAAGGTCACATTTTTCCCAAGTGAAGCCCAAGTTCTACAGGCAACTGCAGAATTTTGTTCCCCAGCTGCAGATGCAAATGTCCTGTTTTGCATATCATTTTCATACACATTACCAAATGAATACCCAAGTATCCAAATCAGGGAGAGTAAACACTAATAAAGCTACTGAGGTCCAACAGGCAAGCTGGAAATTAGCAACGCCATGGACAAGAAATGGCTCTGGGAAGGAAGGAGGGTTAGCACTTAGCACCAACTGATTTTACTATTTAATACTGGTTTACAGATCTGAAAGTCTACCCAAGCAGCAGAACTGAGGAATTCATCTGCCCTGACACCAACAAATATTTTAATGTGGGCAGAGGACTAAATACAATGCAGTGAATTAAAATTTAGCTCTCTGTGGCATGCAGTTGAGTTAATCTTTGAGATTTCTGCATTCATTTCACTCAAAACCACAAGAGCATTATCCTCCAAGCACCATGAAAATTAGTTACATTCCAAGCTTGCTGCCCTCCCTCCTTAAACTATTAGGAAGTATTGATTTTCCACAGATCATGGTTTGCTGAGGTTCTGCTGCATCTGCATTGTTAAGTGTGGAAGAGAAATAAATAAATAAGCACTATCAAAAGCCTCACTAAGTGGCAGTGAAAATTTAATAGAGAGCATTCAAACACTGGTGTAAGTGTTTATAATCACAGTGACAGCTTTTCTGCCTGCACCAGCAGCAGAGATGTGCATTTCACAAGCTCTGTGGGAAGCTGTCAGGGTGCCACACTGCCCTGTGACACTGCCCACGGCACAACCGTGCTGTGTGAGCAACCATAGCAACCTCTGAATCAGGGAATTTACAGTTTGCTCATCCACATTTGTCAACCAGCAACATTTAGCAATCCTGTCCTGCTAGAGCTGAAACACCACAGATTCACAGCTTCAATCTTAAACTTCATCAAGTGGCCAAAATGGCCATTTGAAGCTCTCTTAGAAATCAGAAAGGTTCACTTACAACTTACTAAAAAAACCAGCAAAAACCTCACAAGAAGAAGAGTCTTAGGTGTCAACTGAAAGTATGAACATGAGTCTAAATCCTTCTTACCTTTGACCAATCATAGCTGGAAGCATAAGCAAATATATTGCCATTGTGGTTGAAACAACAAGCAGATATTGGCTGGTCCAGCTGCTCTGAGGTTTTTAGCTTTGTCCGTGCATCTTTATCCCAGAAGCTGAATCTCCCATCAGAGCCCACTGTGGCCAGAGTACCATGCACAGGGTGGAATGCAATCCCATTAACCTGCAGAGCCACACAGAACACCATGAAAAACACCACACACAGCAACAGGTGATGGGCACACTCACAGAAGGTGAGCTGAAGTCTACGAGAGTAAATACATTAAATTTCAACTAAATACAGCTCTTATTTCTTTAAAATTTCTTTGGAGAAAGAAATCCCCAAAAACCAGCTAAGAAAGCCCACCAAAGCAACAAGAAAAACACCATCTTTTTGGCTGAGTACCTAATAATCCAATGCATAATGCCATTACACAACTATTGTTTCAGTATCTGCAAGATCAACAAGTGTCAACTCCACTTGTTGACAAGCAGATTCAATGAAAGGCTGATCTAGTGCTTGTTTTATGAGAGTATAAAAATTTGCCTTTCCTCTTAAGGAATGACTATGACAGGTTTTTAAATGTGTCCAAGAGCCTTAGGCAAGATAAAAGGTGAAGGAGAACAGTTCAGAGCCAACTTTACATTAGGAGTGTACAGTGTATATATGACACATGTTGGATACTCACAGCATAGATGTCCTGAGGTGCTGATGTGTTTGTTCCATTGGAGCGATGGCATTTAAAAGTGAAATTATCTTTTGCACTGGAAAGGAAATTAAAAAGTTTAAAATATTTTTAAAAAAAGCTTTTTATTTCCATCCCTGTGACCTGAGCAATAAATAGTGGATGTTTTATTGAATACTTACGGGTTTGGGGGGTTGATATAATGAATAGCTACTCTGCCTTCAATGCTTCCAAGGGCAAATCCAGTTGGTTTGTTCACTTTGTCTTTGAAAATAGCAACACAGCGATGCTGAATTGGAGAAAGGTACACAGGAGTTTTAGGCAGAGACATCTTTTTCACAGCAACACAAAACTTCAAAGTCATCAATGCAAGGTAAGGGAAAACCACTAGCAAGGTCAAGAGATAGCACAGATTCTGTTGAGAATTTGGGCAAGTTTAAATTTCTAAATCCTTGTAAAGATCAGCAACAGATCACTGGCAAACCAGGTCATTGCCATGCTAAGATAACTTGGTTTTGAAACATTGCATGTTTTTACAAGAAATGTCAAGCCCACAATGTCAATGATCTGTATAAATACAAATATTATTATTTACCTGGTGTTTCAGAGGAGATTCTATTCTTCTGAATTCAGAAGGTTGGTTCTCTAACTGATAAACTATCAAACCCCTTTCTGCAGTGGCCACAGCTGCCATAGGATGAACCTGGATAAGGTTGTAAAACAGGTTGGAAGAGAGACACCCGTGTTAATTGCATGGCAGAGCACCCTGAAGAACTTAAAGGAATGAGAGGGAGGGAAATAGGAAGCAGATAAAGAAAAAGTTCATTTATTCACACATCTTTAAACACATTTCAAGTTTTTCCCTGCCACTGAGAAATTTAACACACCAAAAATCTTTTAATTATGAGCTAATTTTTCCAGCATGAAGTGCAATAGTGGTTTACAAACTTGTCCAGAACTAAGGGTGGGTCAGTCCTCAATGCTGACTTTTGTGATGTTAAAAGGACACCAAGGGTGTTTTGTATGATGAAAATCCCGATTTTCCAGGGCCTGATCAAGAAGATCAGATAATGTTCTAGCACTACAATCACACAGACATCAAACACTAACAGTATCCAAATCCTGTCCTGCAGAAGCCCCCAAAAGTCCTTCCTCCTCCCAGTTCTCCAGCTGGCACCAGTTTGCCACATCTCCTGACTTACCACATCTGCACAGTAACACCTTTCAGGGAGCTGCAGAGTCATCATGGGAGTTGGTGAGCGGGTATCCCAGAACTGATGGAACAGAGAGACAAACAAACTCACACCTGGAGCTCAGGACACATTCTCCTGTAGTGATTTTAAGTGTAACTGTTTCATTCTTGTTACAGTCAGAATAGTGCAACTCCCTCTGAAGTGAAGCTATTCCATTAATTATTAGAGATTAATAAAATATTTTCACTGCATGTAAATATTTTTATACACAAATTATTAGAACTCTTTGTCCATGTGTTCAGGTAAAAATCATACCTTCAAAGTTTTATCCCAGCTTCCTGTCATCACACAGCTGTAATTTGGGGCTTTAATCCAGTGGATGGTCTTCACAGGAGCATCATGCTGAGGAAAGAAAGGACAAACACACATGCAGGAAGCAATCATTAAAGAGAACAACTCTGCTTAAATTACAACTGGTAACTCATTTTAGTCACCACAATTACATATTCTACAAACAGACATTAACGTCTCATTTGAAAATGTAAATTGTAATTCTGTTGTTGTTGCAATAAAAAGCTGGTATTTATGAAGTCAATAGAATGACTTCTTAAAAATATTTTTCCCCTCTAATGCATCAGGGTGACTTAGTGAGATCACTGCAGCAGTGGAAAGAGCTCCCTTAAGTAAAACACAAGAAACAGATGCACAGGGATTTTTAATCACCTTGATCACCTGTTCAGGTGCACCTCACTATCACAAAAGTATAAAAATTAGAAAGATAGTTTTTAATAAAAACAGAAAAACACATTTAGTACTTTGGGCTTTACTTACTTGTGCAATCTGAATTGCTTGATTACTGTTGAGATCCCACATTTTGGCAGTTTTATCACATGAAGCAGTAAATACTTTACTCCCATCCTAAAAAATAAGAATAAAACCAAGAGATTAGTGAACAGGAAAACTGTCAAGTGTTGTTCTCTTCTAGAAACAGTGTAACATCAATGTAACATGTAGAGGGATTGCAAGACAAAGAAGAAACATAAATTCAAATTTATTTATTCCTACGTCATAGAAGAACAAACAGTGCTATTTTTATCTAGCTTTTAACACATCCTAACTTTAAAACTGACTTTTACACCCATGCCAGCCCATCCCACTAGGACACACTGAGCACACATTTACAGCAATTTCAGTCTGTGCAACAACCATGGGCTGCAGCTACCTGTGGCAATCATCTGCCTGCAAACCACACACCAATTTATATGGAATTTAGGTAAAAATGTACATTTGTTTTTAAAAAGCAACTTACATCACTCCAGCAGGCATCGAGTACAGGCCCTGTGTGCATCTGCTGAGCCTTTGGAATTGTCTGTCCGTTATCCTGAACCTCCCAGCAGCGAACCTGCAACAGGAGAAGCAAATGCAGATAAACCACATTAACAGGAGCTTAAAAAAACTTGTCCTGGAGATTCCAGCCCTAGTTTAGTCAACAAAATGCATGGTTATAAATAACAAAGTCTGTGTTTTTCAGAGCCAGTGAAACCTTGGTTTTTTTGCTTATATTCTTCTCAGCTGCAAACCAAAACTCAGCCCCACAACTCCAATTCCACCTCAAGAGTGCCTTGCAAACCTGTAACCCCTCACCACACTGTCCTGGAGAACCCTGAACCCTCAGCTGGGCAGAACATAACAGTAAGAAAACATGCCCACATTTGTCTTCCCTCCCTGCCTGAGCCAGCTGGAATTTCATCCTCCAAATAAACAAAAAAAACCTTGCTATGATAACTCAATTAATAACTTAAATAGTTTGGGTTTGTGATGACTTATCAACTATGTTAAACTTAGTGCCTTGACACCAGACATAAATCTTGCAGTACTTCAACAAGTTATGTTTTCAGGTGCCCTGCACAAGCTTTTAGGATCCCATTTTGCAGTTTAGGCACTTTATTCATCTCCATGTCTAACAGAGAATACTTACATCATTTGCCCACGATCCTGCAATGAGGAAATTACCCGGCAGCGTTGGTGGACTAAATGCTAAACAAGATATGCTGTCATCAGGTGGAGATGTTACTTCAATATCCTATGAAGGACAGGAGACAGAACAACTTTTGAAAACTGCGAACCGAGCCCTTATTACTTTTATAAAGTGAGTCAGTAGGTCCTGCTGTGACAAAGTAACACACACAGCAGCACAGGGGGCTGGCACACGCACCTTCATGGGGTTGTGGTTATCGGCTGTGGTGCTGCCGAACATGCTGGTACCGCCGGTACCGAACCCCGACGTGGATCCGAACAGACTCATCCTTGCCCTGCGAACGAGAGAAAGGTTGAACCCCGCAAGGCCCTCCAGCGTGCCCGGGGCGTCTCAGCGCAGCCACCACAGCAGCACGCCCCTGGGAGGCACCCAGGGATATACAAATATATCAAACAAAATACAGTAAAATAAAATAAATAAATAACAAGACACTTCTCGTTGCTGTTGGACCCCCACACCTCCCACCTGCCCTCTCGGGCCGCGCCCTGGCAGAGCCAACCCCGCCGTGCCCCTCGCTGCACCCGGGGAGCCCAGACTCGAGCGCGGCCGGGGGTGCTGCCGCTCTGGCGCACACCCCAGCGGGGCTCTGCGCCCACCCCCCAGGCCGCCGCTCCGCGGGGCTCCCTTTGCCCGTCCGGCGGCACCGGAACGCCCCCCGGCCCGGGGCTCCCCTCACGCACCGCTGCGGGCCCGCTCCGGCCGGGGGCTCCCCTCACGCACCGCTGCGGGCCCGCTCCGGCCCGGGGCTCCCCTCACGCACCGCTGCGGGCCCGCTCCGGCCCGGGGCTCCCCTCACGCACCGCTGCGGGCCCGCTCCGGGCCGGACCTGTGACGCGAGCGGCGGCGAGCGCGGGACGGGCCGCGCCTCCTGCGCAGGCGCGAGGCGGGGCCGCGGCTGCGCCCTGAGCGGGCGGGGCGGGGCAGAGCCTGGGGCGGGGCAGAGCCTGGGGCGGGGCCGGCCGGATGTTTAATTCAAGTTTACTAGTGGTGTGACAGTAAAAAACCCCAACTAAATAAATCTAAATAAATCTGAAAATATCGTCTGCAAGATCTGTGCTGATGCCTGTGGAGATCAATGTTGGAGGCATTTTCTCTGCAGTCTGACTCCCTCACATAAAAATTAATGTACACTTCAATCACCACAGTTTTCTGCTTCTCTTTACTGTTTTACAGACAACAAAATAAATGAAATCAACGAAATGAATGAATGAAATGAATGAAATGAAATAAATGATTCTGTTATGATGTGCATTATTAACAGGATTGTTTATTAAATTCTTAATCAGTAACATCCACTTTCTTATTTGTTCATTGAAAACAAATAGTAATATGATTGCCTGAAGTTTTATAGCTGCTTGAGATATACAGTAATCAGGAATTATTTCTGGTTTTTAATAATTTACAGTAAACACAAAACCCCACAATGCAGTACCTAAAATAATTTCCAAAAAAGAGGCACATATAATTAATTCTTAAGCAAGTCTTTCACTCCCTTCAAATACCAAAAGCTTGGTACAACATCATGAAGTGCTTTAAGACAGAAGGCAAAACAATTCCTGGATATGTTTTTGACCTTCACATTTTTCTGGCCAGAAAGAACATATTTCATTATCTTTTCTATGTGTACTATTCCACATGGCACTGTTTCACAGCAGAAACCACAGAATGGACGTAGCAGCAGTCTGCAAAAATCATAATTACTCTTATAGTTTGAACAAAGGAAGAGAAAAAATTATACTCTAGGTACAGAGATAAAGAAACTGAACAAGAAACTGACAGATACTCCTTTGTCTCTGCACTTTTTTTCCTTAAGTGCAGTCAAATTAAATCAATATATAGAAAAACATTTCATTTGCAGAGCAGCATTCACAGCCATCCACCAAACTGCAGTTTGTTTGGTAAATAGACTCTGGAGAGGTAATCTGCTGAGACAGTAGTTAAAACTTGAATTTCAGCCTTCAGTTTAGATGCTGCCATAATTTCCAGCTAAAAGGGGGAAAAAAAGGAGGAAAAATTAATGTGTCTAGGAAATTAAGTAAGAAAATTCCATCCAGTCATTGTATGTGCATGTAGAGCTGTAAAGTGGTTCAGAGAGACATCCCAGGTTTTCTCAGTCTTGCCTTCTTTTAAGGCTACAAAACCTGGCTGGTTCTGCTGTCCTAAGAGCTTGTCAGATATAGGATCTGTCCTGTGGGGAGTATGAAATAGAAAACAGTAGGTTTATACAAACCTCTTTTTTCCACAGTGGCTGACAAGCAATGTAAGGTCTCTTCTGAATACTTGCTAACTTATTTTCATCTTGCTTTGTAAATGGAATCAAGGCATCTTTGCATATGTTTAATCTGCAAAGAAAATAAAATTCTTACATTTTCTCACACACTTAAAGATATATTTGTCCATCTTACTTCCTTATATTAAGCCAAAATAATGCATGGAAAGAGTAATGGATTTAAATGGGTTTTTGTGTAGTAAAACTGCATTTGCTGGGTGTGAAGCAGAAGGATACTTCTGTTTCTCCTGAGGAAATAACTCACCTCTCGAGGTCAGATGGAAGGAGACCAAGCCACTTGATAGAAGGAACAGTGAGATGATGGGCCTCAAAGGACATGGACTAAAATAAGAAAGGTCACTGTAACATTCAGCGATCTGTAGTTTAACTTGGGATGTTGTTTTTCCATTTCTCTGCTGAACAGTTCCCCCATCCTGCCCTCTGCCTTCATCTCTCTCTGCCTGCCTTCCCTGCAGTGTGCCCATTCCTTGTCTGTAGCCATGTAACAGGATAATATTTCCTTGTTCCTCTTTCCTTCTTCCATAACGTTCCACATTACACAAGTATGCCTAAGCAAATTCTCAGGCCAGAATAAAATCTTTAGCAATATAACATTATTTTGTGCAAATCACCCATCTCACAATTAGGTTCTCCTGCTCCCAAGGTCCCTCCAGCCTTCGTTCCTCTTCTAAGGCAGAAACAAATCTAAATGGAGAGCCCTTTTCTATTGGGACTGTCTGAAAACTGCCTGAGCAGCAGAGAAAAACTTGAAATATGGTTAAATCAAACACCTGGCATTTCTATCCACTTTCTTTTTGTTGCAGGAAGAAGCTGTTTCTGCAGACACAAGGCCTAAAAATCACCTCTTTGTGTTGAATCAAAATGGTAAAAGGCAGCACACATTCTGAAAAAGCTGTAGCATTTCATGCATTCCAGCTTCCAGGCTAGGCTATAAAACAAGGTATTTGAAGGAGAAAAATATACTCACCACAGATCCATATTTGTAGACACACATTATTTCTACACCTGGGTTGCAGAATAGCAAAAGTCAAGTGTCTGTCTGTCTGCACAGTGGGCATGCTTAAAGAGGCTGTTTAAAAATCAGTTTCGTGGCACAGCAGTTATGGCTTAGAGATTAGTGGTTTACATATATTTTTAGATTATGTCAAAACAATCAGAATCTCAGCATCTCACCTTCATGTAGTCAAATGTTTCACACTATCTGTGTACAGTCAATTCAAACCTAAGGATAATCAGCTATTTTACACATTGTCCAACATCTCTTATTAAAAGTGTACTTCTTTATCCTGTGTAATTCATATCTCTTAATACTATTTCTTTGAGCAGCTGCTTCTCACTTTGCAGTAATCTCCCTAATTTCAGGGGGGATCAATGTAGATACATCACCTTCTGATTGTGTGGGATTTCTGAGCTCTCAGAACCTTCCCATAAGAGTGAGAAAGGACATTCTAAACAAATTTTGTTTTCCTTTTATGCCTTTGAGCCTCTACAGATTTACCATGTGGATCTGCATCCATAAGGGTGAAAATAGGAATTTGAAAAGAATCCCACAGCTTCCTGACCAAAAGTCGTGTATTAAGATCTGGTATGCCTCTTCCCTAAAGAAATAAAAGAAAAGCAGATGGTTTTATATTAACTGAAACAACATCTGGCTACATATGTGTTTATATTTGCCATTAAAAGCAAGCAAACAAACAAAATGCTGGCAGAACCATTTCTCCAGCAGCTGTTTTGCAGGGAAAGTTCTATGCTCCTATTTTGGCTTTGTGCAGAGGGAGGGCCAGGCTGGGAGCAGCTGGGCAGGTGTTCTGGATTATGGGCACTGCAGGAGCATCAGACATTCCTCTGTTCAAGGAGTTGATTTGTGAGGTCTGGGAGTTCATACATAGATGTACCCTGGTGTCTGCATAAGCTGGGGTAAGAAGGTCACTTTTTTATCTTAAAAATTATTTATTTATTTATGGCACTAATGGAACAATATGAAATAAATTCTTGCTATGACTGACTGAAGTTGGACCATTTGTGGCATAGCAGAATAGAAGTGCTTATCTCTCTTAGGAATGGCAAAATGTTTTTTCCTCATTGTATGCATATTTCATTTACACATTCCTGTTAATTCCCCTGGCTCCAGAGCTCTTTCAGTACAGTCCAAAATCAACCAATTCTGTTTCATTTGGGTTTGCAAAACCTCAGGTCCTGAAGGACAAAAGGTCACTCAACAGCTGAGCCTTTCTGAGACTGAGCAGCAGCTTTGCAGCAGCACAGGAAGCTGATAAGCTACCAAGCTCTGAGGAGATGTTTGGAAGAAATAAGCCTTTAGAGCATGTATTTCATATTTCTATGAGGATAATTAAATTTTAACAATTATTGTTAAATATGTTTCATATTAATTTAATTATGGCCTTTTGCCCAAGTTTGAGCAGCTCTACAATGCTAAAATATTCCTTAAATGAGGTGCAGCTGGAGGATATGAAATACAAGGTGCATACCGTGATCATGATACATGGGGACACTTTACTGAAGAAGTCATCATCCAGGAGTCTCTGGAAAGTTGCATCTTTTTCTACAATTAATATAAATTTGGCATGTGAGGTTAAATCTTTTGGTTAAGGCCAGCTGTGTGTAAAATGATCCATCACACCAATCAATTAAAACTAACTGCTCTAAAATACCTGTTCTGGGGCCAAGAGCAGTGATCATGACTCAATTTCAGAGCCAACAAGGAAAGCAAAAATTACCAGAACGTTGTTTTACTTGGAATATTTCTTGTTTTTACTTTCTTTTTTTCTGTCTATGATTAGAGTCCTTGCTCAAAGGATACTTTTAATTCCTTGAACATTAGATGGCACAGTGACTGCCTAAAACAACAAAAATGAGATTAATCATTTTAAATTGAGAAAATGATATATTTTAAAATAACAACATTAGGTAATGAAGGACACAATTTCATCCTGAAAGCACCATTCCTCCTCTATAAGCAAGATCAGTTCTGACATTTTCACCTCTTGACAAGTGTATTCTACCATTCATGTGCACTATTGTGTAGTGGTCTAGGAGTCCCCCTGTCACAAGATGCTTTTCAAAAGTATTTGTGCCACTGTTGCAGAAAATTGTTCATCCTATGGGCATGATGAAGATAGTAATACCTTGATTAATGTTTTATCTGTCTTAGCCAGGAAAAAGTCTGCTTGGTGAGAAGATTGCAAATTTAATACAGACTTAAAACATTTAAACAATATTTTTGTAAGACCATTAAATTAATACTTTTGCTGGCCTCTAACCTGATTTTATGAGTATTTTGGAGCAACAGCTTGAAGACATGGTGATGTTTACTTTACATCTTCAGTTAGGATTGGCTGAATCTGGCAAGCATATGGATGGGAAAACAGGAACTGGGGGAAGAACTTGGTCAAAGATAATGTATATATGGAAGTGTGTGGTCTGTTTTAACTCCTCACTGTAAATCACCCCAGTGCCAAAGTGGAACAACTCAGCAAATAAAAATATGGAGAACAGTAACAGGGGATTTAGTGCTTACAAACAAAGTGTAATGGGCAGCTAAGGTTACCCTTCAATTTTGAAATGACCGACTAAGGCTTACAATGAACACATTTTTCAGAAAATTGTGACATTAGTCAGCAAGTCTGAGTTTTATTTCTGCTTTCATTCTCTGCACTGCTGTAGAAAATCTTTCAGGACTAGGCCAGTTGAATCTCCTCCCCTTAAAGCAATTTTGACTTGTTTTCTCTCTCTGCCAGAATTCAATCTGCAGTGACAGAAATGCTGTATATTCAGAGTGCCCAGCATTCTTTCCTTCAAGAGCACTCATTTGACAGAACACTGTAACATAAAGCCTAAGATATGAAATATTATATAATGTAATACACCTTCCTCTGCAAGGATCTCATGGTAGAAGGTAGTGCTAAAAACCATATCCAAAGATTTGTTCCTGGTGGGTCTAGCTCAGAATTACAATATAGAGTCTGAGCTCCAGAATTATAATACAGTTCAGCAATATTTTCATGTCTTATTCACTCAGGTTGTAATGCCTCAATTTGTCCCAAGCAGAGGTTTGTGTAATGAATGTACACTGTAACCTGAGCCACAAGGAGTGCAGGTTATCATGTACAGGCAGATGCTATGGATTGTGTTTGTGGTTTATAATACATACTGTTGCACTGCAGGTACAATTCACTTTTGTACCATCTTCCTCAGTGTAACTTAAATTACCAGCAACAAAACCTTTAGTTGTAGACAGCTGGGAAAAAGAAAAGTTGTACAGAGTAAATGGGAAGCTACTATATTGCACAGACAAAGCAAGAAATCTCAAAAAATAATTCCCACTGATACTAAGCAGTGGTTCACAGCCTTCAGCCTTTTAAACACTAAGAAATGTTTTGCCTTCATGGACATAAGGAATTACAAAAAATAACTTTAGGTATGAAGGAACCCTTGTAACATATGAGATATGAGTCAATTTGCAGGTAGTTACATTTCTGATGTACTTTAAATTTTCATTTAACCCCCAAATTATCAATTCATGTGAGTAGAAACTTGTAAACAGGTTGCCTTGCACTCTGAATTTTAAGCACTTCTCTATATGATAACCAAAGCTCCTGCGATTTTAACTAGCAGTTTGTCCCAAACCCTTTGGAAAAAGCAAACTCTGGATTTTGTGTGAAGAAAAAACCCTTTTGAATGCCACAATAAATCATAGGTTTCATTAGCACCAATGAGACTTTTTATTTTAACCGTTTAATTCTAGCTGACAACTTTTTGTGCTATTTCCCCTTGTAGTTGAATCAGTTTAATAATATTTGGAAATAATGACAGAAATACTGACAAGAAGCCGCTTACCACATGCAGACTTCTCCGGGGTATCTTAAGCATGCAAGAAATGTCATTGATTATTTGGTCCACAACACTTTGGCTACCAAACAGGAGAGTATCTGAATAATATATATCTCTATCAAGACAAAATATTGTATTTGCAATTATAATACTGAAACAGCTGCAGGCCCATGAGAATTTGATAAAGAACAAACCTAAAGCATTCTATGTGCAAGAATCCTGCAGGTTTGTATCCTGCAGGTTGATTTTCACAAAAAAATACTTAAAGCACAGCTTTATTTGAAATTGCAGAAATTGACTCCATTACCTTTTAGTTGCATAAGTGTTGCTCTGCACCATCTTATAGATCATTGATAATATTTTGAGTGTCAGAGCTGAAAAAAAAAACATTTTACAAAATATTCTATCTCTTTTCAGAAATGTGTATGCAATAATTAGTCTTTATATAAGACCATATTTGTGTCATATAAATAAAAGTTTGACATGTACTGTGAAAATACAGAGATTGTACTATTCAATAGACTCATTAATTCCTATCATAATGAGAAAAAATATGAGGGGGTTAAGTGAGGGAATGTATGCACTAATGTCCAGGCCAAGAAATGAAATGACTGAGTTAGAAAGAGAAATGAGCTTATTGTCTGTATTCCAAGATTCCTTTCTGGCCAGTTTTTTGAAGAAGGGTGATGTTTTTACATTAAGACTTATTGAAAATGCCTTTAGTTGATATCCATTAAGGGAAGCGAGAAACTCTAGGAATATTCTATTAAGTTCACTGTCACTCACTATAATTTAATAGAGAAAAAAAGAGAAAAGCTGAAAGGCTGACCATAGTATCAGGTTATATCAGCCATACACTTCCAATTTGTAGTGTATAATATTTTATTTTTTTGATCTTCTTTAAGAAATTTGGAACTAAGAAAAAAAGAAAAAGAAAAACCCAAGAACTCCACTTAGGACTTTTTTTTAACTTACCAAATCTTCTTGCTGATTGAGGGCAGTCACTTCTTATTTGTTTTGTAGTACAACCTGGTATCATCTGTAGACCTACAGAATCTTTAAATCTGACATAATGTAAACAAACACAATAAACTGCAAACTCCCTGAGTACAGGTGAATTGTTGTCTGCAAGGTAACTCAGACTCAGAAACCTCTTTCCTATGATCAAGTGCTATTTTCAGAGTCAGCACAGAAACCATCAGCTTGGGTGGGCTTGGGGTGGCCAAAGGAAAAAGGCAGCAAAGACTTTCTCAGGAAGATGCTCCAATACCGAATTAAAGTATAAAGTAAATAAGTTTCCAGACAGAAATAGAAGAAAAGGATTTGATACATGTTTAGAACTGTTAATGTATCAACATTAGTAATTACTTAGTATGAAAACAAAGAAGAAATCAGCAGAAAAAAATCTGAATCATAATGAAAATAAAAATCATCTGACACAAGTGACTTCCTCAGGTAGATTATATGAAAAACTGTTACTATTTCAAAATAGAATAATATTATCTAAATTACGCCCTTAAATTATTATCAGGATAACTTAATTGTATTCTAAGTGTTGGGAACAAAAAGGGAGTGTATCCTTCTCTAAACAGTTGTTTAACCTAAATGAGCTGCAGTATTTCATGTTTCACCACTCCACATCTGAAGGTGCACATTTCACCAAAAGAATCAGTTATTTTCTTAAGGACACTCCATTACTTTACTCTAAAGTAATTTAGTGCCTTATGATCATGCCTTTAAAGCATTCTATTTCATTTCGGAGTTTTGTAGGTACATTTAAAAGTGCTGGTGGTTTAACAGCTGTAATTTGATCCCAAACCACATCGTGTTCCCAAATTCTTTTGTGCAAGGTTTTGCTCCGTGCGTCCTTTGGGTGGCAGAGCGCGCACGCTGCACAAACCCACAGGGACAGCCCGTGCAGCATCTGCCCGACAGCTTTAAAGTAACTTTATTGCCTTTGTGTTGCAACATTTTAAAGTTATTTGTGCTTTTCGCTCGCCTGCTCCCGACATTGGAACTGAAAAGAAGGAAAACTGTAACCAAGACTTCCCTGAGTTACTCTCAGGTTAAACCTGGATCATTCCCGTTCTTCCCAGGACTGTGCTTACTCCAGCAGGGCAGTTTCTGTAAGGCATATCTGAGATTACACTTCTCCACCAGAAATAATGGTTCTGCTCTTTTTGATGTGATTGATGACTCTTATTTTTAACATACTGTGATCTTAACTCTTTTTAATTTGAACATTTTCCCCCATATGTGTTCAGATGGTAACTAACAGCTCACATTTGTTTTTCTAGCATGGAATGCCATTTCCCCAAAGACTGCCAAAAATTGCAAAACTTTGTAAGAGTATTTTAATTTTACAGACATCTGAGTGAAACATTTTTGTCAAACTATCAAGACACAAACCATTAAATTCCCTGGAACCTACAAGCTTTTCAGTTAACTGATTGCCTTCAGGCCCCTCAGGTTTTTTGATTGGCAGAAGTTTATTGTTCTCATTAAATGAGTTTTCCACCAGAGTGTTACCCTGGAAAGTTTGCTGTGCTTCCTCAACCTTAAGTGTTTGTAATGTGTCCATTTAAAAGCACCTCTGCAATCTTATCAATCTGAATATCCTTTAACCCACTGATGTCCAAAGCTCTTACAAGGCCAGAGACAGATTTGTGTTTTCCTTTATTATTTTGCTAATGTATTGTAGAAATCAGCTAATCTCTCATATTTGATGATTTTCAGTTTAAGTGAATTCCTTGGAAAAATACTGTTGCACAAGCAACTTCCACAAATCACAGAATGTGCTATAAAGGAGGACAGGTTTCTTTTTCTCTGATCCTGTCTAGGTCAGCTGGCAGAAGATCTGAAATTTAAATAATGTACTGGAAGCTTGGTTTGCTGTATTTTGCTGGTAATGAACCCAGAACAACAACACACAGGTAAGAAACACAGCAGGGAGAGATGGGATGCATCTTCTCTGAAGAAAAAAAGGATAAGTTTATCACTATCATTTTAAGAAATATGACACCACGAGGAAAAGCAGAAGAAAAGAAAGTAGGAAGCACTCAAAGGGTTTGAAGAACAGAATTGCCAGTAATTTCTTCCAGCCTAAACCAGGTTTTTTCACTCTAACACAACCTATCATTTCTGGCTTCTAGTGCTTCCAGAAAAGGATTGTTTATAGGACCTCCCTTTCCTTTCCAACCCCTATTACAGTAGTTTTACATTTCCCTTTGTGCTGTGGTCTGCTATTACTTAATACATGATGATGCCTGTTCAGAGTGGTTACTAAGCATTGCTTTTTATTTGTCCATTACTTTTAAAAATTATTTCTTGATTCTAATGCTTATATAATGCTTATGTATGGTTAAGTTTTCTGGAAGTTACATAATCAAATTCATATTCATAGCATTTGTATTAATAGAAGGCAGGACTTTAAAATATTTCCTACTTACTCTATGTTCCTCCAGTCTGCTCTGTTGGCCACTGTGAGAACAGGTGGTTTTTTTTGGGCCAGGCTTTGAACGACACCTTGGATAACATTTTCAATTGCTTCAAGAACCTCAGAACTGAAACAAAGAGAATTAACAACACAGATTATTTGATAAAATCTAGTTCTACTTTGAGTTTTATCAACTATCTCCACTCTTACAAAAATCATGTGAGCCAAAACTGCTTACAGCATACGTTGTGTTCAAAAATGTGGAGGAACACTTTCATTTTTTAATTTTGTTTTGCTCAGTTTCCCTGATACCTTTGCCTTTCCATTGCAAATGCATGAATAGGGGACAAAATTTAAAGTATATTTCTGTTCAATCCTGTAACCATCAAATTTTTCACCAGCTGAACTTCTAGACCAACTGGCTGGTTTGTGACTAATGATTAATGTTTTACTATAAATGAGGTAATATTGGCTTTGGCCATGATTTTGGCAAAGTTGTTTTTAAATGCTATAAATTTAAAAAGTGTTCAGGACTACAAATAAGTGTTCAGGACTACAAATACTTCCTGTTGTAGCATTGCACATTAACCTTTTGATCTGCTGCCCTGAACTAACTGCTAAGGATTTTAATTACATGAAGGTTCAGTCTCAACAGACACACCATGGAAAGAACCAAATCTGTATCTTGCACCTAAAAAGACAAAGCAGCCTTGCAGCAGATCCCTTACAGTAAAACTCCAGGCTGGGTTGAGTGTTATGACAGATGCTTTTTATTTTCATAAGCAATCTGACTCCAGTGTTTCAGCTGTCCTTAAAATTACAAGCGTACTCTGCATTATCGTGAGTCTAGGTAGGAATTAAAGAATTCATGGAACTTATTTTAGCTCAAAGTTTTATCAGCAAAGTCCAATTCTGTCATTAAGTAATATACAGAGGAAAGATGAGCCAATACCAGTGAATGCTACACAAAATGAATTATCTCAAATCAGCAAGAATGACTTTTTAAATTAAGCAGAGTCTTCTTAAACAATAATAAGCTGTCTTTAAAGCTCCCTTCTATCAGCTGAATATGTTTCTTCCATTTTATAGCTCAGCTCCCACACACTCCCTACATTGCTGAAACTAGATTATAATTTTTAGAGCAACTTAAAATTTCAGAAGAAAAAAAATAGTGTTGAAGACAAAAATATCTGTATAGGCAGGTGGATGAAAGAATAGATAGGTTGGAATTCTAAATCATGTCATTACTTTGATACTCCTAAATATTTTGTTTATTAATTTTATTCTGTCCAGTGTAACTATCTTAATATTCCAGATGTATTTCAGAGTTTGCTGAAGAATTTGCAAGCCCAGGTTTGTGTTCCAATCCCAAATTCTCCTTTTGCTAGCCAACAGAAATGGGAAAAGTAATATCTAAAATGCAAAATAGAAGGAAAAGGACAGGAAGTCTCCGTGTACCCCCTGCTGATATTCTGCCTCTTTTTGCAGAGATTATCTGAATTTTAATAAGCAAACATATGATACTGGCCAAGTATGCCTACTTAAAATTCACTGTGGTTTAGTTAACAATGACATCTGAGCAGAGAAAGGGAAGGTGCTGCACAGCTCACAGGGTTTGCTGATCATTTCTAACAGATTGCAGCAGAGTGGATACTTGTTTCTATACAGAAGGAGAACAGATCTTCGACACAAATGGCACAAAATATCAGTATTATAGCACCTTAAGAAAGCTAACAAGATACACAAAAGAAACAGTTAAAAATTAAAATCTGCAATGTAAGAATCTAACACACTCCAAAACTCAGACCTGTATATTGCCAAAGTCATGAGCCAGAGACCAAGAAATCTCCAAATAATGTTAATAATATCCTTTTCTTCTTAAAATACCTTCATGATACTCCCAGACTGGTCTACCTGCTGAGGCTGATTTCTGTTGTGCAGAAAGGCTCTTTAAAAATTGACAAGGGTTTTTTGTTGGTGTAATTCAGTAAGCTCATTTTGTCACAGTTTTCTGTATTTCTGTAGCCACAGACTTTTTGGAAAGGTCTGAGGGAATGAAGATGCTGTTTGCAATCCAAGACCCCATTTGTTTTTGTATTGGATTATGTCTTTGCTTCAGCATGAGCCTGTTTGGTGCAATAGTGTCCTACCTACTTAAACATTATCATAGGGAGTGGAGGTGCTATTTTTTACATTTTTTTACCTGGGGACGTGGCTCTCCTGAGCAGCCAGACCTGTTTCCCTGAAGCTGGCCTTGTTCCCAGCTGGAGTTTCAGTGGGACACAGACTGTGCTCCTCCATGAAGGCTGCTGCAGGTCAGTCCAGCTTCTCTGGATAGGGAAGAAGCCCTGTTAAAAGGAGACAAAAAGAGGTTATCACAGAAATTGCAAATGGTTCTTCTGCTTGCTGGACGTAAAACACATAACCTGAGCTCAAACAACAGGGTCACAGAGAAAAGGCAGAAATTTGCTGAAGAAACCAGTCAAGGTTTCCCCACCCCTCCTGACTGACCAACTTAGGGCTCCTCCCTCCCCTTATAAAAAGTGGGAGTTGGCACACCCCATCCTGGCCATCTGAGGGCCATGTCTGACTGAGGGCTTTTCCTGACCATCTTGATCTACTTGGAGCTTCTTCCACCCTTCCAGACCAACCAAGCTCTTTTCCTGCTCTTCCTGACCAACCAAGGGATTCTCCCACTCTTCTCAATTGACCAAGGACCTTTCCTGCCACTCCAGAACGACCAAGGGCCGTTTCTGGCCTTGCTGACCAGCTGAGGCTTTTCCCGCCCTTCCTGACCAGCTGAGGGCTTTTCCGATCCTGACTGACCAATGGAGAGATTTTCCCATCCTGAATGACCAACTGAGAGATTTTTCTACTCTCCTTAACCTACCAGTGTTTTTTCCCACCCTTCCTGACCTGCCAAGGCCTTTTCCCTGCTCTCCTGGTTGCCCAAGGGCCGCTCTGGCTGCTTTGAACACCTGAGGGTTTTCCCGCCCTTTTCTGACTGACAGGTGCTGGCCCCGCCCACCCTTCAGGCCATGGCCGCTGCTGGACGCTGGCCCTCAGGCCTGGCCATGGAGCCCATGTCTGACCACAAACTCCACAGCATCCCAATTTCTGGAATAAACCCAACCAGGCTGGCTTGGAAGTGGCCCAACAGCTGATCTTGATCAGTACCTTCCTCATCCAGCCATTTTCCTTTTCCCGTAATCTCAAATGTCTCTTCCTGGCTGGCGGGAAGCTGAGGGAGATAGAACTCCAGTGCAGCTCGAGCTGTTGAAAAATCCACGTCCTTCCCCAAAGTGGAATTCAAACTTCTACTGAAGCCGAATTAAAGATTTAGTGCTACTTTTTATCATTTGCCTTCAGCATTCCGAAGGTTTACGACAGTCTTGCAATATGTTGTCAAATCTTTCTCAATGCGCTGTTAAAGTCTTGTATTCTGAAAAACAATAAATCCCAATTCTAAGAGTCGTGAATCACTGGCTTCCAGAGAAGCTGAAATTTAAGAAAAGAATGCTAAATTTTGTAAAGATTATGGCTGAACTGGGATTGTTGCTATTCACGTGGCGTCCCCAGCCAGAGGGCAGCGCTGCACGATGAGTGACACAGGCAGCCATAGATGGTGAATTTGGGAAGAAACCCCAAATATTATGAGTATTTTGGTGCATTTCGCCTTTAGACGTTCAGCTTTTCCTACAAAAAATCCTTTCTGTCAATTCGGAATGTTTAAATTCATGGTGATTGCAAAGAGAAAACGCAGCACTCCTGGGAATTCTGGTGAGGGCCAGGGGAGCAGCCCCTGGTATTCCTTGGCACTCCCTGGTTCTGCAGTTATTTTGTGTGCAGAAATCAGGGCTCCTGCTCCATCAGCTCCGTGGCAAAAAACCCCAAATAACACAAACTTTAACTGCTCTTACCTTAGCACTTATCATATGCCAAGTTGCATTTTCAACTCATAACTATGTCATCATAATTGATTCCTCATTAGACATCTCTCTGAGAGTGTTAGAAGTTACTTAGGAGATAAATATCACAAGGCTTGTCCTTTCTAGGGAAAAATTTTCAAAGCTCACTATTGATAACATCATGTTTAGTGCACAGCAGTCAGCAGTATTGGAAGCTGTGCTCAATCCAGCTCACAGCCAACAGCGTTTCAAATGTGGTGATGCTTGGACTTGTTAGCAAGTTAGATGATGTAGTTTTTAAGATGTTGCTCCATTAGCTACTGCCACTGAACCTTTTTTCTTTGGTACTCATATGAGTGAGCAATCCAAGTCCAGCCCGGGTAGGTAATTAAAAATTCATGCCTTGATTTATTCAAGGAAAACCTCAGGCTACGATGATATGAGCACAAGGTGCTTCAATTAACAGAGGGAAGCCAAAGAAAAGGGAAATAATAAACGGAAATTTTCAGGGCTTTCATCTTAAGTCTTTGGCCTTTAGGTATCTTGAGATCATTCCGGAAATATTTACGTAAAATCTCTGTAGCTCTTTCCAACAACTCTACATCAAAATCAACAGATTTTTTTTTTATATAGAACTGCCAAAATTATACCATGCCCCCAGCAACAGACTGCAAACAAAACTAAATACACCAATACATGAGAAGCCAATTCAACTACTTACTTCTTCTTCACAGCATCAAAGAGCAATCATAAAAAACCCCAACTAGTTATACCTAGTGTTTATATCTGAGTCAACAAAAAAAGTAACAATAACAAAATTTTCAATGCTTCCAACTTAATACTGCACACATATATGTAAATATAAACATCTCTTAACCAGATATATTTGTATCCAGAATATGATAAGTAAATGAATTACAATCAAGAAGTGGACAAGCAGATTATTTTTCTAGAGTCCTCTTTATTTATTTTCTCTTTTAAAAATCTTCTTTTCAAAAACCCACCAAAATTAAATTCCAGATATCCACTGCTATGTTTAAAAAAAATACAGAAATACGCATCTATACATTTATAGGTAAATGTGCATAAATATATACTCTAATATGTATTTATATACATTTATATATGTGCATAAGAAGGAAAATTACTAGGAAAGCAAATGAGGGACCAGTTTTAAATGTTCAGATGGGAAGGAAGACACAAATGCAGCAGTGTAGGGTTGCAGTTCTCTTGTCCTGCCTCTACCAAGCTGTGCAGTAGATGGCACCACAGGTGCCAGAGAAAGTGTTACCACTCAGAAACTGTTAAATTTAACACTGTGATGAAACAGGAACAACATCCATCACCTGCCAATTACATGAAAATTACTGACCTCTTTCTAATGAGCAAAGCCCAGAGAAATAGCAGATGAAATGTCATTCACTGCTAACAGCTCACAACTTCAAACTTCTCCTTCTAAATAATGTTGGTGGTTAAAAAGAACAACCCAAAAATAATGTATGTGTGCAGAGACACCTGGCTCCGGAGTGAGAAACACCTGAAAAATATTTATTCTGTGTTGAGTCAAGTCACTGTAAGAGGAAGTGGGGTTTTGTTACTGAAACTCCACAGACCATTCTTAAAAGGAAAAGTACCTTTCATCTAACCTCTGTCAATTCTGACATCCACATCTTCTAATGCTTTTAGGGATAGTAAAGTATTTTTGGTGGCAGGGCATAATAGGTATTTGAGACAAAGAAACACAAAGTAGATTAAATAAAAGATTACTTTTTGATAATTGAGCATAAATTCCATGTGCACTCATAGTAGTTAAGCTACAAACAGATAGCTCTGTGTGACTGAACATTTGAACACATAATTTTTACATGTTGGGAAGTTTGAGCTTGCCCAGTACTAACTTAGTCACTGTTCCTCCCTCTCTCCTGAATTGGTCTCACACTAAGATTGGACACTTCTCCAGCCTATTAGGAAAAATTCTGATTAAAAAAATATGTTAAAGGGGAAATATTTTGAAACAAAAAAATGAAAGATATTTGTACTAAAATACAACTGGAAAGCATGAATGGCTTCAATTCCATGCTCATATGACAGCTTGAAAATAGCAATCTTGAAAACAGCTGCACCATTTCTTCTGGCTTTCAAGAAGTAAACTGTCTTATTTTCTGTTTTCCTTTTGTTGGCAAAATCCTAGAAAGCACGAACACTCAGGTGTGGTTTTACTCTTTAAATACAAAAATGCCACCTGCTGTACATTAAAACTGTTTGAACCTAAATCTGCTGCATTTATGGGAATGCTACACTAGTGGTGTCATGACCCCAAATTTCTGCCAACAGGTAAAACTTGGGGTGGACTTCAGACAGTTGTTATTAACTATTTAATAAACCCTGGGGAGAATGAAGTCAGAGGATGATGTAGGAGTTCTGACACTGAGTACTCTGGGCCATATAAATGGTGGGTGGGGCAGTTGATTAACATTCTACTTCATTTTTGGGAGTCTAGATTAAAATCAACCTTATGTCATTCTTTAAAACGCATTTGGTGATTTTAATTGAGCTACTAATCTTAATTGGTCCACACCACAAAAATGACAGGGGCACTGTGATGTAATTTTGGATAAAGGGCAACCTTTGCTTTTGAGGGTCTTAACACTCAGTATAAAGTATATCAAATAAAAAAAATAGCATGGATGTCTTATCTTAGGTTTTTATTCTTCTTCTTTTTTTTCCCCTACTGGAGAAGAGAAAAAACATGATTCAAATATAAATAGGAATTCAGCCCAAAGCATGTCTTACCAAGCTGCTCACAAACAGTTCTGGCTGCAGTGACATTGCTGGTCAGCCTTCAGTGAAAATTCTGTGCTGCTTTTTCAGGATACAATTTTAACCCATTCACACATTTTTCAGGTCTTTCTGCACAGACCACTCTTTTCTCAGTTCTCAGAGCAAACTCAAAAGTATCAGCTAGATATCACTGCTGTGACCCATCCCTGTACCTGGGCATGGAGGAAGGGATGACATTTTGCCCTGTTTTGCCTTGTCCAGCTGCTGCTGGACACCAAACACCTTGGGTTTGGTTTGATGGCAACTTTCTGCCTGCTGCTTTAGGGATCCAGGAGGCTCTGAACAGAAGAATCACCCAGATGTCCCACAGCCAAAGGTGTGTACAGCTCACAGCCACAGGAAGGTGTTAATGAAATGTGTAATAAAACCGTGGAGTCTGTGCAAATAAATACAAACTCCTATATTATAAAGTTCTCCCTCACTGATCTCACATATGGTTCCCAAAGGGAGCTGAGTGCAGAATTTGGGCCTTAAAGAATTGAATAGAACAGATTTATATTATTCTCTAAAGAGAAAAATCTTCTGGCAGAAAGAGGAGTTTGGAGCTGTTGACTAAGGACTTTTCTACACTGGAAGCAGACTGGAATTGCTATTGCAGGATCATCTGTTCTACAATGACTTATTTGACCCATGACTTTTCCAGACTAGAATATCCACACAGGGAGCTGTTATGGATAGTTTATTCAGAAATAACTATTTTGGTCACTATTCCCACATAGAGAAATGTACAGTGTCCATGCCTAGCTGTAGTAAGCTTGGTTTATTTTTTACAGAAAAATAGTTTTTGTCTGATATATAACATACGGCAAAATGGGAAAGTAGAAAAGGAATTTTGAATAAAATCATGATGCAATTGATTAAGATGCTTTATTTAATTTCCTAATATAAGATATATTATTATAATTTACTATGATTACTTACATACTAAGAACATCTCTACATCTGCAAGGTTATGTCCATTACAGGATGTTGCATCAGTTTAACTAAATCATTTAAAAAACCCTCATTTCTAATTAAGTCAGTGCAAAAATATTAACAAAATTAATTTCTGTAGTCTCTACTGGATTTCATATCTCAGTCATCATCCCTGTGGTTACATCATACATGTTATTAGAAAGAAATGTACAACAGTTCTGTGCTTCTGTAAAATTCAGGCTTTTTTGGTGTTAGCACGTTCATTTCAATAAACAATAAACGAACAAGCCATTTTTTGCCAGCAGTACCTTTGCTAGGTTGGGAATTCCTGTTTGTGCCTTGCATGACAAGTGAGTTTAGCACTTGTTAACAGAGTTGCTTTCTAAAAATCTGATGTAGTGTTGATTTATTATTTCAACATTTTCCTGCATGTCCTCTACTCTGTAATGTTACAGGGTCTCTCATGCATTGTACTGGAATTCTTCCATGTTTGGATCCACTCATGAGGAGTTTTGAATGCCAGGAATGCAAGATTGGGACCCTAGCATGTCAAGAAAAAAATAAAAATATAGAAATTACATTGTTGAAGACACCTTCAACCATCCATTAGTCCTAAGAAAAGAATATCTAAAGCTTTCTTTATAAATTAAACTGAAGATTACCGTTCAGCTCTTTAGTGAAGTTTGATACTTCTTCAGAAGGAAAATTAACATGCTCATCAACCAGTGCAGATCCTTAGGTGGTGTGGAGAGCTGGATGAGATCATATCCTCAGCAAAATTATGGAATGCTGGGAAGTAAATCAGGAGAGCCAATTCCTAACTCTCATTTTAACGATGGGGTGCCTCATGTTAGTCATGAAATGTAAGCAAATAATAGGTGTTGCTGAACAGCTGCTCTTACACTATATTGGCTCTTCCCTCTGAAAGATTCAAGCAGGAGAGAACCATTCCTTTAAGTTTAAATACATTGATTTTCTACACATTTCAGCTGCTTTGTGATGGCCAATACATCAAAATCTTCATCAATATTTATGGAGATTCAAACTGATTTCCAATCCTAGTGGAAAACTTCTCTTTTCATAACCTCTGTAGTTAGTGCCTGCTTTATGAGAAATGTTCTCGTAGAATATCCAGTCATTATCCTCATTCATGTTAATTTTCTGCTGTTATGGGGTAACAACAACAGTCTTGATTCTTTTCCTGTGTTGCAGATATTCTGTTTTCTATTTGAGAGCTAAACTGAAAGTGAACTCTTACACTGAAATTATACACTTCAGTGTTTTATATGACACTCTTGTTATAAACAAATTATATACTGTGATGCTAAAGCACTGTAATAAAAGTACTTGCTGCTGAGTGCTTGAGAAATTATGAAACAATTGTTTTCAAGTTTTCATAACTGTAAAATCCCCAAATGGACTTGATGTTGGAGAGACATTTCTGTGCAGCACAAATGCATAATTTCCAAAAGAAAAACCTGTAAGTTTTGCCAACTGACCTCCTAGGTAGAGCCTTGCCCATAAATGCAGCCAGGCAGATTGGTGCTAACGATATGTAAAGTTCATCTTTGTACTCCATTCATTCTCACTTCATTACTGGCAAGATTAGTAATAGCCAATTTGCATTGATTTATACCAGCTACTTACAGTCCCCAGGGCACAGAAGTTATTCATCTATGGAAAAACCTGTCATACTCTCCTTTTTTCTAGCCATGCCTCTATCTATGTGGTAATAGAGGGACGGAGTTTCTGCCTCTGGTGTGTCCTGCACAGAAGCCAGTGTCTCCAAAGCCAAACACAACAGAAAAATATGGCTCTGCCAATAGCTGGGATGGTGACCTAAAGATTACAATGAGAAAAAGGCTGAAGTTCTCAAACCCTCTTTTACATTGATTTGAACAGGCACGAGCAGCTCTCAGACACCTCTGTGTAAAAATTGGCAAAGAAAGAGGCAGAGATGGAGCAGAGCAGGGTCCTGGCAGTGAGGCTGGGCAAACTCAGATAGATGGGGCTGGTTATGGTGTGCCCAGTTTTGGCTCCCCAATCCTAGAGCAGTGTGGAGAATCGACAGGAGGTGCTGGGATACTCTGGGTCAAGAGCACAGGGGTGAAATGGAGGAACTGAAGGTGCTGGGCTTGCTTGTCCTGGCCAAAAGAGGCCAGGGACTGCTCTCTGCCTGCACAGCACTTACAGAGATGACAGCCAAGTTCAGGGTAGGTAGTGTCAAAACACAGAACAGGGAGCAGTGGCCATAAATCACAGCGTGGGAGGTTCAGTCGAAAATTAGGAAAAAATGTTACTCATTTTTCAGGCATTCTTTGAAAAGCAAAAACAAACCCCCCTCACAAACGACAAAAACAACACCCAAGTATGAGTACAGCTGAAAAACCCAATAGAAAACAAAATAATTGTCATCTTCTGGTTTCTTATTGTTTCAGATATCTCCTACCTTTAACATTACACAAATTACAGTACTACACACATTTAATCTTACAGGCATGTTACATACATGTGTTACCTGGTTTTGTTTAAAATCCTTTGTATGCAATTAGTAGTTGACAGAATGCCATCTTTTGTTGAGGAACAAATTCTTTTTCTACAAGCAAACCCCAATAGTGCTTAATTTGCAATGCAATATTGACTATCATCTCTGAATCAAAAATTAGTTCTTCACAATGGATTCATTCAATTGTTTGGGCACTATTGCATCACCGTGTCCAATGGGATTAAAAAGAAAAGTTGAAAAAAAACTCAATTGAAAGGAAACTGCAAAACTCCATTGGCCCAAAATCCATGAGCATGCTAATTAACTAGAAGCAGTTACTTGAATAATCAAGACAGGTTTTTTCTTGTATTTATTACCTGCACTTTCAGGTATTTGTTACATCAGATGTGATATTTATCTAAGCATTGGTTTACCAGATGTGCACGAGTGTAAAGGGGTTAATTTTGATCACTCAAACTACAGATACTCCATTTAAGGCACTTTGTGACACCAGCAAGTTTTCACCTTTCCCTCAGGATTTTAAATCCACCAGCACTTTTCAGATGGCTTATAGCAATTTTAATGCTTCCCAAACACAGTTCCAACCATTCAGCTGCTCAGCACCCACTGAGAAAATTGGTTTCCTTTCCTTTGCAACTTTTCAGTTTCCACAGACCAGTGGTTAATATTTTCAATACAGAATCTCTATTCAAGAAACACAAAATGTTTACAACATGGTGACATAATTATCTCTACAGTGTTAAAACTCAAGACATGGATTTGCCTACAGGCAAACTAAGGCTTTCTCCACAGAAAATTTGTAATGGTAAAGATAATGTCTGGAGATATAGAAATATAGATTTATGCTTTATTACATTGATTAGTGTTTGAAACTTCTTTTTTTAAGTCACTCCTGAGATTTTACCCCTGTTGTACTGAGTCCATCAGTTTGGATCTGATTTAACAGTGTGTCTGTGCTTCAACATACTACTGCAAGGATTCATGTGCCCACACATAAATTTTCTTGATGAGAGGAGCTTTTGTATGAACTTCTTAAAACAGTTGGCAACAAAATATAAGAAACATCTACCACACTTCACTGGATTGGATTAAGGGATGAAAAAGTAAGAGGAGAGCAAACACCACA
Source organism: Ammospiza caudacuta (assembly GCF_027887145.1). Taxonomy (NCBI): domain Eukaryota; kingdom Metazoa; phylum Chordata; class Aves; order Passeriformes; family Passerellidae; genus Ammospiza; species Ammospiza caudacuta. The sequence continues at coordinate 17,147,273 of NC_080607.1, forward strand.
ACACTTTGTAGTCCTGTTTGACAACTAAGGGACAAATTGCATCCCGCCCTCTATTCTTAATAAAAAGCATAAGACCTATTATACTTGTTAATCCAAAGTCCACCTAGACTAATATTCTCCTTCCGACAGCAAGAAATACTGGACATCATGAGAAGAGTACAAAACCAGTGTTTAGTGATGTATTCCCAACATATTTACAACTCAAAGACTTCTGGAATAACTGGTGGGAGTTTGTATTCAAGGATTTCTCCTGGTGTCTTTGTATTCATCAGGATTTTTTAATGGATTTCATGCACATTTTTAACATAACCCATCCTGTGACAGGGAGTTCCACAGGTTAACTACTCATTCTCAAAGATGTGTGTTCTTGAACCTGCCATCTCCTAATTATTTATGATGCTCCTTACTCATGAACAAGACAGTGAGTAATCAGCCTTTTTCCACCTTTGCCATGCCACTAGGTTGAGATTTTGGTGGGATTTTTTCTGAATTTAATGTATTTCCACACTGCTTCCCCTGATTCCTATTGTCATGGACTATGGAAGGAAGAAAAGAAAAAAAGAGAAAAAAAAAATAAAAGAGGGTGAAAATGGGATAAAAGACAGAACCACTTAGGAGCCTGAAGCAGAATGGAGGGAATGCAGTGCCCAGGATGTTTGCATCTCTGTCTGGGCAGAGAGGGAGAACAGGAAAATAGGCTGGGCCCAACGCAGAGGAAGGAGAGTTGAAATCCCCAAATGACAAGAACAGGTGACAACTTCAGGCAAAACCCTTTGTCTTGTTTTGATGATACAGATATTGAGATTCAGAAGGAATTTTAGCCATCAGAACTTGGTTGGAATCTACATATTCTCTCTATTCTTTCCTTTCCTCTGTATTTGTCAGGTCTGCAACCAAATGAAAAAAATCCAGTCCTAAATTCCTTAACATCTGGGTGTACACAGGAAGGTTTTATCTCCTTTATATCCCTGCAGTCCTGCTAATATTTCATCCCATGAGAACCTGAGATCATCGTTTGTCTTGAAGGAAATTCAATGTACTGAAGTACCCTAAGGAGAGACACCATCCTCTTTCACCACTGGAGGGAACATTTTTGCCCTTGACAAAGAACTTGGGTGTCATTAAGATAAAATAGATTATGGAGAATTTGATATAGGTGTAAATGCTTTCAGATATTTAATCAATGGGGAAGCAGTGGAACAGGTTTAGGCAGCCCACAGGTTGATGACCTGTTCTGATAAAAGCTGGCTGGACTATTGAAGTCATTCAATATCCATCCCTGCTGCAGTTTCTCATGGCCAGCTACTTATATGGAGCACAGATTCCTGATTTTATTACCTTTTAACTTGCCACCCTCATACAGGTTATTGGAACAGGATGTAAGAAAGTAATTTGAAAGCAACACTGAAGTTTTACCTATCCAAAAAGACCCCCAAAAAACCTCAACAATAAACAGCCCCCCAAAAAATGCTCAAAAAACCCTCAAGGACATAACCAAACTATTATATATATATCCATATATATGGAGAGGAGGAAACTGTAGGAAATATTGGCTATGAGTCCTACCATATGCATAGACATGAAATCTTGGCTGCCCACTCTATGAGCTAAAAGGCTGGATAGTAACAGTGCTCTAGAAAAGATTGAACCCTGGGGCTTACTGTGAGGCAGTGATGGATTTAATGAGCTGGGTGTGACTGGAGGGAATGAAGGAGATTCTTCTCAGGATGTGCCTGCACTTGAAACTTTGTGGATTTTGTGCATCTGTGTTAAATGATTTGAAAAAACTATTGTGTGATCAATGGCACACACACATACCTCCTCACAACAGTGCCCTGCACACATGATATTCTTATTTCTGTCATTACAATTCCTCCTGCCATCACAACAGGCTTTTTTAGGAGCTTTGTTTAATTTCTCATCTTGTTTAAACTCCTTTAGTGTTTTGTGTTATTTACCACATGTTCAGATGCGAACCATTTCACCCTTTTCCTCTTACAAATAGAAAGAAACCTGGCAGATTAACATGCAACTAAAACAAAAATGCCCAGTGAAAAGGCTAATGCTATGGTTTTGCCTCTGAGCAGCAGGCAGCATTAAAAAGCACATTTCCATTTACGCAACAGAAGATTTTGTTAGTCAATAAATCCCTGCAATCTCAGAGGAAAGAATTAATCTTACATAATTGGAGTTTTGTTTCAGGAAATGAATTTATACTAAGAGATTCAATCTCTTAATTAAAAAGATTTAGTGTGTTTGTGTTCCACTTAGCAGTTTTATTTGTTCCTTAATTTGCAGGAGTCCATACTGGGAAATAATTGAATGAAAATGCCAGGAGGAATGGGATGTGCATACCAGGTCTGTGTGCAGACAAGAACCAGGATCTCTTGAGCTCTGCTACTAGTTTTGACTTTCAAAGACCTCAGAAAATCCCTGCACATGTCAGTTCTCTGTCTGTAAAATGAAATTCAGCAGTGGGTTATCTCACAAGGCTGCTGTTACTGCTGGAATTCAAAGAAGGAGCAGTTGGTAAATGCACTACTGGTATTACCAATGTAACAAAATCAAAGAGAGCAGGATAAGATTTCATGGATGGGAAACACTGCCTTAACAAGAGCCTTTTTCAAATGTCTTCCTCTCCTGACAAAAGATGAGGAAATTACTTGTAAATGCATTAAATTGTATTATATGAGGGGGAAAAAAACCAAGCAGCCACCTTTATATGCTGCCAGAGGAGAAAACCACCATGGAGCTGTACTAGGTACAAAAATGTTTGTATATTGAGAGTGATCCTGTGCAGAGTTCGTGTCTCAGTGTGGGAATTTTGTTTGCAGACCTGCTGGGATTGTTCTGCAAAGAGCATCCAAGCCTCCAGACATGCCTGCCCTTCCCGGGAACTCTGGCTGCTTGGCTTACTCTTTGTGGCTGGGAAGCCTGAAAAGAGTTCACACGGGAGCAACAGGATCAGGATTCCCCTCTCACCTTTTGTTGCAGAAAAAGAAAAGGGTTTGATCCAGGCCTCTAAAAACTGAACTGAATCACAACAAACTGGTTACATTCACAATACCATTGCATTCCTAACTACCAGAATAAAAACTGTTAAACCTACTGCTTTCAACCAAATATAGCCAAATGTCTTTTTGACCTGATTAAAGATTACTCTGGAACTATCATTTGCTATGACTTAGGTAAGTATTCCACAGCTTCCATTGAAAACTGATGTAAGGAACCCTCACCCATGGACACAGGCACATATTTCATCCAACCCACCACTACCAGTTCCAAGTCGTGCTGATTAATGCTTTTCACATAAACACACGTCTTATTTCAAATGTTAATGCCTTCTTAGTGCAAGGTGAAAGTCTATCCAATGATAGAATCCCTTAAGAGTGTTAATTAAACAGGACAATAATAATCCACTGGTGATTTATAGTGAGGTGGATTACTAGAGCATAGTGGTTGGTCTGATAGGCATTTATTGCCTACTTAACCATTTAAGTATAACAAAAAAAATCATCGTGGGACAAAAGGTGATGAATGTTTCTGCTAAAACAGTCCATTAAGATGATTCATTAACATTACAAAGAGGTCTGCAGCCTGTGTGCCACTCGGAGCCTTTAAAAGTCTGGGAAAGTGAGAGGCATTACCATAGGAAATGCTTTATGCTAAATGTGCGCTGATAGAATCTAAAGTCCACTTTCTGCAGATAACATCACTTTTTACATTTTGCACTACAAGGTCTGAGGACGCTTTGTACTTCTCAATTCCTCGAGAATGTATCTTCCCAACAGAGGAGAGGAGCAATAAAAGTCCCAATGCTCTGGCATACATTGGCGTCCCTCACACTTCCCTTTGAACTGATGGGCCTGGAATGCTGAATCGCTGGTTGCACCACTGCGGAATGACATGGGAGCCATGAGTTATAGTCACAACAGCTACAGCTTTATTAAATGCACAGCAAATAAAGCTCCTATAATGATCTTTTCAGGTCAAATAACAGCAGATGTCTGCTGTGTAACAGCAAGGTGGTGTACCAGCCCTGGCTGCTACAGGAATTATAGGAGGGTTAAATCAGCGTGTAAACGCATCCAAAACAGCAAAATAAAGTCTTCAGTATTTTCCTAACAAATTATTCTCTGAAAGTGGAGCAAATGAAGCTTGGTTATTCGTGGATTTATGTTGCAGTTCTTACATCTCCCTATTGGAATAACCCCAGGTGTCCTCCACCATATCCCACTCCAACCCTCCAGCCCCCTTCATCCCTCACCTCCCCCCTGCAAGAACATATGCAGGCTCCCTTATTCCTTGGGGAATACCCTAGCTAGCATGCCTTGGCATCTTCTCTCAGCCATTCCTTGACTTTTGTTTTTGATTTGGCAGCTGAATGAAGCAGTGTTTTCACCAAGGAATATCAGAGCAATGTGCAAATCAGTCGAGAGCCTCGCTGCTGTCAAACACAATGAACAATTGCTGAACTCTCCCTTCTCCCTCAGTGGGAGAATTAATAAGGATTCCTTCCTCTCCTTAGATGCTAATTCTTGCAAAACTGGTAAGGACAACTGGTAAGTGTCTCCAAATCATCTACATAACCTGTGACAAATGTGTCAGCATCCTGGAAACTGGGTCAGACAAATAATTAGATTGTGTAAGTGATTTCCCTAGGGAACCAGACTGAGAGGTGTGATAGGATCTGCACTGACCAGAAGTCAGTAGAATCTTGTTTATAGAGTGTGCAGCACCTGTCCAGACTAACTGCATGGTCTCAAAAACAAGCTGGACCAGGTTCTAGGAGCACAACAAGACACTTGCATCAGACCTAATAAATTCTGCCTCTCAGTGGATAATTACCCTGGTTTATTTCTCAGTCAGCAAATTAGCACAGCTACACCAAATCCTGGGCTGGAGATGACTGAGATAGATTTGTTGTCCCTGCATGGCATGAGTTGTCACTTCTAGATGCTTCAGTTAAAAGTGAAACACTACAGATACTGAGTCTGGACAAGGGAATGGAGCTGAGGGACAATGTGACAGCAAACACAGCTCCCCCCAGTACTGTTCAATATCTTCTAACTCTCTGGGGAGTTGGGCAAGCAACATTTAATGTCTGGTGCCAAATATTGATTCCTCTAGGAAACAAGGCTCTGACTGCATTCATGATCTGTGACCAGGCTTTATCACAAAGTGCCCTGCCCTGCACCAACCCCAGCTACAGAAATGGGATAACTGTTTCCAAGCAGGGCCATTAACCTAGGAATCCAAAACCCAGCCTCAGACATGGTGAACATCTTTCAGATGAGCTCTGCTGAATAATGAACGAAGAGGTGTGGAGCTGTGTCTGGTGAAACACATGCTCCCCACTTCTGCAAACTCCTTCAGATCCCCTGGGACACTTGCAAGTCTCAGTTCTTGGTCAAGAATGCCCAAGGGTGCCCAGCAGTGGGGAAGAGCCTTTGTGGGAGGATCAGGCCTGGGTGTCAGACAGAAGGAAGGAACACACACCAGTGGGAGGCTGCCAGGAGCACAGGCTAAGCCAGAAAGAGAAGCTGAACACGTGTGTCCAGTGGCTTGATGAGATTCAGAGTGGGAACAAGGATGAAAGGATTGGATTGAGAGATCTGTGTTTGCAAAGCAAAGGAGAAGGGTTGAAATTTCCACCTTTCAATGTATTTTCTGATTTCCCCCCCCACATACTCAATTTAACCTAATTTCAGTAAGAGCTGAGAGACAGTCACCAACATCTCCTTGTATTTTGCTCTAGATATTCCTTACAAAGTTTCCACAAATTTACCCACCAGATTTCATCACCCCAGAGCACACTTCACTTATGATCTCTTCTTCAACCCGCAAAAATACTGAAGGTAAACACCTCACATTTGTCAAATACAGAGAAAGATCTCACCTCAGAAAACCTGGTTGAGAATTTTTAGACAAAGTGCTTTTTTTCTATCAGAAAATGCTAACTTGCAAAAAAAATTATATTTTTGCTGATTTCCATGGAAATACAGTTAGGCAGGTTCAGATATTTCCATGAGAAAAATCTGTTCTGAATGAGAATGGAGTAGAAATGTGAAGGGTGATTTATGAGACTCCCAAAGCCAGAAGTATACCCAAATATATGCTAGCACCCTACCAAACACAACAGAATAACTGTCTGTTCTCCATGCAGCTATTTTATTTTATTTTTTAAAATAAATAAATAAAATTCCCCAGGCTGAAGAGAAGCTGCCTGATGAAACAGCTGGTGACTAAGTCTCACCTACCAAGCACAGGACTCCAAGCAAGCTCTTTTTCAACCCACTACAGAGCCCAGATTTCAGTCTGACAAAAATAATGTTGAAAACATTATGTCAAATGTCTGCTCCAAATCCCATAAAGCACTCCTTGGACAGGGCCCAAGTAAATACCCTAGCCACTGGATGTTGGCTATTCTGGGATGTCTCATTCTTTCTATTCATGTTTTGTTTTTTAAATCATTCTGTGACAAATCTAAAACAAATGTCAAAACCATTAATTTTTTTATACGCTAGATTTTTTTTTCTGTTTCTGGTCAACTCTAATTCTCAGTGCACCACCCTTAACTCTTCATTTCTTCTCTTCTAACTTGGTCCAACTTGCTGGCCTTTAAAAGAGTGAGAGATACTTAGCTCTTGCATGGGGAAAATTAATTTGTTTTGTGCATTCTGTATTGTCCTATATCACTGATTTTTAAAATTACTTCACAGGCCTTTGGGGCCCATAATCTGCTTTTACAGGGATCCAAAAAGGTAAATAAGACACATTGCTTTGGCATGACATAAAGAATTGGCTGCCACCAAAGTCTGCAAATTAGAAAACATTAAAGATCACTGCTTTATACAGATATACCTGTGTCCTGCTGCTGTTGGTATAGGTTGAAAGCTTGCAATAAGCTTTTATTTGCACTGGGATAAAAAAACTATTAACATTATTAAAAACTAAGTGAATCACAACATTTTTTGGAAGAGAGTAAGAAGAATACTTTGGCTCAGGAGATGCATGTATAACCAGATCCATCACTTTCAAGAGAAAGCAATTTTACAACAGTCAAAGTTAATATAAAGTTCATGCTGTTACTTTAGCTTCATGCACCCATATGAAAACTGGACAAAATTATCACTTTGACACATTTGTTTCTCATGATTAAAAGTTATCCCATCTCTAATGTGATCCCCAAGCATGTGAGTGGCTAATCAAATGCTAAATAAAACCTGTTTTACGTGGCATTAAATTGTTAAAAATCCATTTAAATTTTTTTCTTGTTGGTCAATTAATTCCCATAAACTTATTTCGATAGATTAAAAAAATATGTTTTTTCTTTTGTCTATCCCCTTCAATTTCTCTGAGGCAGCAAATTTTAGTCAGATACAATTAATACCTTGTTCCCAGAAATTTTCAGTAAAAACTGTCTTCAAATGAGTATTTTTGAGAAAAGATGTGACAAAATGAATACTGTACTTTCATGCTATCACATTACAATAATAATGTTTAATCCTGAAAACTAGAGCTACCACACTCTGCATCATGCCTACATGCATACAGACAAGAAAAATAAAATCAGATTCGTGGAAACACGGGAATATGCTCATAGATCTCGGCCGTGCTGCTGAGAAAACAGCATTTTCACAAAAGGCAGGGTCAATCTCAGCTGCTGCTCCTCAGAGCTGTCCTTTAACAGCAGCATTTTCTCTAACCCCAGCATAACAACCAGCCAGCAGACAATGGGGCTCTGCAGTTTATGAGCTCCCTTGATGGCCAAAGTGCTCTTCCATACCTACCAAATATAGTAAACAGTCAATGCTCGGCTTTTTGTTCTTGCCTCAAGGCTTAGAAACAACTTGCAAATCCTCTCAATTCGCTTTTTCGTCCCCATTCCTTCCATTAGACTTGCTAACAGTATCTTTCACAAAGATTCTTTTGTTTCTCCTGAAAATCTCTTCGAGATTTCTTTGACATTTCTCTTTCTCTAAGTATCCTGTCACAGGGCACTGGACCTTCATCCTGGACTTACCCAAATCCTTCCTTTTTCCAGGACACACTAAAACCTTCCATCCCACGCTTCACAAAGGAAGAGTGAAGGCACTATCTCTAACAAAAAGCCAAAACCTTAGAGCTATGAACTGCTGAACTCCTCCCAAAGATGGCAGAGCCCTCAGACCCCCATCACACCATGGAATTTTTAAGATTTTCTGAATATTCTTACTTTTCTCCATGATTTAGCCTTTATTCAATGTGTACTTTCTGTCTTAATGGACGTTCTCTCTTCTCCTTCCTCAATTTCTCCCTGCTTCCAAATAAAGCAGTAGCCTATGCTTTAAGTTAGAAATACCCTTATTAAATCTGATATTAAAACACAAACCCCAACTTCTTTCAAAAGAAACTGGCATTTCTACTTGCAAATGTAGCCAGTGTAAATTTCCCAGCCGTCCGCATTAGGGATGTTTGCTGTCTGACTTGTCATCATTTCCCAATTACAGACAGTAAGATGCTCTGTAAACAGGTTTTTGTTGAAATGGAAGGTCTCCTGTGCTGTTCTCCTCATGTATTCAGGACATGGAAATAGGGACAGGAATAATCAGGAAGTGATTCAAAATCTCCATAGCCCTCATCTGTGTGAGGACGCTGCCTGTGCTGCACGTATCCTGCACTTACTCAGCTGGAAGAACAGGAGGTTGGTCCTGTGTGGTTTCAGTTTATCTTCATAACTTCAATTTCTGTACACATTAAACAACTGAAACCTTTCCCCTGCTCATGATAAACATGCTATTCACAAAGATGGATTTTACCCCCAAAACAAATGTGGGGATCTGTCTGGAATGTACAAATCTTAACTTCTCTGGATTGTGCATTTTCACGAGCTCAACAGACAGCAACTTATCCCAAGGAAATAAGTTAAATTTTTATATGCAACTCTAAATAGTCTATTTTATAGCTCCTTGATTTAAATAAACAAAACAACAAACATACAAACTGCTTCCTTCTGCTCTTTTCCCGACAATCCAAATATTTAGTAGCCTTTATAGGATGCTAACTGTGGAAATCCATGCTTTTGAATTATGCTTTTTGGGTGCCTCGAACAACAAAAACAACAGATTCTCTCTTGCGGTCGGACCACCAGAGCGGAGTAAAGTGCAGTAACTCGCAGAGTTTCTGCCCCATGTTCTGCTCTGCTTGTCCTTTTCAAAGGGGGCTCAATGAAGAGCCTTGTTGAGACCTCCGCTGGTGCCGCTGTTTATAGAGGGGGTCATTAGGAACAGTTTAGTCAGAACAAAAGGGGTTTTGTTTCTATTGTCCCGCTTGCAGTTTGACGATGTCTTAACTGAAAAATTATCTTAATAGTCTAACAGTATATATTCGCCTATGGGGCTCAGACAACTGCAGAAAGGGCTTTGGATGAATGCTGAAAAGATGCACTTGACAAAGCCAACTCAGTGCACGCTGAGCACCATTTAGGAAGCGCATTTGTTCTGACTGAAAACTTAGAAGTGCCAGTCTCGGGAAGATAAACTCCTGCAGCTAAAGCCCCCTCCACAAAAAGGGGACAGCGGTGACACCGAGAGCTCCACACCCAGCCCCGGATAGGGGCAAACACGGACACCTCCATCCGCTCACACAGCGCTGCACCAACACACACGGGCAGAGGAAATGATCTCTTCAGATTATTCTAAAATCCTCCCGATTCATGATTTTGTGCTGCTTGAAGGTCTGGGAGATTGCTTCACGCAGGCACTGGTAATGTGGCAAACCTCCTCCCCAAGCCCTGCTCTGCTCGGGAGGGGATTTTTGTGGCCAGGGCTTTGGAGAATCAAATGGCTCTCCAGCTTCCATCTTCCTTCAGCTGGTTCAGAAACGCTGCTATAAATCACCGCAAATATAAAGAAAGTTATTTTAGAGGCAGAACCAGAAACAAAAAAATTGCACATTGTGTCTCTGCAGCCCCATGCAGCTTGGAATTGGCAGCTCAAAACTTCCAATTGGAGTGGCTCTAATGTGTATTCAAAATAAACTGTGAAAATAATTGTTCCTATGGAAATGAAATATAAATAAAAAGTAGGAGCTGAGACCATATAAGATAATGTTGGACCAAATTCTGTTTCCTGCTTATTGAAATGCACAAGATAAGCCTCAACAGGAGAGAAGCTGCGGGGTGCAGCTGTTGTATATAATCCTGCTTCCTTCAGACCTGTAAAACCAGCAGTCTCCAAAGATCTCTCTGCTCCAGCAACATGAGTTTTATGATTCAGGGGCATGGTACATATGGTTTAGCATACACACCCCAATTTTCCATGCAACCTCCCCTGTTAGGATTACTAATACTTGTGGCATGAGTAGTTTGTACAGCAGCTGTGCAAGGGTTATGCAAGCATTTATGTACACATTGGAATAAAGGCACAAAATAATGGTTCTTTTGAGGTATTACTCTGCACCTGCCTGGAGAGGAAAAGTAAAGCCATCCAAATTCATCCCCAGGTCGGGATCAGTTATTTTGTTCCCTTTGAAAAAAATGAATGTGTTTTATATGCTTTTTGTTCAGTATAAAAAATAGCAAACATCCCTGCCTTTAGTGAATGCAAACAGCAGGAAACTGAAAAAGACATAAATATATGTTAATAAGAAGAATCCTGAACGTCTGTAGGAGCAAAGATCACCATGTATTGTAAGGAAATGTGACAGCTAAGCAGATTTTCAGAGGCACATTTCCAAGGTGCTGCAGCACAACTCAAATCCGCTCCCAACAGTGACGTCCGAGCTCGTGCCCAGCTTAGCTTTTCACAAATACAAGCCTGAGATCTCAGACGTTCAGATTACAACGTTACCAACAAAGGAAATACCTGGGCTTGGGCCAAAAGCGTCAACCAAATCAAGTGTGCGCACAATAATTTAATAGTTCAAAATTAAATTCAGTTTTCTTTGAGCTGCTTTGGCAATATTGGAGTCTACACTAAATAATACTCCCATGCCTATATCTGTGCTGCAGAAATGGATTAGTTACATAAAGTTTAAAGAGATGATTGAAGTACACTGGTGTATTTATGCCTGCTCATAGCAGAATATAAACATATATAGAAAATACAGCCCATGCCGATATTCAAATTGTAGATAAATGTATAATAAATGTAACATTACAAAAGTTTCAGTAACATGAGCTCATTTCTAATGTTCTCTGAAGTAAATAGCAATAAAAGGATCCCTGTGGTGATCCAGTTTTAGGAAATGAAGTGCTGAACTGTGAAGGACTGAACTCTGTCCACCTTCCCCAGCTGATGAACATTAAATTCAGTGCCATACCCCCATTTCATAAATCCCCAAATTCTATTTTAGCTTTCACTGGCATCTTCAGAAGTAATAATGCCTTTTTCACCATCCAAAACACAGATTTCATTTCTGACTCTCCTCTGATCGGTAGCATTGAGAATCAAAATTTAATTTTTATAACGTGATCAGTATTGTCCAACAGAGCACAGCTCAACCCAAATCTGTTCAAATTCCTGGATTAGAGCTAATATAATGTCTTTATCCATAATGTGATTAACTCCATGTTGGTGAATATGTTCTCAGTAATAATGCTGGAATGATGACTAGAATCTTTTGATAAGAATGATCCAATACAGCGTAAAAAAATACGTGAGCTAATTATCCATTCTTATACAAATAATAATGCTATTATTTTTGCTGTACTAATGTTTTTCATGAAAGAGCATAGACAAACAGTTCAAAATTCCCCAAACACATGCTAGTTTAGTGGGACTATTTGGAAGGAGAAAAAAGTTTGCTGTAATTTAGGAGTTGCACTTTGTTCAAGACAAATGAGAGAAGATGCAAAACAGAATGGAAAAGAACCATGGTTAAAGTTAAAAAGAGGACATCAAAGTAGGAAGACAAGGAGCTTGAAACTGAATCAGCAGAAAAGAGGACAAAATGCTTTGTGTCTAATTTTTGAAAAGTCATTAAATGAGTTTCTGAGCAGAACCCACACTTTTTACTGCCTGTTTGGTAAAACTGAATGCAAATGTCCAAATTCTGCCCCTGGCATATGCCTCACATGGCTTCATGAGGATGACAAATTCACCAAGCACAAACCTGCACATTTTTGTGAATTTCTTGTTTTTAAATCAGCCCCTTTATTTATCTCCTAAATACACACTTCCAAATATTCTGTCTGTTTCCACACAAACAAAAAAATGGCAGTAGTTGGTACTAAACTTGGGTAAGAGCATGCACACAAAGCTCACAGAGATCAAAAAGTTACTCAATTGGTAATGTGGCTTGTGCAGAACCCCAGAAACATTGGGAGTCTGTTTTTATAGAAATTATCTGAAGCAGCAAGTGCCAACAAACAGGGATTACTTCATCACAAGCATTAAGTTTTCCTTCTTAAGAAGAGGAGGCTACACAAAAGAAGTAGAGAAGACTGAGAGGAAAAACTGGTTTCTTAATTGATCCAGGAAGGAGGAGGAGGAAAAAGACAGTGACATGAAGGTGCCAATATTTCAGCAAGCTGTGTGGAACTGATCCTACAGGAAGCAGGATAGGGTTTACGCAGCAGGCAGGAAAGGAGGGAAGAGAAAGAGGCTGTCCATGAAAAAAGGTACAAACTGGATTGCCTTTCTGTTTGAAAGGAATTTGAAATTCAAGCTCAGATCTGAGGGCTGCACCACTGCAGTTGGAGCTGCATCATCCCTTATTGTACCCAGCAGAATAAATGCTGCCCTTTGTTGTGTCCCAAAGCAGGATGAAGGCAAGAGCTGGGACTTCACATCAAAAAGTTATTCTTTAACAAACTCACTTTCTCATCCCATGCTGCTGGCATGGTTTTGTTGGGCTGTTTTAAGTACCCCACTGCCAGCTATCATGCATTTATTAAAAGGAGTACAGGTGCAGCAAGATCATAGAAAATACTGTATAAAAGAGAAAACTTCCCACCTGTTCCTATAAAACACAGGTTACAGTTGCAACATTGCCCCCTCTTTTAAGAGCATATCCTGCATTAAATCAGAATATAGCTAAATGTGGCCTAACCCAAACCACTTAGACAAAACAAGAAGGAAATAGTTTCAAACATCACTTTTTCAGGAAATTTGTCAAATCAAGAGTTTCAAGGTTTAGTTTTGTTCTCTGTTCTTTCTCCAGTGACACCTACAAGACCAAGAGCAGTTACCTAAGGTGTTAATGAGTGAGCAGAGAAACCTCCCACACTTTTCCTTTTCTTTCTTTCAGAGCACAACACTGACCTGAAGTTTAGTCAGCTTTTAAATGGGAGCTACAAGCAATTCCAGTACCAGTAATTTAGGCAGCAGAGACACCTGTTCTCCAGCCCACTGTCCCATCCTTGCAGACTTTTTCATCTCATATCCGTGCCAAAGGCAAGGCTCCTTGTCCTACTGCTGCTTGATGAAAGGCCAACACTCACAGCCCTGGAAAAACAGTCTACAAGGAGCAAAAAAGGCAGAGAAATCAAGTTGTCTGCAGCTGAAAGGGAGAGCAGGGAGATCCCAAATCCTCTGCCTGCCCTTCCTGCACAGCCTGACCCAGACACCCTCTCCTTGCCCCCAGCTGTGCATTCCTGTGGCCTCCCTCCTTCCACCACAACGTGGAGTCAGTCAGAACAAGAAGCTGATCCAGCAGAAAATTATTTCAGCAAAAGCAAATGCACAAATGGTTAAAAAAAATATTTTAAAAACAGAATCAGCTTTCTGACCTGTGTGTAAGTGTTGGTACCAGCATTGCAGAGGGGTGGGGTCGCACAGCTGAAGGTCCAGGCTGGGGTGGGATGAGAAAACAAAGATCTTTCTCAGGGGGAGCCTGGCTTTAAATCAGTTTAAGTTGATCTAGAAGCCACACCCTCGGCCAGGAAGAGATTTAGGCAAATTGCGTGGCGAAGAGCAGGTTAGTGCTGCTCCTCAGGAAGTACAAAAGATGCTGGAGAGTTTGATCTTAGCTGGGCAGCCAGAATTCAGCTGCTGGGTGCTGGCGTTTCCATCCGTGGGGAGCACTGGGAATGCAGCTACAGGGGGATTTTGAGCAGCTCCAGTGAGTGCAGCAAATGTTTCTTGTTACCTAAGGTGGATGGAGCTCCACAACCTCTCTGCCCCCTCCATCCTCCCCGAGCTTGAGCCATTCCTAAACATGTGTTAGGTCTGAGCTGAGGGATTAAGGCTGGTTCCACCTCTATTTCAATAGTGCCATGAGTGAGTCATTTCTATGTGATGCCTCAGTTTCCCTGTTATTAAGAGGTGCACATGCATGCATACAAACACATTATATCATTCATCATGCCTCCCATGCAGTTTTTCACTGGCTACCTGCTGTTCACACCAAGATTTGAAACATAAAGAACTTAAAGAAAAGCTGAATATTATTTTCCAGAAGAGTTGCAGGATCTGCTGCTGGATACTACCAGATGTTGCTTGTCTGAAAATATTAACAGAACAATCTATCAAAAAACACCTCCAAAAACACTGACCTGTTTTATCTTCCACCCCTCTTCTTTCTCCTTTGCCCAAGGAATTAATCTTAATGTCAGGATAAACTTAATGTATATATGCATGATTTCTGAGGTTATCTCAGGCTTAGTTTGGTGACCCAAATACACCATCCTGGCTTCCCCTTCTTTCCAAGTAAGATTTGGGAAGCATTAGTTTACATTTGTCATCTATTATTATTATTATTATTATTATTATTATTATTATTATTATTATTATTATTTACTGTTGCAGCAGACATCTACCTGGGCTAATTGGACTGTAACTCCATTACTGTAGATGTTGCACCCACTGAGTTAAAAAAGTCATTGTTTTAAGAAGCTGACAATCTATTTCAAGGCAAAATATCCCAAAAATGGCACGTACCAGGAGCAGAAGGATGGGAAGGCAAGGGTGCAGGGTAATGGAATGGCATAAACCACCCATGTGCACAGGTTGATAGTTTCACTTCAAGTAAATGTTCCTGGTTTTAGAGAATATATCCCCCCTCGGATTTCTAACGCTTCTCCATTAACTCTCCCCACTGCCAGCTGGAAAAAGCGACCCGGGCTCTGTGCACAGCGACACACATACGTGTCTATGTAGGTGAATATATCATCATCACGCTTTAAATTATTTAATGGAGTTTGTTGTGTCACGGGCAGGCTCTTCTAATCTGAACTTCTTAAAAAGAAAAGGGTAGGCAGGAAAAAGAAATGGGTACGCGTGCTTGTGAGACAGCCGATGTAGTCGCATCTATAAAGTCTGTGGGAGTTTGGGCCCCTTGCTTATACATAAACCGCCCTCTCTCCTGGGCTGTCTTCTCCTTAATGACGTTCACGGCAATTTAGGCGCTGGGGACCGGCTCAGCCTCTCGCCGAGCCCGCAGCCTCCACAAACATCCTGAAAAGCAACCTGAGCAGACGTCCTCCCTCCTCGAGGCAGTTCCCGGGATTTTCTCTCCCGAGCGCTTTGGAGCGGGCGGGCGAGCGAGCGAGCGAGAGCGCTTGGGTTTATCCGCCTGCTCCTCCCACCAGAGCCACCCTCCCGCCGCTCCCCGCCGAGCGCGCCGCTCACACGGCTCCGCCGCGGCGTGCGGGACGCGGGCACCGCGCTCCGCTCCCGCCACCGCCGCCGCCGCCGCCGGGGGAAGCGCCTCGGGCCGCCGCCGCCGCCGCCGCCCCGTCCATGGGCCGGTGCCGCTGATCAGCCCCCG
This sequence comes from Ammospiza caudacuta, assembly GCF_027887145.1. Classification (NCBI taxonomy): domain Eukaryota; kingdom Metazoa; phylum Chordata; class Aves; order Passeriformes; family Passerellidae; genus Ammospiza; species Ammospiza caudacuta. The sequence goes on from NC_080607.1 coordinate 17,162,966, forward strand.
CCGCCGCCGCCGCCTCGGGCCATGAGCGGGCTGCGGCGCCTCCGCGTGGGCTGAGCCCGTCCGTCGGTCCGTCGGTCCGTCCGTGCGCGCCCCCCGCGCATGCCGGTGGCGGGGCGCGTCCCGCGGCGGGGCAGCCCCGCGCCCCCCGCGCCGCCCCGCAGCCGCCGCCGCCGCGCCGCGATGCCGGTGGCGGGGCGCGGGCAGCCCGCCTCCTGGCTGCTGGTGCTGGGCGCCGCCGCGCCCGCCCTCTGGCTGCGCTGCGTGCTCGCCGACTTCACGGTGGACAACGAGGTGCACTCCAGCTTCATCCACCGGCGGCTGCGCGGCCCCGAGCGCCGCGAGATGCAGCGGGAGATCCTCTCCATCCTCGGCCTGCCGCACCGCCCGCGGCCGCACCTCCACGGCAAGCACAACTCGGCCCCCATGTTCATGCTGGACCTTTACAATGCCATGTCCGTGGAGGAGGGGGCGGCGGGGGCCGCCGCCGAGGACGGCGAGGGCTTCTCTTACCCCTACAAGCCCATCTTCAGCACCCAGGGGCCGCCTCTGGCCAGCCTGCAGGACAGCAACTTCCTCACCGAAGCTGACATGGTCATGAGCTTCGTCAACTTGGGTGAGTGCCGGGCTCGGCGGGGCTGGGTCGGGGGTAACCGGGCAGGGAACCGTGCCAGGGGGAGGCTGGAGAGGGGACCCGGCCACCGACGGGAGGACAGGGACGGGTGGCGCAGGTGGCCCCGGCTGGGAGCTGTTTCCCAGCGGGGCAGGTGGGTGACAGCCCACCTGGGCAAGGAGGGGCAGGTAGCGGCCCTCGGCAGTGTGGCTGCTTTGCCAGGCGGTAATTGAGTGGCATCGGCGGGGAAAGAAAGGGCTCTGACTTCCCCTCGCAGCATCGGACAGCCACGAGCTCTCCACACACGCCGGCACTCTGAGCTCTTTGTCGTCCGCTCCCTTTGATAGTGGCTGCGCGTCAGAAATGGGATTTGTAGGTAGGAGTTAAACAGGACGATGAGCAGGTCTGCCCCGCATCCCGCACCGCCGAGGAGGACACGGAAGGCAGGCAGAGCACGGCGCGGGTCCCGCACGGCTCCCGCGGGATGCGGTCGCACGGCCGGGACGGCTCCTGCGGCATCCCAGCCCGCGCTCCCTCGGCCGCAGGGGCTGAGCCGCTCGCACATGTTTTCCTAATGGCTTGGGAGGGATTCCGCAGTAAATCCTTATTTACTCCCGCAGCTTTTCCTGTTGACCCCAGTTTATGCCGCTAACTCGCCTCTTTTCACAAGCACATGCGGATGGGTTTATGCAAACGATACGAGAGTTGGCACGCTTTGTATGCGCCTCGCTAGGCCTCCCTAATTGGATGCCACGGCCCAATCTGATTTCTATTTGCTCGCTGTAGATTGCACACCCGTGTGGACTGACTTGGCCGGATTTGAGTAAAACATTGTCAGGGTGCGCATTTTATTTTAAATATATAATTATAGACCTGGCTCGCTCTCTCCATTTTTAGAGCTCATCATGTGCGGCTCTCAAACCACACACGTACAGATTGGGTGCCTGCGAGTTCAAGGCAGAACCTGAATCGTGTTTCCAAAACAAGATCGTTTCAGACTTTGTCCCAAACAAAGGGAAACGCAAAGTGCAAGAGGAGCACACTTCTGGCACATAACCTGCCAGGAATTACAGACCCCCGTCTCCAATAAATCCATTAACACCTTTATGGATGTCACTGTTCTGGACACTTCCACTGCCTGGAACTTCAGAGGCAGCAAAGATTAAATCACCACCTAAACCACCACCTCTCTAATCCCTGCACTTTAACTAACTTGAAAAGCTCAGCAGCTGTAAAGGCTCTGTGACACACGTTAATAATTATTAGACACGGTAGCCATCCCGGCACAATTCCTGCATGATAAGGAGCCACGGGACGCTGTGGGAGAGCTTAGTTTGCATGAGCTGCGCCTCCTTATTAACTGCCATAAGCTTCACAGTGGGAAACTCGGAATTACATCTGGCCCGGGGGCTGTGCTCAATGAGGGCTGGTGCTTTCCATTTGGAATTACAGTGTTTGTCTAGTCACTGCTGGATACTTAAGTCGATGAGCAATGATACATTTAAAATCAAATATTTGAGCAGTCAAAAGTACCAATAGCAGTCAAATATTTGACTTTGAAGATAAGGGTGACCTTGCTAACACTGTTCTCCGTGGTTCTTGTGTCCTACACCGAGTGCAAGGAGAGCCCTGAGCAGAGGACAAAAGATGTTCAAATAACAATAGTGAAATTCACTCTTTGCTTTCCATTTCAGTAGAGAGGAAAGAACCTTATGAAACATGTAAGTACATAATGGCAGGGAGTTTAGCTCTGCTCCTCAGGTGTAGTAATTTACTGAATCACCAGTGAAACTGCAGCGCTCCCATCCCACATTGCCGATGCAAGTCTCTTGTCACCTCATGTAAGAGTTACAAGAAAAAGTTAATATTTAGGCCATTGATGGGTTTGAATACAAAGGAATGACATCAATCCATAAATGTGAAATAAAAGTTACATTTTGGATATGTCTGTGTCTATGTGAGAACTTTGTATGGAGCAGGTTTCACCTGTATGAGCCATAACGCCCAATAATCAACATCCTGATGCAGTTTGGTGACTGCAGTGGATTTATTCATTCATTTCAACCCACCAGGCTTTGTTGTCAGCTTAGAAATGCAAGAGTGTTCTCCATGCAAAATCCTAAATGATTATTTTATTTAATTGCTGTCAGCATGGTCAGGAAGCAGTAAGAGCACAAGCACAAGCAAAGCCCAGCAGTTTTAAGGACAGGTGGAATTACGACCAGCAAGGCACATTTTGGAGGTTTATCTGTGCTGTTTTGTTCCCTTGTCAACAGAGCATGCCAGGACGAGTTTAAAAAGGACACAGATCTATAAGAGCTTTCTTCATCGCTCTGCACACCTTTCATCCCATTATAGTCATTGCTCTTTCATCTTTATAGGACAAAGGCAGGCTTGTTTATGGAGGTTTTAATGAATTAGAGCAGCCACTCACTCCGTATATAATCAAACACAACACCTGCTTTGAGACATACAGTTTTCTATGACATTCAGGGAAAATTAGAAGATCAGTTGTAGAACTGAATTTTTGTGGAGACTTTCTACAATGATCCCTTTTAAAGCAGAGCTGAATTCCTAAATGCAGACTGTAGTAAACTGTGTCCTACTTTTGTAAGAGATACTCTGTGAGCATTGCATTTCACAGGTAGGCTTTTATTACTATAGCAGAGCCATCACAATGAGGAAGTGTCACAGCATAATAAAGTTTCATTTTAGCATGGAGGAAGTAAAAGCAAGCAAAGAAATAATACTTTGAAATTTCAGTCAATAAAAAACGGTAATTCCAGGCTTCCAAATGCTAACCTACATAAGCACTTTTTTTGCCTTATTCATATTCCTCATCCATCTAGTTGTACAACTTTAGAGGGAATAATACTTTTTAAAAACCTACATTGCAGGATTTACTGGGCTGCATAGTAAAAACCCCAACAGCAAACCCCACACACATTGATTTCTATGGAGATACCGTGTATATTTAATGCAGAAAATTTATGCTGGGTATTGGTAGAGAGGAACCAGAATACAGGTGCTCCGTTTTAGGGAGCTTTGTACTAAGCACAGTTTTACTTACTGTAAAATCCTGACAACTAATTAGATTTAGATTTATAACCAGTTAATTTACAGGCTACATTTTGTCTTAGCTTACACCTGTGCTAAGATGGATGGAGAATGGAGTTGTGTCAAGAATGAAGTTATTTGTAAATTAAAAGAGAATTTAGCCACAGTGGTCTGACTAAGTTAGCCAGTTAATTACTGACTAATTTTGTAAAATTTATTACTATAATTTTAACATTTAGAATTTGATTTCAGATCCTGTCCAATACAGTTTACAAACTGATCCATTTTAGGAACTGAAAAAACACAAAGCATTTTCTGCACAAGTTTAATTTCAGTTTATAAACAGCAGCTAAGGAGTAAACATCCTCTAGATGACTTAGGCCTTCTCTTCTAAAAATAATTGCATTGTCCTTATGCTGGTAAACTTGCCTTGGTAAACAGACTTGCTTAGAATATTTTTAAAAGAGTCGGCACAAGTGATACGCAATTTGTTAATTTGTCTCGTGGTTGATTATAAAATGAACAACGTTGTTTAATCCTGGCAAAAAAGAAGTGTGGGGGGGGGAATTAGTCATTCTTGGAAGGAGCACTTGAAAGTGGCTTTTGTTAATATAAATCAAGAAGCTGAAGAGCCCCCAAGTTTCCTTTTATTTCATACCATCTGGCTATCCTTTTTGTTGACAAGTGTTTGGCATAGAGAACCATCTCTTTGCCCTTTAATAACAGGCTTTAACACTGTAGGGTATTAGAAAAAGATTCTATAACAGTTAAAAAATTTCCTTCGGGGAATACTTTATAAAGTGAGCACGGGCTGCAGGCATTTGCAGCTGTAACCTGGCTTGTGTTAAAATTTGGAAGGGGCTGCCTTGCATTCCAGCTCACTACAGGCCTTCATTGGTGTACAGCCAAAGGTTAATATAGATGTCACACAGTTTTTCTTTGGAGAGCCTCAGATATAAGAGTACGAGTACAGCTGTGTTTTTAGTAACCCTTTCATAATCACTTCTTTTAAACCTCATTTTCCTGCTTGTATAAATCAAAGATTTTCAAGGATATTTGACCTGGATTTGAACTTATTTGATCTTCACATATTTCCCACTTGAAACAAAGCAGATTAAAAGTTAGCCCTGGATGCCTGGTCCCCATCACATGGTTTGTCCATACATTAGGCCAAGCACTTTGGTTTTTTTTCCTTCTCTTCCACCTCACGCTGTTAAAAGCTCTCAAGCCTGAACAGGTACATCCCATAATTGTTTTGGGCAGTGTGGATATGTGCAGCCCTTGGTGGTGTAACTCTGGCTTAAGGCAGAAAGCTTGCAGCCAAGTCGGGGTATGAAGGAGCATGCAGCAAGTGACCAGCAGGTATTCTCTGAATGTGCAGACCTATCCAGAGAAAACATAATTAATTTTCTAATTTCCAGGGGTAAAACAGCAGAGCAGGACGGGAACCATTTACCTCTGCCATGGGGGTATGCTGGCAGAATAGAAAGGAGCCGCCAAGGACAGACGTCCTTACGCAAGGAGAAAGGAGCTGGAAATTGTCCCCATCCGCTGGCACACAGCAGATTTATCCCAGAGCAGGGTCTGTGCTCTGTTCCCACACAGGCTGCCCTGGGGGGGTGAATCCCCCTCTGTGAGCTGCAGTTTAGAAGCCAAAACACAGCAGCTCTGAAAGGGCTTTGAAGGAGACAAGCCTTGATGGCCAGGTCCTGTGATGCCGGTAACAGGAGCTGGGCACCAGTGGAGCGTGCAGGACCTGCTCCCAGTGCCCCCAGTGCCCCCAGTTGTGCCATGCCTGCGTCTCTGTGTGTGTCCCAGCTCTCCCCCTGCAAAGGAGCTTTAATGGCCTCTGGACAGGCAGCACAAAACCAGGCACTGCGTTCCCTGGAAATCAGCCTGATTTTCGGGTCGGCGGGAGAGACGTGTGAGAGAAGGTTACACAAGTGGTTGGAAACATTAATTAAAAAAAAGATTATAACTATTAAAGCCCAGTCAGAGCCGTTGACAGGCTCCTTTTAAATAGGACACTGTGATGTTTTAGTTTAATACATTCTGGCAGTGTCACTGGGGTTAAGGCTAATACTGGGATGTGTGGATCCTGTCATGTTATTGTCAGGAGGAATGCAGGGATTAGGTTGGAGAGTGGCGGTGGGTGAGTGCTGCAGCTGTGTACACTTATTATAAAAGATTTAAGTCCCACTGGTAAAATCAATATATTAAATTGCAAGAGCCCCTGTTTTTAATTAGTTTAAATCAAATATACGGTTAGTGCCATTAGGGCTGCTATCCTTGAACCAAGTGAGGAAATGCTAATATTTATGTGGAAACTGTTAATTTGTGGTTAAAATGATAACACATTTAGTTTTATGCCTCTAAATTGTCCTAACTGGATGAATACCAGTGAGAAGTTGCAATGATGGATGAAGTCATCTGAGCAAGAACACAAGTAAGCAAATTTTGATAGCATGCCAGATAAGGAGACTACCTGTTGATATACAGCATTAAGAGACCATGATATTTTAAACCTTTCCAGTCCTGCTCTCTAGGGCCTACATCAAAGTATTTTTATGAATTTACTACATATATATATAAAAATATATATACCATTACTATATATAAATAAAATATGCTATTTTATATATGTATATTTCTTCTCTTAATGGAAGAAACTTCTAAAAAAATGACAGAGCTGTTTAAGTTAGTTTCAGGATGAAGATTTTCCTTTTCAACTCTTTGAAATAAACGAGACTACACACAAGGACTAATCACATGGATAAAGTTCTGCACATGCTTAAGGTTGGAAAAATGGAAACCCAAGAGAAAATTCTTGGCTAGGTCTTCATTGGTGTAAATTGTCAAATTTCTACTGAAGCTGGCCCTGTGGTCTCATTTATACAACTCTACGTCCAAAGTAATTCCCATAAAGTCCCTCTTGATTTACACGAGCAGCACTGAGAGCAGAATTGGGCCAAAGAAGTGCCCCTGTGTTGGAATAATGAGCATGCAGTAGTTTCTGCTTGAGCTTCACAGAGTTTCCTCTCCTAATCTTGAAATTGTTTCTGAGGGAAGTTTCCTTTGCTGCAAACAGTCAAAACATGAACCAGCTCCTATTAGTCACTGCTTATCATTATTATTAGCCCGATCCATGTTGTTGAACTACAGCTGAATTCCCATCCTTGCAACAAACAGAATTTAGCAAATAATGTTTGACAAAAATGTGAAACTGATATTTCTTAATACAAGACATATTTCATATGGAGAAACTTCAGTGCTGAAAGATTCCTGGTATCAAAATATCTGAATCATAGTACAAATAAACAGCGCCTTGTAAAGGCTGCGGGGCCAAATTCCGTGCTGGAGTAATTCCACTGAAGTTAGTGGAATTGTGCCAGGAGATAAACTGCCATCTAGATTTTTTTGGTGTTGAGGATTTTGTCAGTAAAAGTCTTTGCTGCAGAAAAGGTTGCAGGTAGCAAAGATCACACTGGTTCTGATTCAAAAAGCCCTTTTGGAAATCTTTGTTTCATTGATGAGGACCACAAAGTTTGCTGAGCCCCCCCCCCGTATTTGGGTGTATGTTCTACAATTCCATTATTTATACATAAATATACCTGATTTACAGCAGGTAACAGAGAAGCCATGGTGGGTGTAATCCCCACCACACTGTGCCTTACCCCTTTTAAAAACATTTGTGCCATTTACATCTCAGAGTCAGTGAGAATCCAGACTGAGTGGATTGAATTAATGGCAACTTTGAGACTACAAGTTTTAGTGTAATTGCTTTATTGTTTGGGAACCAAGATGCTTACAGTCCAGTTCCTGTGCAAACATGTTTAACGTGTGTTAATGTGTTTCAAAACCAGACCCTCTCCGCAGAATTCTGCTTTTCATTAATTGACATCAGTAGCATGGTACAGTATTTCAAAGCACTGGCCAAATATAAACTGTGTTTCTAATTTCCTTACTTTCCTGTGTTTGGAATGCCAATGTTAATTTGTTCCCATGGAAGAGTGAGAGCTGCCAACCACAGTTTTATATAAATGGCTTTACAGTGCAGGGCTGCCAACATTAAATGATACTTAGGAATTTTCATGACATTTTGTATTTAATGCTGTGTGTGTGTGAGAGAGAAATTGAGGGAGATGTATGGCATGTTGAACAGCACAAGCTCTGATGATCAAGGCAAATGTTTGAAGAAATTTATCCTTTGAGGAACTGTTACTCAATGTTTCTTCTTATTTAGGATTTTTTAATAATCTGTCAGATACTACACAGCATATTCCTTATGCCTAGAAAAAAGCTGTTTTGCAGGGAACTTTGTTGCTAATGATCCAAACAATTCCCCCCCACACCCCCCAATAATTTTAGTTATTTATTAATAGATGAGCAGATGGACTTTAGTTTATGTTGTTCCTCTGATCATTCTGAACTGGATTGTAAGAATATGATATTACTCAACGTGAGAAAATGCAAAAGCAGAAAAAGCTGCCGCTGCTAAAGAAGAGGGGAATTAACTGATTTTAGTTTAACTGCCAACAGGTAATTTTTCTTTAGCAGAATAGTAGCAGCTAGATAAAATCATTTGCCTCTCTTAAAGAAAAAATCAAGCATTATCATAGCTTCTTTAGTGGTATGTCTGCCTTTGTACATAAACCAAATGTGAAGTTCCCTTTAAACAAAGTTTATTTTAAACTGATAATGGTAAAAACAAAGTCTGTTTATGTATTTCTCCCTTAATTCCTGGAAGATATTCAAAATACAAATTGTTCACGTTTCAGTAGATTCCCCTTAATGAGTGCTATGGTTTATCTCTCCATTTCCCCAGTTTATTGGAACAGGTGCAGTGTCTGCCATCTGTGCCAGCCCCGTGCTATACCAACAAACAAAGTGTTGTTTTGGTTCACTGGGTTTAAAAGTCTCCTGAGAGTAAAGAAATGAAAGAGAAAGAATTTAGAAAGTGCCTAGTGAAGGAAAGGCACTTCAAGTAATGTGCTTTGTCACTCAAGTCTTCCCGTAAATTACCTTAAACTATTTCTAAACTGTTTGAAAAATATTATCTGCAGAGGATTAGGTTTCTGTTGCATCTCAGAGGTTCCACACTATTCTTATCATCCTTATCCTACCACAGTAGCTTCCAAGTTAGAGTATTTTGTTGTCAGGTTGAATTAAATTGTACAGGAGTAAAAAACTCCTTTTTTCCTTCTCTTAAAGTGGAAGAACTGTGAATTTTCTTTTTTTTTTTTCCCCCCAGTGTTTCTGCTTCCACCTCATTTAAGAGATACTGCAAATAGCCATCCAAGTTTAAACAAGATTATGTTGTAATTAGACAGACAAACTCATAATTATTTAAGGGCTAAACCAACAACAACAACCCTTTCAGGTTCATTTTGACAGTGTTTATCCAGTGTATCTGGGAAGGCTTACAATTAAAGTGCCTGAAGGGTGGGGATGAGATTTTTCAGCATGCAGTCAGTGCTATCGGGTCCACCTGGCCTGGGAAACTATGCAGGCTTTGTAGTGGAGAAAATCCCTTAACTTAGATCTTCGTGGCAAGCTCTTAAAAGCTACCTTCCTTTAAAAAAACCAACAAAAAACAAGGAAAAGGAGGGCAGAGGGAAGGCAGCTTCCCCCTAAGCAATAATTAAAGCGAGCAGGAGCTCCCTCAGTGCTGGGGGAGCAGCAGATGAGCTGATAACCACACAGAGCATCACCTGCAAGGTTCTCCCTGCTGGATAACCACACAGAGCATCACCTGCAAGGTTTGCCCTGCTGGATAACCACACAGAGCATCACCTGCAAGGTTTGCTGTGCTGGATAACCACACAGAGCATCACCTGCAAGGTTTGCTGTGCTGGATAACCACACAGAGCATCACCTGCAAGGTTTGCTGTGCTGGATAACCACACAGAGCATAACCCTGCAAGGTTTGCTGTGCTGGATAACCACACAGAGCATCACCTGCAAGGTTTGCTGTGCTGGATAACCACACAGAGCATCACCCTGCAAGGTTTGCTGTGCTGGATAACCACACAGAGCATCACCCTGCAAGGTTCTCCCTGCTGGATAACCACACAGAGCATCACCTGCAAGGTTTGCTGTGCTGGATAACCACACAGAGCATCACCCTGCAAGGTTCTCCCTGCTGGATAACCACACAGAGCATCACCTGCAAGGTTTGCTGTGCTGGATAACCACACAGAGCATCACCCTGCGAGGTTTTCCGTGCTGCACACAGGAGCTTTCCAAAGGAGCACTGAGTTTGCTGTGCTTCTGCAGCAGGCTCCCCATGCTGGGCTGAATCAGAGCTCCTCACAGCCCCACTGATGTCACCCCAGCCTCAGTGATGTCACTACAGCCCCACTGATGTCACCTGAGGTCCTCACAGTCCCACTGATGTCACCCCAGCCTGCTCAGGCCCACTGATGTCACCCCAGCTCCTCACAGCCCCACTGGTGTCACCTCAGCCTCAGTGATGTCATCACAGCCCCACTGATGTCCCCACAGCCCTGCACAGCCCCACACAGCCCTACTGATGTCACCATAGCCCACTGATGTCACCTGAGTTCTTCAGAGCCCCACTGATGTCATCCAGGCCCACTAATGTCATACAGCCCCATTGATGTCACCACAGCCCCACTGATGTCACCCCAAGTCTGCACAGCTTCACTGATGTCACCCCAGCCCCACTGATGTCACCCCAAGTCTGCACAGCTTCACTGATGTCACCCCAGCCCCACTGATGTCACCCCAGCATCCTCCCTCAGCTGCAGCAGCCTGGCCCCAGGCCACCCTGGCAGTGAAGGCACCAGCCCTGGCACCCTCCGAGGAGCTGGCACTGCGTGCTGTGCCCAGCCTGGGGCTGTACATCACCCTGAGCCCTGGGGCCCCTGGGCCAATCCTGCCCCTGGCCCCTGCCTTGCCTTGGCACTGGGGGGGCTCCCTCGGCTTTGCCAATTGTTCTTCCCACAGCTCAGTGGCTGTAAAACTTTTTAAAAGAGAGCAGAAGAGCTCTGGGAGAGGTACTAAAAAATGCTCATAAAATAATGCAGTGTTGGAGGTTGGGAGTTTTAATTCTGATGGAGAGGAGGGTTTCCTCCTGGGTGAGCACTGGGGATGGGGCTGGGTGGGTTTCCCTTGTCAGTGCCTGGAACACCCAGCGCCTCTACTGAGCCCTTTGGCACCACAAGGGAAAGCAAATTCAGCATTTAAACACAAAATTAAAAATTACTGTACTTTAGAAATTCTGAATTCCGGTGCTTACATTTGCTCCTTTGTATCCATATTTTAACAATTTTATTTACATAAGACAATTGTCTGTAATGCCATGAATGATAACCAGTCATCACTAAGAGGAATCCATTCCTAATTGTATTTGTTCTACCCACAAGCTGCTCTTCCCTTGGTTCTCAAGGTTAAAACTTACTGCTTTTTCCATCACTAAAAATATTCTGAACAATTTAATCTTGCTACTTTTATTTGTTTATTACTCTGCAGTCATTATAACCCCACAGGGACTTTTTAGATGTTAATAAAGAGCACTGCACATCACTTTTCCTGAGGCTTGTGTGGCACTATAAACATTATGCTGAGTTTAAGTTCCCCTTTCTCACCATATCCTTAAAAAATCCAGCATTCGCTAAGAGAATGGAGGGGATTTTTTTCTTTTCTTTTTAACAAAAAGAAATAAAGGCAGGGGGGAAGAAGTAACTTTAGCCTCAATCTGCTAGCTACATAAAACAGTAAATGTTCAGCTGAGGCAGGGAAAAACCAGAACTGCTAGAGACTGCTTGTTTCCTTTTGGAGGAAACAATAAATGTGCCCACTTGTATTTTAACAACATTATTACTGGGCCCCCTAATTACACGAATATACTTGTAATAAACTGCAGGAGAGAAGAACAGAAAAAGATCTGTGATGAATGATGCTTTTTCCTCAGCTCAAAAAGAAACTTTTGGGTAACTACTCTTAAATCTTGGCCCAAATCAGGAGATGAAGATATTTCAGCACTATGTGATGAATCATTTGTCTCCTGAGACAGATGAAAAGGAGAAGCAAATCAGACATGTGGTGTAAAACTTCTCTCATTGGTGTGGACACAACTTTGACCTCTGAGTACAATAGTTCCTGCAATCCATGGCATGCAGTGTAATGAAATTACCAGAATATTAGAAAATAGGAAATCCCTGACATTTCTGCTGCGTTAAAGTCTGACACAGGGAATACAGGAACACACGAAAGAACCCAGAACGAGGCAGGGACTCATCCAAGCAAACCCCAAATATTTCTCCAGCAAACAGAAAACTGTCATTTTGCTCATTAGTCCACAGCTGTGAGATGAGAGCTGCTTCACTGAAAATCCTGCAGAGGAGGGAGGTGAATGTAAACCTGTGTGTGTGATAGACTGAGAGCGAGGTGAATCTACGCCAGTGTGTGTGACACACTGAGAGGGATGTGAATGTAAACCTGTGTGTGTGATAGACTGAGAGCAAGGTGACTCTACGCCAGTGTGTGTGACACACTGAGAGGGATGTGAATGTAAACCTGTGTGTGTGATAGACTGAGAGTGAGGTGACTCCACGCCAGTGTGTGTGACACCCTGAGAGGGATGTGAATGTAAACTGGTGTGTGACACCCTGAGAATCTCCTCCCTGGGCTGGAGCTGTGACCCGAGCAGTGAGCAGAGCCTGGCAGGGAGGACGCTGAGCTGGAAAAGGGATGCTCTGTGCTCCTGCTCCTTCAGAGATGCTCTCACAAACTCCCACACTCACCCCTGTGCTATTTTTGCAGTTGCACACCACAGGACTGAGCTGTGCTCCCTCCCTTCGTGCCAGACCCATGCAGGACACCAGGGTGTATTTCAACAGCTGATCTTTTACCCCAGAGCTGCAGTTGCAAAATTGTGCTTGAAGACACACAAAAACCAAAACAAAGCAGCAAATGCTGTTGTTAGGGGCTGACTCAGGAGGCCTGCGTGGCCCAGCCCTGGTGAGAGGCTCAGTGTCAGGAATCCAGCAGGGCTGTGGTATGCAGGGCTAGGTGCTGCTGATGTCACTGATGGGCTTATCTTGTACCAAAAGAAAATTCCTCTTGTATAAAAGGGATCGTGGGTGGGAATTAAACTGCAAATAAATCTCTGCCTCACCCTCAGATGCCGTTATGCCTGGGGCATGGGCCACCAACGTTTGGGGTGTGAAGGGGACAGACACGTGCCCGTGCCCTACACGTGAATATTTCATGTTTGTTTTCCTGAGGACATTCCTGAAATAGCAGTTTAACCTTGCCATCGCTCTGAGACACTAACATTTTACATCTGCAAACAGGAGTACACGTGGATGTCTGCAGCCCCCAGGTCCTCAATACTCATAGCTCTCAGGGCTGTGTAGAGTTAATAAAGAACAAACAGCTGCCTGCCTATTTCTCAATAAAATAAATGTGTTGCACAGCAAATGTTCCTAGAAAGCAAAAGCTGTGAGTCCCATCCCAGGGTGAAGGACGTGTGGTGCTGGCAGGGAGGGTCATTCCAGGCAGTGACTCCTCTCCAGGTCCCCTGTCCCAATCCCAGTGCCCCACCTGAGCTCGCCTCTCTTGGCAGCACAGAGCAAACATGATGATCTCAAAGAAAAATGTGAACTAGGTCATCAAGTCACACTTGCATGAGGAAGGGCACTCCACAGCCTCTCTGTAAGCAGCAACTGAAGTTTCTAAGGGTTATTTTCCAAAACATCCCCTCCAAACACTTCATTTCTGTCTAATAATTATAAACTGTGTTAATACCACTGGACCTCCCACATGCAGAACACCTGAGAAAGAGGCAGCAGATTGGGTGCAAGGAGAGCAGGGATCTGGCAGGGATTTCCCCTCTGGGGCAGCAGGACCTTTCCCCTCCACAGTTTGCTGTCCCCTAATCTCCCAGCTCTGCTGCCCAGAGCTGCAGATGTTTGTCAGAGCACAGACAAGCTCCAAAGGCCCAGCTGGTCGTGGGGCACAGCTCAGTGTGTACATTCCAAGCTGAGGTTTTGCTGATCACAATCAAAGGCTGAGATCCTTATCTGATGGCCTGTGCCTGATATCTGCTGCTTATTTTGTAATATCCCACAAACTGCTCTCTCAACAGCACCAGAACCTGGGATTTCAGCTGAGAAATCCAGCAAGTTGCATGGCTTCAAACCTGGGAAACTGGTTTTTAATTATTTTCCTTTTATCCCAGCAAACCACAAGAAAGGCTGGATTCCCTGCAAATCCTGCTGTGCTCCTCCCAGGGAGCCTGTGCAGGTGTAGGCCCACACTCCTGCAGCATTTGGGGGGATGCTGGAGCTGTTGTGGCAATACAATATTAAAGGAGGATTAATTAGATTTGTGCCATTTATTTGGGCAGCTGTTCAGTAGATGAAAGGAAGTCTAATGCAAATTAAATGAATAAGCCTGAAGAGGCCAATGTCCAGTCACAGCTCCACTCGTGTCCCTCAGCACAGCTGGGGCAGAAATGGGCACATTCCTTTGGCAAAAATGAGGCATTTGAAGATTCCATCAGCTGAGCTTTCCCTTTCAAGTGTTGCCAGTAGATGCACAACATATACATGTGCTTTTAAAAGACTTTTATTTTGAACTCAAGATGTGAATCTATGGCATTAAGAAAAGCAGAACAATCCTTTATTTAGCTGCACCTGCACCTTAATGCCTAATGAGTTTAGTCTGATGGAATCCAGACCTCAGGAAGGATTATAAATTCTCATTTGATTTCATTTACTTCTAAAATACCTTAAACCAGCTGTACCAGCCCAGAATCCAGCCCTTCTTTCTCTATCAGTTTTCCAAGTGTTGAATCTTTGCTGTCTTAAGTAACTTTATGCTATATAATGATACTGCAATATTAAAAAAAACAGAGAGCAGCTTGAAAAAAAATCATGCAGTAGAAGATAATTAACATATAAGCTTAAAAGCATCAGATTATGAGCACAAGTTTCATAAAGTTCTTTTGGCCCTGGAGGGAAGGTTTGGAACTCACTCTCCAGACACCAGAGGTACCTTTGGCCATTTCTGTCTGTTTTGTGTAAACACATCAGAGATGCTCAGGCAGTGACCACCCCAAAATTACTGACTCAGGCTGTTTAATATGAATAGTAGCTAATTTATCAAATTATTTAAAAACTTATTACTTTGCCCCAGTGTAGATACTGGAATGCAAGGGGAAAAAATTTGATCCTGTTACATCTCTGCATGATCAAATCATTGCATTGAAGAAAAAGTATTAGCAAGATTTGATTTTAATTTGTATGCCCTCTGCATGTGCCAATTGCAGATGGAGGCGCCTGTGCCCCCAGCAAGCTCTCATTTTCCTCCAAGTCCTTCCCTTGTGGGCTTTTCTCCCCATTTTGTTTGCCTGTAGCAGTCTCACAGTGCCTCTTATCTCCCCTGGCTGAATCCACTTTATTTCTGACCAGATCTGCGCAGCCACTTCTCTCTCCTTCCTTGGGGATGTTTCCATTTGCTCAGGGTGTGCAAGCAGTCAGGGCAGGCTGCTGGTTTTTGCATCAGTGATATTTGGAGACCTGCTCAGTCTCAGAGCAGGTTGCAGGAAGCACCTTGGGCCCCATTTGTCAAGTGTCTGGACTGGGGGATTATTTCTCTCAATAAACCTTATTGCCACTTAACTTTTCTCCCTCTTTGTGCTCTGCAACCTCTTCCCCCCTGAGACACCCATTACCCTCCTGCTTTCTCCTCCTCCCTTTTCTGTGCTGTGGCTGCCACCCCAGCCTGATCCCCATCAGGAATTCTCCCCAGATTGCCACTATCTCCGTGACCCTTGGATGCCCTGGCAAAATGTGTGACTTGCAATTCACACCTAAGGCTGGCACAGCTTTCCTGGGAAGCTGGCCTGGCCAGATGCAGCTCCCTGGTTCCTCAGCCTTGCCGTCCCCTGAATGACAAAGTCAGTGAGTAGTGTGGTGTAGCCATCATCTCTGCTCAAAGAGGGAAGAGAAAAATGTGCTCCTGCATCTTCACACACCTCCCACAGCTGCACCCAGAGGGTTTGGGGGATGTGTTAGCATGCCTCTGCTCTCAGGCTGTGTCGTTCCACACTGTGCAGACAGAGAAAAGAAAGCAGGAGCAGTGAGGAGCTTCTGCCTGTCCTTCTGCTCACTGCTCAGTTTGCTGCAGGGACATTTCCAGGGCAGGGTGTGGAGCAGAGCTGAGGTGCTGTGCATTCACCCCAGCCTGCCCTGGTTCCCTGCAGGAGCTGCTGCCCAGGTGCATCCCATCCTCAGGTACACAGAGACACAACAGCCCTGCTGTGCTCTGTCAGGGATGAGCACCAGCCTGGCTTAACCCTGATCCCAGAGCCAGCACCAGAGCTCGAGACATCTGTGATGGCCACAGCACTGCCCAGCTGGGGGGACACAGGATTTACAGCATCAGCACAGTCCCCAGCTTGCCCCTCTGGAAAACAGCCACCCACAAGGCTTTGGGGATGGGAGAGCACAGTCCTGGGTTTTGGTCAGCACTGTCCTGGCTTCCCCCTTTGCTGTGAAAGGAGGAAAGGAAACAGGATCTGAGAGCCTGGAGAGGGAGGCCCTGCAGGAGATTTCCTTATAGTGGATTCCAGGAGGATGAAGGTAGAAATAGACGCAGTCTGTCAAAAGGAACAACTTCATGAACTCCCATTTTTTTTTCTTTTCGCTGTCACCCCTCCCTGAATTCTCCATTCCCTCACACCGCTGAAATCCCACAGCAATCCTCAGTGCATTGCAGCAGCTGCAGATGGATTGCAGCTCCATGTGCTGCTGTGTTTCACGTGACAGGGCTGTGAATAAGGTATTCTGTAGAAACACAACTCTTCCCTGCTTATTTAACTTTGCTTTCCCCAGATACACACGCAGACACAGCAAACAGCACCAGGAGTCACACCACCATGGGTCTGTTTACTATTAGGAGAGTTTTGTGTTCTCAGAGCAGTCCCAGGTGTAAATTTTTCACAATACCTTTCATCTCGTCTGGCTCTGCTTTCAGCAGAGAAACCACAGCCTGAGCAGGCACCCATCAGGGCACACTCGGGAAGGAAAATGGATTACTTGTGCTTAACCTGCCCAGAAACTCCATGGATGTTCTTGAAAATGAAATGGTTTTACCATCCAGCATTGCTCAGAGTGTCTGCAGAGAAATCCCAGCAGGGAATGTCTCTGAATCCAGACAGCAGCATGCACGATTCCCTCTGTCATTTCCTCCCCAGTGGCTGTTTCCCCCTTTGCCATCTACCACACTTGGGAATTTTAACTTACAGGGCTCCTGGGTGACACATGGGGTGAGGAGAGGATGTGGTGGCTCTCAGCATCCTCTGGTCCCCACACACATTCCCCGGTGGCTCCTGGGGCAGCAGGTGGCTCCTGCCTGGCCTGGGTACCACACTGACCCCAGCACTGGGGGAACACCCATTTAGGAACACCAGGAAGGGAGAAACACCCATTTCTGTCCTGAGCAGCCCTTGCTAGCTGAAGTTTGACTGAGTCAGGAAGAACTTGCTGCTGTTTGGGAGATAATTAAACCCATCTTCCCTCGCCTGGCTGTTTGCACACGCACAATGATACCATTGTTCAGAGTCATGCAACACACATGCTGACATTAAAGTGTTTAATCTTGTACTACAGTATTCCATTATTTTTTGGACATCTGTACATGATAGAAAGGCTTCGTATTAAGGGATTTGTTGACAAAGAAATGGCTAATGCTGATACATGTGTGGACTGAAAGGATCTTTCCAAGTTGTGTTCTGCAGCGGGGAGGCTGCTGCTTCCCAGGCCTGAGCCTGGCACAGATGTGATATGCACTGTTGCTATTACCACTTTTCAATTTATAACAAGGAGTCAGTGTTCAGAAGAATTTTGGAAGCTCCCTGCTGGGTTTGTGGCTAGGTGGTCTCGCTGGCAATACCAGCTCCATGCTGAAAGCTGAACAAATGAAGTGATGGCTAAAGGGAGAATATTAACTCCAGAGGGCTTTTTTCCCCCTTTCGAAGCAAAAATGCTCACCCCAGATCACTTTGCAGAGTGAGCACTAAAGAATTTCCAACTTCTGGGTTTGGGGATAGGGATTTATGGAGCCTGGTTTTCATCTTCTTGGAAATTGGTGCATTAGTGCTTCTCTCCACCCATGGATGGGGCAGGACTTTGCCCTGGCACACACTGAATTTACCATGCAAGAAAGAGTTTATCACCTTCTCCTCCCTGTCCCTGGCAGTAAAATGGGTCCCTGAGCAGGGAGCAACTGGGTGCAGGTTCCCTTCTGCTGAGCCCTGCCCTGGCTCAGAGCAGCCTGTTCAGCAAAGGGCACATGGGGACAGAGCACCAGGGCAGGGCTTGGGCACATGGGGACAGAGCACCAGGGCAGGGCTTGGGCACACGGGGACAGAGCACCAGGGCAGGGCTTGGGCACACGGGGACAGAGCACCAGGGCAGGGCTTGGGCACACGGGGACAGAGCACCAGGGCAGGGCTTGGGCACACGGGGACAGAGCACCAGGGCAGGGCTTGGGCACACGGGGACAGAGCACCAGGGCAGGGCTTGGGCACATGGGCCCAGAGCATCAGGGCAGGGCTTGGGCACATGAGCCCAGAGCCCTCCAGTATCTGGGGGTGCTGAGCCTGTGGCTCAAGGACAGGCTGTGGTTTCAGAAGTGGCAGGATGGCAGCAATCCCCGGTGATGGGATGCATTAATGGGTTATAGAAAAACCACAGACTATTTTTCTAGTAAGCTTATGTCGCAGGTCAGAATCTAGGCTGTATTTGTTTTTCCTTGGGTTTCTCCAAAAACCTGCACTAGCTTCTAGATGACTTGGAGAGCTGCAGCTATTCCATGTAAAAGGCCTGCCAAATACTGTTTTTATCACTCTTTAAAAAAAAATTTTAAAATATATCCCATCACACATCCCAGGACATTTGCTCTACTCCATTTATAGAACTCCCAATTTATATTCTTCAACTATTTCTCCAATTATTTCTGTAACTGCTGCTTTAGCTGCCTAATGTCAGCATGTAAATCACGAAGCCAAGAGAATGAAACAGATGAAAACCAATCACAGAACTTTGCATTCCCAAATTCTTGCCATTATAAATTTCCTGCCACTGCCCCTGTAACTCTTGCTGTCAAGGACAATGAGGAGGGAAACATTCCCTTTGCTGGCTGTGGCCTGGCATGACATTATTGCAATAATCTTTATTATAGTCCCCCTTCTCCTCAGAAAAATATAAGGACTGGCCTCGCATTTCTTGCTCAACCAGGCGCCCTGCTGAGCCCAGTGGGCTCTTTCAGCTGCACAGACCGCTGGATCCTGCCCCTAATTGGTTTCCTCCTTCTTGAACCCCAGCAACATAAGGAGAAAAGGCCTATATTTCATAAGTGCCATGGTTTTATCCACCAATTTAGAGACAAAGAAGTGCAATTTATAGAGGGAACATTTAATGCCTGTTAATTAGGAGCCCATCCAGAGGTCTCGAATTTGGCATCCCGAAAATTTACAGCTCCATTTCACAAGCACCACCAGCAGGCCCGAGCCCCAGGGGTGGGCCTGGCCTCCCTCCCTCCATGCTGGGGGGTCCCTGCTGCTCCTGCCATGCTGCTCTGGGAGCTGGCACAGGCCAGGAGCCACCCCAAGGATCATCCTTTGGGAAAGGGGACATTTCTTTCCAGCTGGATGCACTTCCCAAGGGAGGCAGGAGGGTGAGGCAGGAGATAGGAGTGGAGCTTCCCTGTGAGACATGGGCTGGTGGGGCTCAGGTGGAGCTGGTTTCTGGGATTCTATTTTCTGGGAATTTCTGCACTGAAATGATGCAACAGAGCTCCTGAAGCTCTGGCTTCAGTCTAAGGTAGTGACAACGAAGGGAAAGAAAGGTAAATTTTCTTTGAAAATTCAAACAAGACTTTGCGCTGCTGGATGCAAATGTGTCGGTCAGAGTTTAGAGATCCAGCCTGGACCTCAGGACAGTCCAGTCTCAGCCACCTCTGAAGAAACAGTGCCCATTTTCTGTAGCTCTGCAGCTGCTGGAGAGAAAGCAAATAAAGACTCTCCTACCCTCTAAACTCACCACACAGGTAGACTCTGAAAACCTGTGAGACCTTAATGCCAGAGCCTGGCAGATTCTTTTTGGCATTTGAATTTCTGTGGGGTTTCTCAGGCAGCTGCTGGTGGCTCAGCAGCAGCCTGGCTGAGAGGCTGAGGCAGGGGGTGTTGTCTTTTGGAATCTATTTTCCTTTGACTTATCTTTCAGTCTCTGGAATTCAGGACCTTTAATCTATTTGAGATTAAAGTCCTTAACAAATCCCTTCTGGCCTTTTTTGGGAGTGAAGAAGTTACAGACACCCTACTGCACATTCCTTCTGGAGCCTTTTTCCATTGTAAATGAGAAACAAGTAGCTCTAATTGTTGTAAGCACTACAATAAATGAGACAACTGCTCTCAAAGTGCCTTATAAAAACAATTAACATATTATCAGGTGAAAGCGTTAACAAGAAAATTTAAGTTTTTACTTGTTTATATATTCAAAGTGTGTTCTAAGTGCATCACCCAAATGTGCCTGGGAGGAAGAGCTGTGGAATTACCAAAGCTTTCCCAGTTTGGCAACCTGAGACCAGAGTCTATTCATCTGATGTTGAGTTTCTTTCTGAAAAGCAGTTTTTTGGCATTTTCAGAAAACAAGAGAGTAAAAATACCTAAGCAGGGAGATTGGTCTCCTGTGAAATCCATTGAAATTAGTGAAAATATTTCTATTGACTTGCCTGGCATCTAGATAAGCTCTTTAATTCTTCAATAATAATTATTTTTAACACTGTCATTCAAAAACACTGCAAGCTGTGCCTCACCATAATCCCTGTGTCACGAGGCAGGCCTGGCCACCAGCAATCCCTGACACCACCCCAAAGTCCAACCAGGTTTGCAGAATTAGCTCAGGGTGGCTTTGCCCTTGCCAGCAGAGATTCACAAAGGGGCTGCAAAGAGTTGGAGTTGGTTTATTTCTAACCTCAACATACTTTGCTGTGAAAATGACCAAACGTGGGATCAGCTGAAGTTTCCAGTTTTATGCTGATGGGGTGCTAAACCAGGACCTCAAGGTTTTCTGTCCAACATTATTTATTTGGTACAGGCTTTAACTGTATTGCTGCAAGTTCCAAATATCAGCAGCCACACTGTTTCATCCCTGTCTGCTGATGTTTTTAAGTTCTGTATCTTCAGCACACGCCACGACAAGCACCCAGTATTTGTTGACATTTTATCTCCAGCTTTCCCATATTTTTGGATCTGATACCTGGCTGCCTCACACCTGAGCACATGTGCCCATCCTGTTAGCTTTAACCATCCCTGGAGTTGCACAACTCTGTCCTGCCCCCTCTTGCATCACCACCAGGCCACAACAGAGCCTTGGAGACACAAAGGACTTCAGAGGGCTGGGAGCCCTCTCAGTGTCAGATAGAGCAGCACTCAGATCCTGCTCAGATAGCAAGGCCAGGCTTTCAGAGGTGCTGATCTGACTTGCATGTTTGTGACAGGTGTGGCCAAGCCACTGATAACCACCAGCCTGAGATATTCCTTGTTTTGGCTGCATCTCCTTAATTGTTCCCCCACGATTTTTGGTGTCTTGCTTATTTTCTCATGCATCTGATGTCCTCCCCCATCCCACAGCTCCCACTGTCTCCACCTTTCCCAAGGACTGTGCCAGGGGGAGTGCCTGGTGATCCTCATCCACCATAGCCCCAATTGACTGCCACACTCACCATGCCAAGGGTTATTTCACAACAGCAATTTTAGAGCCCTGTGTTAAATTAGGCCTTTTAGTTAGGCCAGATTAAGCCCTGTGTTAAATTAGGCCAAATTGAGTTAGAATTTTTCTGCAGTGGCTGTGCCTCCAGAATGCAATGCTGCTTCTAAGAATGAGGAGAGGCTCACACGCATCACCTGTGAGTGACTTGGGATTGTTTTTTAGGGAGAGGAAATGCCCTGTTTTCCCACAGTCAGGGCACACAGTCTGTTTCATAGCAGAATTATTTTGCAAGGGTGTTCTTCCTTTTCCTATTTTACAACCTTTGATTGCACATCCAGAGCTTTGGCTTCCTCTCCAAGCAGCTGCCTTGCCAAGGCATTTGAATTGTGAGCTGGAATTTCCAATGTTTGAAATTAGCATCTGAGTTAAACCATTCACCAAAGCCTTTGGGTAGTAGATTTGTGAGAACTATGAGCCTGGGACAAAGATGAGTTGAAGTTCTGTGGGCAGAAGGGCTATGAAGCATATCCAGCAAATATTCAAAATGTTTGATGTGTTTTAAGGGAGCATTTAACATTAATTTAATGGTGAACAAACAGCTGAGATTAAATCCTTCAAGGATGGCCAAAAAGTTCTTCTTATGGTCATTGTGTCAATAGGGATCATGGGTTTTATAAATCTAATGGAGGACCTACAAAATCACATCCAAAGATGCAAATAATTGCAACTTTGCAAGATGCAAAACTACAGTCACATCCAAAGAATTGCTGCAGCAATTCTCTTGAACTGTTTCAATGAACACTTAAAATACCACTATTCCCCCTTGTCTTTTTTCTTAAGCTCTCCCCCCACTCTCCCCCTTGCAACTCCTCAGGTAATTAACTGGAAATGACCCAGTTGCAGCATTGTCAGAGGTCTAACACCCATCAAACCCAGGAAACTCAGGCTCCTTGAATGCTCCCCTGCTTACCCCGTGCTGTTGGGCTTAGGGTATTACAGGGGTCTGCAGAAAGTGCTTGATCAGATATACTGTACCACATGTTCCCAAATACCAGCACACAGCAGCAGGACTTGGGGATAGGATTTCAGCCTTCATAATGAAGAGTCTTGCTTTTATGAGTTCGAGTCAGACCCTTAACGTTATTTTAACATAGATTTTGGTGTTTAATTATGTAATAAGATTTACTGCAGTCATCTAACAGATGTTGATTCAGGGTCAGTGTTTCTCATAAATTAGTTCTGAAAGGATTTGTTACTTCTGGGTCAGCAGATAGGTCCAGAGTGCAAAGAAAAAGGGGAAAAACAATAAACACTGAGTTGAAGGGTTTCTTGGGATTCTTTCTTCAGTTACATATCCACATATTTTCATGATCTTAATGACTATAGCCACAGGAATGTTTGCTTTAACACTAAAGATGGCTCAGGCCAAAACCCTATATCCAAACATCTGCAAAGCATGGGAAAGTTCAAACTTTGGGGCTCTTTATTTTATGACCCTGGCTGTTAATTTTTCATACTAACACGACACATTTTTTCTAGGGCTCAGCAGTGGGAATTGCTGTGACCTTTAGCAAAAAGTTTCATCTTCATGTGCTTGTTGTCAGACCTTGTGTATAAATTGCAGCTAAAGGCCAGTGTTGGTTGATGTAGTTGTCATCACACACGTATTGAAAAGCTGCACCCACCTTTCTCTGGAAATTCAGCCTTCCCATGTCTTTGGAAGCAAATCATGTTTGTACATCCTACTGCTAACAGCTGCAACTAAACCCACCCTGCATTATACTCATTCTTCTACATTTGTGGTTAAAGGAGGGATTCCATATTAAAGTATTTTTCATTCCATATTAAAGTATTTTTCATTCCATTATAATTTAGTTGCAGATAAATTCCTTTAAAGCTGAAATTATGCTCTTGATATCTTATTCTGCTAGGAGTACTTTGGAGGAAAGGGATTGAGGCTCGTTTAATAGTGTTGCTAGCACGTCCAGGGCAGTTGTAGCCTGCCAAGTCTTTCACAAACACTGGTGAATATTCACAATATTCCTCCACATCAGGGTATGAGACACTAAATGTTGCCCCTGAGATGTTTTAGCAGAGGTGCAACAGAGAGCGCTCAACACATAAAACCATTTGCTAAACTTAACCACCTTTGCCTTGGAAAGTGCAGAGGTTTCATACCTAAAAAGCTCCTCTAAGATGAATCCCAGCTATGAGTAAGAGCTCTGAAGCATTTCCCTGAGCAGCAATCACACAGTGGCAAACTGGACTCCTCACAGAAGGGATGTGAGAGAGGAGGAAGAGTCCATGGCCAGGGGCTGAGCCTCAGCCAGCAAAGCAGCACTGAACCTGCTCCGCGCTTGGACACAGCCCCGCTCCCAGAGCCTCCCCAGCTCTGTCCCTGCCGTGGGGACACCCTGGCCATGGACTCACAAACCCTGAGCTGTGTTTGTGCCACGCAGAGCTGTCAATTTAAACAGCACTGTCCAGAGCCACGCTTGGAACTCCTCTTTTTTCAGGAGTAATTCCCTTTAAGTCAATGGATTTACACAATGGATTTGCTGCTGCCAGAAGCAAATCAGGCCTGTAGGAAGACACACATTCCTGGCCAAGGAAATCTCAGAGCTAACTACTTGAATTGTGCACTCGAGCTGCAGAGAGGTCAAGTGGACAGACGACAGGACTGGGACTTATAGGAAGTCCCTGGTTCAAACCTCAACTCTTAAAATGTCATGCGTTGTGACCTTGGGCGAGTCAGTTCATCCCCTTACAGCTCCGTTTCCCCCTTCTCCTTTGTCTGACTTGTCTGTTTAATTTGGAATTTGTTCCAAGAAGGGTGCCTAGCCTCATGTGCTGGGCTGGGGCACTGACACCTCTCCTCCCCCTTGCTGCAGGACTGGATTGAAGTCTTTGTTTCCTCCCAACACTGACCCCTGCTTCCGTGCCACAAGCAGGGTTACAGGGGACCACCAGCTTCCATCAGGGGACAGGCAGGCCTGTCACCCCCTGGGACAGCACACATCCCAACACCAGCACTTGTTATTTCACAGTGAGGGTTGGGAGGTGGAGGGAAGCCCTCACTTTGAACAGTTTCTTCACAGCCCTGACCACTACAGATCCTTTAAAATGAAAGCTTTGACCCTACAGAGAGGAGCCGTGAGCTCGCGGTGAGTTCAGCTGGCACCAAATGTGGGTCACTGGCATGAAAAGCCTCGAGGGCTGGAATTTGTGTCTATAGAGTGTGGGTATGCGTGTGTGTGACTGTCAGGAGCAGAGCCAGGCCAAGAACCAGCACTCCTGAAAAGCCCCATCTGTTTGTCTCAGCTCCTTCCCACAGCAGCTCGGTCGTTATCGGTGGCAAATGTCCAGAGTCACTTGTCAGGCACAAAGCTGCCAAAAATCATTAAAACACAATGGCCCCCTGTGCCAGCCAACTGTGAAACTGTTCCAAAGGGAGCCTGATAAACACATATATGTCCATAATAGCCCAGATAGAGGCAGGTATTTCCTCTGTGCTTTGGTGATCTGAGCAGCCCCCAAGGTGCTGCCATCAGATATTCCCGCCCTTGTCTGTTGTGGCAGCTCTGAGGGTGTTTGCTGGTGAGGGAAGGGGAACAAAGCAGGTGCCTAATGGGCTGTTTTCTGTTCCAGTGGAGCATGACAGGGAGTTCCACCACCAGCGCTGCCACTACCGAGAGTTCAGGTTCGACCTCTCGCGGATCCCTGAGGGGGAGGCGGTGACGGCGGCCGAGTTCAGGATCTACAAGGATTTCATCCGCGAGCGCTTCGACAACGAAACCTTCCAGATCAGCGTCTACCAGGTCCTGCAGGAGCACCCGGGGAGGTGAGGCACCCACGGGGACACTCTGCTGAGGGCACAGCTCCCTGTTCCTGCAGGGAATCACAGCCAGGGCTCTCAGAGAGCCTGAGGCCATCAGCACAAGGGGCTGCGTTTGGCTTTGGGGCGTGCAGGGGATCCCAGAGATCCTGCTGCCGCAGCTCCTGAGTGTTGTGATGTGGGCACAAGTGCCCTGGGAGCCTCCCCATGGCCCAGGGAGCATCCCCAGCACTCCTGCTCTGCCCTCTGGGAGTGCTGGATGTGTGTTAGTGCAGAAAAACTATCATAAACCAGGAATATCTCCAGATTTCTGGAAGAAATCCCCCCCTTCGTCCTGCCCCTGATGGATCCTGAGGTGGCAAACCCAAATGCTTCCTTTGGAATTGTAGCTTAATTGCAAACCCAAGGAGAGATGGCCTGGGAGCCTCTCTGTGCCCCAGGGAGCATCCCCAGCACTCCTGCTCTGCCCTCTGGGAGCACTGTGCCATGTGCTAGTGCAGAAAAACTATCATAAACAGGAATATCTCAAGATTTCTGGAAGTACTCCCCCTTTCCTCCCGCCCCTGATGGATCCTGAGGTGGCAAACCCAAATGCTTCCTTTGGAATTGTAGCTTAATTACCAGCCCTTATTATCAAAGGCATTCAAGCTCCCTAATTAACAAAGACAGATGACACCATGCTTTTTATATTGACTGATTTTTTTGTATGTGCAAAACTGCAAGATGAGCTATTAAATCCCTTCCAAGCAATTATTAATGTATGCCAAGCTCCCTGACAAGTCCTCCAGGGAACTTGAATAAGAACATATGTTCAATTTTCTCATCTGGTTTTAGTTCCAATTAATCAGCAATCCCAAACCACTTATCAAAGGCACTTAGTTTCATTTGCACAGATTTCTTTCACATACAAATCCTACCAAAAGTGAGATTGCATTTATTTATGTGAAAAGTATTTACAATCACATTCTTGTCAGAAGTTATTCTTTAGGACTACTAAATATGGGCTAATAATACTATAGCTCTAATTTAGGTTTATGAAAAGAGAAACACAAGGGATTCAAAAAGTGGAAAGTCCAAAAGGGTAAGAAAAAAAAAAGTATATTCAGGACTCTGGCTTTATAGTTTTATAAGAGCTAATAAAAATGCAGAAAAAATTGAAATATGTCAGGAAACCTTGTCAACTTTTTCTTAATAGTGAGAATTTCTGCCGGCTTTGCTGGATAGTAAAAATATTTAACCACTGGTGTGTTTTCTTCCACATCTGAAATTCTGATTTTATAGCTTAAAACTCATGGTTCTCCTGGCATTTCTAATGATGCAATTATTTGCAGTGTTTGGGGACTGTGCTAAAATGAATCTATTTTTATCAAACAGCGGTAATTCAAACTGTGCATTTTAACCAGGTCTTCCTTAAAGGAGAAGGCACCAAGCCAGAGCTGTGCACAGGCCCCATCAGATGTTCTGCTCACCCTAAGCATTTCAGTTTATTCCCTCTCAGGCCACTCCAGAGGCAGCAGCCTCCCTTTGCTGCATCTCTTGAGAGGGTTATTTAGGTGCCAGCCTGCAGGGATGGCCTTCCAGTCTTGGGAAGAGCAGGAACTGTAGATGTGCTGGCAGAGGAGGCACCAACACGAGTGCCAGGGCACTGGGGAGCTGCCAGGAACCTGTTCTGGGGTAAATGACCTTCCTCCCTCATCAGTTGCCAGGGCAGTTCCCCCTCAGGTCCTGATGAGTGAGGTGCCCACTAGGAATCCTACTGACAGAGTCAGAATGAGATCTGATATCTTAATTTTACCATGGTGCATCCAAAAGGTTGTTACAACTTTGTTTAGAGAGGATGGGGAGGCACTGCTGGGGAGCAGCAAATGCTTCTGCAAACTGTCTCCTCCACTAATTCCTACTCCTAAAGGAAAATAAATGTATGCAAAGGGTGGGCATATACATCAACCACTGTCTGGAAGAGGTGAGGAATCTTGCTAATTATACAGATGTTCCAGCCACAGGACTAGATGCAATTTTACTGCATCATATTCACCACAGCAACGCTATTTTTAATGAGTGCTCATGCATATTCCCCTTTTGCATACATTTTGGCACAGGCTGTGGCGAGTTTTGAACAGTTTGTCCTGAAAAAATATTCCTGTTGGTTTGGATTGACCAAAGGTAAAAATATTGTCCCTACCATTTGTAAAAATATTTGCTCTTTTTCTGCATTTTTCCACTGACATTTTCCACCCGGCTCTGTCACAGCCCAGTCATCCAAGTCAGTGTGTCATTGGGCAAGTGCAGAAAGAAAACAAACCCTCTCCAGTGTTGATCAAAAAACACCCATTGACTTTGATGCTTCCTTGGCTGTTTGTCTCATCCTGAGCTCTGGAAAGTCAGCCCCATCTGACGTTGTTAGCAACAAGAGCAAAACAAAGCCAAGCCCTCCGCCCCACGCAGGCAGGGAAACCTCTGCTGCCTTCGGGTTTCCTCCTGCCAGGGCTCTCCTGACACAGAGAATTGCCTTTTGGGAGCTGACCCTCCAATTCTGCAGGCTGTGCAGTGCCCGAGGCACGGCAGATCCTGCCAGGGGCAGCTCAGCATCCTCACAGAGCAGAGAGCAGAACAGCTCCCAGAGCACAGGGAAAGCTCAGGCTGAGGGGAACTGGAGAGATTTTCCTCTGTGGGATGAGCTGCAGGCAGGGTTTTCAGTTAAACCACACAAGAGCCTCCAGTTTTGGAGGGTGTGATGGTGCCCTCAGCTCACAGAAAGCAGAGGTATGAGCAGCTCAGCAGTTAATGGCTTCACGAGTTCAGAGAGGTTGGAGGGATCTAACCAGCAACATCTCCTGTGTGCACTTCATTGTCAGTGAAAAATACAGGCTTAGGTGTTTCCAGAGCAACAGCTGCACCCCCAGCAGGCTGCTCCTGAAATCCTGCCCCTCAGCAGCTCAGTGTTTGCAGGGTAGAGCCTCTCCCCCATCCACCTGCTCAGCCTAACAATCCTGGCAGCAAAAATGAGGGCCCAGCCCTCCCTTTGCAGCAGATGAGATGCCACTCATGACTTTGCACTGCCAGGAATTACATCTCTGTCAGATTGAAGATACTGTTACAGGTGTTTGTAGGAAATCAGGCTAAATGATCAAATATTCTTTTCCACTTTTCCAAATCTTTCCTTGCAAGGCAAGCTCTTCAAACTGGCAGCATCTCCTCAATGGAAAGGCGTGCACAGCATTCTTTAGGCACACAGCATAAGCTATTCACTTTAGGCAAACAAGTACATTCATGAACAAAAATGTCCCAAATATCACAAACACTGATGGTGTTTTAACTGGTATAACATGCCTCAAAGCTCTCAAGTGCATAGCTCAAAGTCCAGTGAGTCATGTCCAACTCCTGTTTGGACGTCATGGCTCACTCACCCAAAAGCTTGGGAAGGTGTTGGACAAAGCCAGTGCCTGGCTTGAGAGCAGCAGGACATGCAGTCCGGGTTTGAGGTGACAAGCTCCTCAGTGGGAAGGTGGCCATGGGGAGCCTGGGGCTGTTCAAATCTCCTCCCCCAGAAAAGGAGGGAGAGCAAAGCAGATCCCAGTGCTCAGTCAGGGCATCCCCCTCAGTTAATTACCCTGCAGAAAAAATGCAGACTGTAGAGATGCCCTAAAGCTCAGAGCTCCATCCTGCTTTTCTGTCTGCACCTTTTGAAGCTGAAATACCTCATCCCAGAGTTACATCTCCTATTTCGTTGGACCCAGCTCTTGCACTGCAGAGTGAATCCCAGCCCCTTTGAAGTCGATGGGAGTTTTGTTACTGGAGAGAATAAAACCAGGTACTTGACCAGCCTTTGGTAATTGAAATGTAGTTGTTACATGTTCACTTTGTGGCCATTATGGATTCCAGGGCTTCAAAGGCAGTGATTTGAATGCTCATGTTACCAGCCCTACAGAAAAATCAGATCTTGCAGGATGCATTCCTGGGTTTGACTTGCAGCTGGAACCCTTTAGCCTGAGCTTCAAACTACAGCACTGCTGCAGCAGATCAAACCTGAGCCCCTCTCCAGACCCCTTTCTGCCATTCCCTGGAGTCTGGTTCCATGCTGTGGGTTGAAACATGTAATTCTAGTACCTAAGAAAGGCTTGGGCCCACCCAGCCCATAAAGCAGATGTGCCTTCTTTTTGGGGCTTTTTAAAGTGCCAGTGTGATGCCTGTCCTTTTTCCCATTTTTTTTAAGTGCCAGTGTGATGCCTGTCCTTTTTCCCACTTTTAAAAGTGCCAGTGTGGGCATTCTGAGGATGGTGCAGCACAGCACAGTTGGATTTAATGATGTGCCCCAGCACCATGACAATACCTACAAATACCAACAATTAATTTGATTATAATTTTTGGTGATTTATCTGCAATTCAGTCATTTATCTCTCAGCAAGTAACAAGGGAATGTGAGCACAGAGATCCTGCAGCTCTCCAAGAAGGGACTGTATCTGGTTTTCTCCTTCAAACCAGTCCTAAAAGCCACTGCAGCCTGCAAAACCTTTGAAAAATCTTGAACTTAGCAAGGCACAACTCTTCACAGGCACCTGAGGAGCTGCAGGAGGCATTCTGCATACCCCAGTGGGTCCTTGCACTGAAGAACAGCCCCTCAATGCTGAGCAGAAACAGCTGTACAGAAAGTGTCAGGGATACGTGTAAAACCTCATTTCTCCCAGCAGTGTTTTTACAACAGGCTTCATGTTTAGGAAAGATGTTGCTTCTCAGTAACAAACTCCCACTGCCACTTTTAATCAGCCTCTGAGATCGAGATCTTACCCTTCACCAACACTGTCTAAGAAAGGCAGCACAGCTACTTGAATCACAGAAAGCAGAATTAAGAATCTGCTGCAATTTTAAAGTGAATTTAATTTTCCCCCTAGATTCAGCAGAATTTACACAGATCTGTTTCACTACCAGTACAGCCAGTTTTCAGGCCAACCCTTGGAAAACACCTCCAGCAAACTGAATTCCTGCTGTGGACATCCCTTCACCTGGCAGAGCCCCTGGGCTGTGCTTGGCTGCTGGCTCCTGCCTGGGGGCACGGGGGGAGCTGTTATCAGTGGGGAGAGCTGTTATCAGTGGGGAGAGCCCTTATCAGTGGGGAGGGAGAGGGGAGGATAAGCAGGGGATCCCAGGCCCAGGGCAGGGAAGGTGTGGGAGGAGGGCTGCATCAGGTCTGTGTACAGAGGGTGTTGCAAACGTGCCAGGGAGAGGCCCAGGGAGATCCTGGGGCCCTCTCAAAGTAGGAAAGTCTGAAAAATATTTTCCTAAGCTTGTCTTTGGACAGCTGCAGCTGACTTTAAGCAATGACACCAAGCAAGCTGGAATCTGGATAGGGCAGGTTTTTAATCCAAACAGATGTCTTCTAGCCCCACATCTCCTCTCACCCTGCCAGGATGTCCTTTTTGCCTTCTCCTCCCTCCACCTGCTCAAACCTGAATGTGAATAACCCATTTCCCCATGCCAGCTCTGTCCTTGCCCTGTGCCTGTGACCCAAACAGCCCCTCTAGGGTCAGAATATGAGTTGAGAGGAGAGGATTGTGCTCCTGCCTTAGACACTGTGGTTTGCATGCTGAATCAAAGAGAATTCAACATATCCATGCCTCAAGTGTTTCCTACTTTAAAGCAGAAGCAGGAGGGTTAAGCCACATTCGTAAAGCCATCCAAAGGCTGTTGCAAGGTGCCTCTGAATGGTTTCTGTTTAAAGCACTGATATTGGAATTCTTGCAGGTAGAGGGGGGGACCAGGGCAGCCCAGGGTTGCTCTTAGGGCTGAGGGATTCCCTGTCCCTGATGCTGCCAGGATAGAGCCAGGGGAGCCTGGGGGCTGCTGCCAGCACAGCCTGGTCACAGGAATCACCTTGTCTTACAGTGTAATGGAAATTGCCAAGAGTCACCTTCACTGTCCTTTTTCCCATTTATTTTTATCCCTCTTGGAAGTGCTCATTAGTGTTTACTGCCACTTGTAAGCAGCAGCTTGAAATAACAGGGCTGACGATGGGGACAGTGAGGGAAGAAAACAGATGTAAAAGCAGGGACTGTTTGGCAGGACTGGCCTAAAATAGTGCAGACCTTACAGCATTATAGTCCATATATGCAGAGTTTTATCTCCTGTTCCCTTGCCAATGCAGAATTTCTGTCTCTCATGTTTTCATTCATGTTCTCCTCATGCCCCAGCTCACCAAGGTAGGTGACTGGGGCAGATGCAGCACTTCTCATTTTAGAGTATATTTTTAGTGTTTATGGCTTCAAACCAAGCTGCATCCCAGGGACTGAAAAAGTACCCCAGCAAAAAGCAAAGAAGCCATAAATACTATTTTCACAAAGCTTCATGTTTGTTAATCCTTTCTCTTATTTCAGAATTGCCATGTTGCAACAATTCGCTTTATCCCACACCTTCCCTTCCCTGCCTCATTCTCTTATTTCTGTGCTCACCCCCACAATCCTCACTTCTTCCAGCCCTTTTCTCTTCACTAAATATTTGTGATCCCTCTCCTTACCACCATCAGCCCTTTGGCAGGTCAGCCCTTCCACCTCCATAGCTGCAGCTGCTTCCCAGACACGACCTCACATACATCCTGCCCAGCCACCCTCACGCTGCAGCGCTGGTTACTCAGCCCTAGCCCAGAAAACAAGTTCACTCAGGAAGTTTCACAGACCACACAGCACTTGCATGACCTGTAGACAAATTTTTTTGGGAGTGCTTTCTAACAGGAGGTGACTCTCCTGTCTGGCATCCAGTGTGAGACACTACCAAAGACATCAGCAGGCAAATGCCAACCTCCTGTCTTCATCTCAGGCTCCACTGAGAGCCTGGTGCTGGAGACAGGCGAGCAGAAAGCCCCAAATTTTATCATTGCCCAAAGCTCTGACACTCCCGCTGATGTCAGTTCTTTGAAGGCTGAGCCATTTTGATGTGGTCTCAACAGAACATACTTGTGGTCTGGACCCAGACTTTGTAATTTATGTAACTCTAATCTAGACATTAACATTTCCATGTCCCAGCCTAATTTTTCTGTAAAAGGAGGATCATGTGCCTTTCCTATCTCTTGCTCTGGAAAAAGAGCAAGTACAGTTTCTTGCATGCACTGAAATTCTAAAATTAAGGAGCTGAATGCAGGGCCAAGGAACCAAAGGGGTTTTTTTGCCTCCTTGCTGCAGAGCCATTACTCACACCGCTCCAGGAACATGCTCTGTGAGTACACACTGTGAAATTGAGGTACAGCAGTGAGATGTGCATAGAAACCTTTTCTCTTTGGGCTCAGATCTTTATCTCTCAGCTAAAACCCAAAGCAGCCCTATTAGTTAGACTGAACCAGCACTGCCTTCTGTGACAAGCCATTAGATGGGAGCCCTCAGAATAAATGATGTTTAATTCTTAGCAGAACAACATTTCTCTGCTCTGTTTACTGTGTCTTGTCCAACAAGGATATCTCGAGGGCTGGCTGCCTATTAGCTGGTGATTTAATGCTGTTTGCCTGTCTTTGGAGAGCAGGACATTCCACTTAAAGGTTTTCTTTTTGAAAAGAACGAGAGGTTTCTTTTCATCTGAACAGGAGCCACATCTCAGGAGCCTCTGTTTGCAACCCCAGTGAAGTTCTGCATCCCACCCAGAAAACACTAACCCAGGAGTGCTTGAACTCCTCCAAAGGGCATCCAACATGGGGCTTTTTGGGGTCCAAATGTTCCAAGTGTGTGTGGGAAGGACATTTCCCTTCAGTGGCTCCCTTTGATCTCTCTCACTTCGGGCTTCCCCTCCAGGCCTATTGTTTGCACATTGCTGTAACTACAGGAAAACAAATGTATTATACAATTTCCCAGACTGACTCACCCTGGTACTTGATGCCTCTTGTAGTCTGCTTACCCCTGATTGCATCATGTCAGCATGGGAAGCTTAAAATCTGTTTTTTCTGAGTAATAATACTGCAGTTGAGCAGTAGCTAAAACAAAAAAAAAATTATTATGATTGCTACTATCATCAACCTGCAAACTACAAGGGGAGAAAACCAAGCAAGCCAAATCCCTGTTAACCAAACCTTGTGTGAATCATGAGTTCCAGTCAGGGGCCATGCTGAAATAATGGACTATGTGAATAAAACACCCTTTACTCCTGGAAACTTGGCCTCAGCCACTGGGACGGGCCCATCCATGCAACGGCCTGGTCCCTGGCTCCTGTGGGATGTGTTTGGGTCAGTGTGGTGTAAACAGGGCAGGGTGGGAGGTGTCCTGCACTGTGAAAATGGGGCCACCGCTCCTGGGTGGGGATGGAACCCCAGGAGAATTGTCCCCTGGTTGGAGTTCAAGCTTCTTGCACTGCTGTAACTAATGTGAGTTAAACCCATCCTGTTTAACTGCAGATTTCCTGGGAGCAGAGCTGACCGAGCTGCCAACACCTGCCTTGAGCACTGCTGCCCCACAGCCCCTCCTGAG
This sequence comes from Ammospiza caudacuta, assembly GCF_027887145.1. Taxonomy (NCBI): domain Eukaryota; kingdom Metazoa; phylum Chordata; class Aves; order Passeriformes; family Passerellidae; genus Ammospiza; species Ammospiza caudacuta. The sequence goes on from NC_080607.1 coordinate 17,196,653, forward strand.
CCACCCACTTGGGCCCCAAACATCCCCTGAACACTCCCACAGGATCCCCTCTGCCTTGGCAAGGAGGTGGTGCAGCAAGTCTGGTGTAGGGCTTCTTCCACAAACCAGAGCTTTGCTTGAAAGCAAGCACTGATTGCACCCTCAGCAGCACTGGCTCCATATTCAGCCTTGGGGTACCCAAATCTCTCCTGCTTTAGGGAGGAAACACAGAATTTTCTTCCTGAGCCTTGTGCCCACGTGCTCTGCAGGAACTCACTTCAGAAATTTAATTTCATGCAAGCCAGCACAGTCAGAGGTGGGTGGTGACACCCCTTAGCTCTCAGAAGAAAGCATCACCTCTTACACATTCTGGCCCACTAAGGATGAGAGGAAAGATAAACAATAAAAGCATTGCAAAAAAAACCCCCTCCATTCCTGTTCTGTGTGGGACAAAAGCTTCTAATTTCTTGGTATGCCAAAGGGGAAAGAATCACTAAAAGCTGTGAGTCAAAAGCCCTTATGCCAACAGCTCTCCTCAGATTCATTTCTGATCGCCTGATGTTTCATGCAAACAAGAGGCACTGTGTAAACCAAGCTGAATATACATATTTGCACTGACAAATCTATAGTGACCGAATTCATAAGGCCTTTTAAAGCTTTGAGGATGTGATTAAAGGGTTTTTCAAGGATAGTTCTTCATTCAAAAGGATATAATTACACTTGAACAAGTTATCATGTTTGTTCACTGCAGGCACAAAAGAGGTTCTTACAGGACTTGTCTAGACACTTCCACCTTATGTCTTTGTTCTTCTTTTAAAGTAATTTTTTATAAAAGTCTTGCAACAGCATCCATTTTTAAATCTGAGTTTTATCTCCTTCTTTTCTGATAAAACTCCTTCTTTTACAGAACCTCTATTTTCTCAAATTTTAATTTTTCAGAAATATGCCAGGAAATGTCTTGTAAGTCTGGAATAATTCCACCTTTTTCAAAAGAACAGAATCTCTCTATTTAGGATCTTTTCCATTTTCTGATATTATTTCTTCAGCTAGAGTAAGCCAGCAGTGGCCTTTAAAAAAAAACCACCCAAGCAATGAATTGAAGAAAGATTGTGACCCACAGCAGTGCAGAAGGTTATTGCCTCAAACAGTTATCTGTAACCTCAGATGAGCCAATTTAAAAAAACCTATTACATATGATAATATATGCACACCATTGTTCCAGCTGCCTTGCGCCAACACTACAGTTATGCATAAAAGTCAGGAAATTATGTGTGGAAAGGCTAATGAGCAGCATTGTCTGCCCAATTACCGGATTTGCATATGCAAACAGTAATTCTGCAGATCTGGGCCTGCCAAAAGTTTTTTTGAAGTTTCACCAGGAGCTCAAGGTTAACAGCAAAGTAACCCCAAACCAGCTCAGCTCTGCTTCAACCCATCCTCCCTTTTTTGAAGAGAATAGAGAAGTTTCACCTGAGGGTGATGGGAGGGGAACACAAACCAGCCCAGCTACTGCTGAAATCCCAACCCCTTGTGCTGCCTAAAGGATGTTTGTGGGGACTCCAGCGGAAATCCTGGCTAAGTGGGAATTCTGCTCTTTGTTTCAGGGATTCAGATCTGTTCCTGCTGGACTCCAGGACGATCTGGGCTGCAGAGGAAGGGTGGCTGGTGTTCGACATCACCGCCACCAGCAACCACTGGGTGGTGAATCCCCAGCACAACCTGGGCCTGCAGCTCTCCGTCGAGGGCATTGATGGTGAGTGTCACACCCCAGCAGAAACCAGGGACTGTTCCATGATTCACAGACAGGGGAGGCAGTAAATATCATAGGCTGTAAATACAGCAGGATTTTGATGCAACACTTTAAGCTCGGGCAATCCTCAAGGCTTTAAGTGAAGTAAAATAAATATCAAAGTAAATCAACCTCCATCCTTTCGTTGTATCTGCTGCTACATGACCTATAATCATGAAGCAAATACAGTCTATTAAAAATATAATCATCCAAAATAAATGAACTGAGAGTCCTTTTCCCCCTCTCTCTGGTCAGGCTGCCTTGCAGGGCTTCTCCAGGAAAGTGTCAGCTGTCCTTTGGCATTTTGATTTGTGCCTGACAAGGCACAGCTCTGGCCTTGGCTAAAGGATCACAAAACCATAACTTGGATTTAGCAGCAGCACTCAGTAGCTTGGGACAGAATAATCCTGGATATCACCTCTGCATTGCACAGCAGCACCCAGACATCCCTCAACAGCAACAAGGAGAAACATGAAATTTCCCACTGCCACCCTGTCCTTACCTTTTTTGTAAATAATTGATTTAATTCTACAGAGAAACCTACTAATTCTACCAAAACCCAAATTATTCTAGAGCACAAGGATGATGATGAAATCATGATGATTATCATGGATGATAATCAGAGTTTTGTACAAAGTTATCAGGTATGGTGATGGCAAGATGCAGCAATAAGCAAAATGCCTCTAAACGTTTGTTTCTCTCAGCTGAGCTATATCTGGAACTCTGTCAGCATTTCATACAAGGCATTTTTATTTTAAGCTAATAACCTTCCAGTGGGAATTTAGCGTTCCTATGGGCTGAGTTTTATGGCTCCTTTTATAGGATCACTTCAAATTATAGGTTGGTGAACTTGAAGAAACCCCTCTAAAGAATGCAGGAAAAGCTAATGCTGAGCGGATTTGGGCTAAAACAATTATGTGTAGGACTAGTTAATGTAACTTTTACACACATGAAGTTAGCTGTGCTGAGCTGCTCGTGTCAGAAGCAGCTTTGCCCGTTAAGGTCTTTAGAGGGTGGAGGGCATTCACAGGAGTTATCCTGGGTGCTGCCAGGATGAAACCAGGATAAAACCAGGCCAAAACCCTCACCAGTCTGTCATTCTTGCAGGACAAAGCATCAACCCCAAGCTGGCGGGGCTCATTGGGAGGCAGGGTCCCCAGAACAAGCAGCCCTTCACCGTGGCCTTCTTCAAGGCCACCGAGGTGCACCTGCGCAGCATCCGCTCCACGGGCGGCAAGCAGAGGAGCCAGAACAGATCCAAAACACCAAAGAACCAAGAGGCATTCCGGGTCTCCAACATTGCAGGTACAGCACAGCTGCCTGGGAGCATGGTTCTGGCTCTGGGATGGTGTGGGAATGGTTTCTCCCATGTTATTTGTTTGTTGTCCCTCTGGTCACTGGTTTGAAAGGGTGTGGGGTTAGGGTTGTTCCAAAAAATGGCGGGTTGTTCCAAAAACATTCTTTTCCCTGTGTTAGATTGAGGAATCTCTTAATTCAAATTTCAAAAAATACCTCAAGAACCTAACCAGAAAAACTCCTTTTCTCCCATATGAAATAAATTCTCATTTTGAAATGGAAGATAATTACGTTAAAACAATCAGTGATCAGTATATCTGAATCCAAATGCTGTTCATTTTCCAGAGCTCGTGATTTTAAGTTTAGCCCCTAAAAAGCACAGTAGTCCCCAAATTCTTGCATAGAAAAGGAAAACCAATTCATTCTCAGGATAACCACGGCTATTCTGGGGGGAGCTGTGCTTCCTAATTTGGAAGAAAACTCCATCAGGCATTTGAAATAGAAATGTGGCTTAATTATGTGATACCTCAGAGGTTCTGGCCCTTGATGAGGGTCCCAGCAGGAGCCACAGCTCGGGGCTGGCTCTGCTGAGGCAGCAGCAAATTCCAGCTGCTTCTGGGAGTGCCTCACTGAGCGCAAGGAGAGCTTGTGAGGAGCAGAAGGAAAAGCAAAACAGAGCTTACAATCACATTTCTATAGAATCATTAAGGTTGGAAAAACCTCCAAGATCATCAAGTCCAACTTTTGACCAACTCCCACCTTGTCAAGCAGCCCAGAGCACTGAGTGCCACATCCAGTCCCTTGAACACCTCCAGAGATGGGGACTCCACTGCATTCCTGGCAGCTCCTTTCAGTGCCTGACCACCCTGTCAGTGATGAAATTCTTCCTGAGCCATTCTTTCTGCTTGGGCCTTCAGCTCAGGCTATGTGTTCAGGATGGACAAAACTTTAAAACTGCACTGATTCTCCTTTCATGTATAGGCAATAATCAGAGTGATCTGTGTGCTGCTATTAGGAGGTCAGAGGAAGTCCAGGGGAAAAAAATTAAGATAAAACCCCTTCTTTCCCAGGTCTTTGTTGGCTTTGCACTAAAAAGCCAGAAGTGCATTTCATATATGTTGAACCCAGCCATTATTATATTACCAAAACACCTAAAAAGCCAGCTGTAAGTGCACCAGATGAGCAGCAGTGCCTCACTCCCTGCTGAGGGAGCTGGGGCAGCCCGGGCTCATGGCCACCATTGTCCCCTCACAGAGAACAGCAGCAGTGACCAGCGACAGGCCTGCAAGAAACACGAGCTCTACGTCAGCTTCAGGGACCTGGGGTGGCAGGTAAGGCCTGGGGTGCCCCGGCACATCATTTATCAACTGCAGAACTGAGATACAGCCACCGGCAGGTTTTTTATTTTAAATCCTGAAGGGGAAAAATATTGTTTACAGCCTTTAGCGTGCTTAAGTGCTTCTGCTAAGTTGGGTGTACAAATATTTAGTGTGAGGCTGGCTGGAAGCTCAGCACAGTCAGGTCCTTTTGAGGGGCTGTAGGCCTGCAGGTCCTCTGGCACTGTTGGAGGCATGGCTCTCCATTTTCATCTACATGTTTTTTTTAGACCTGGTTAAAGCTATTTTCCTTTCTGGAAACTTGTGTCTGCATTGTGCTGCTGGGTGAAGTGATCCTCGTGGGCAGGCAGGGCACTGCTGAATGGATAAACAACTGAACCCAGATGTGCAGCTGCTCTGTGGGCACATTTGCAATGTGGGGTGTGTCCCTGCAGGAAGGGCAGGCACTTCAGAGACCTCTAAGAGAGCTTCAGAAAGGCCAGGGGGGCAGATTGTTATTTATTTTGCAGGCCACTGTAACTGTGTGTATTAATGCTTAGATCTATATGTTTGGTTTATATGTTTAACTGGTTGGCTTTTTGTTTCACTGCATTTCTGTCCTTCCCCACAATCCAATGGCTTCCATTGACTCAAGGACTGGATCATTGCTCCGGAGGGCTACGCTGCCTATTACTGTGAAGGAGAATGTGCTTTCCCCCTGAATTCCTACATGAATGCTACAAACCATGCCATTGTACAGACACTGGTAGGTGCCCCCTGTCTCCTAGCACAGCCTTACACCTGACAGAAATAAATTTATAGAATCATACTCAGAAATAAATTCATACACAGCGGGGTCTCTGAGCTGACAGGGACAGGAGGGTCTGCCTCAGCTCTCAAGGTGCCTGTACCACATGTCTGGCCTGGATTAGAACCTGGCCAGAAATGACCATGTCTCTGTTGCAGGCAGTGGCAGGCTCTCTCTGGTTGGAAAGGGCCCTGTGATAGATATTGCAATGGGGGTTTGGGCCCACTGCATGGGAAGGAGGGAAGGAGCAAGACACCAGACCCACTGTCAGCACCTCTTGGGGAAGCTCTGTAAGGATCCACAACGTGCTGCCACCAAAAGCGAGAACCAGTGAATCCCAAAGTTACACAGCTCAGCTACTGAGTGAGGATATAGGACAAGCAGAAGGTTGCCCAGGAAAGAAGGATATGGGGGGAGGAGAGGGGAGAATTAAATCTTAACATTCCTCTATTTTCGTTCCCCAGGTTCACTTTATAAACCCAGAGACTGTGCCGAAGCCCTGCTGTGCCCCTACACAACTCAACGCCATCTCAGTGCTCTATTTTGATGACAGCTCCAATGTTATCTTAAAAAAATACAGGAACATGGTGGTACGAGCATGTGGCTGCCACTAGGCTTGTAGGACAGAGGAAGAAAAAGGAAAAAGAAGTTATTTGTAAAGAGTGGGTTTGTGTGGCTGTGTGGGGTTGGGGGAAAGGTTGGTGCTCCAGCCATGGGTTTAAAAAAGTCCCAAACCATTTTAGGACCAGGCCTCTGAAAGTTCAGACAATGGAGCAGTTTCTGGATCTGAAGAGGCATTTGAACACATTTTGTTTTAGTTTATTACAGACAATGAGCTTGTAAACTGAAACAAGCCAGAGAAACCGTTTAAAACCAAATCTGCTTACAAAATTGGCTCCTACAGTACATACTTTTGCAAATGAGTCTTTCTGGAGATTGCAAACTCACCAGTGTTGATTGTGAGTAAAACAGTAATAATCTATCCAAGGTGAGACTGTGCTGTGACTAATAAGTGTGTGTAGTTCCTGTAACACGGTTTGCAATAAAATAAGTGAACAAAATATACCTGGAGTGAACAGGTATTTTGTTAGAGAATTATTGCTTCCATCCCCCTGCTTCAATTTCATAGGCAAAACCAAGGATGAATTACATGCAACTTCCAGTTTTAAACTACAGTAACAAAAGCTGGATGTGGATTGACACAAATTCAAAGGACAGGTTAGGCTAAGGAAAAACAAATCAACTGGCAAGCAAAAGAGCTGAAGAAAAGTACTTCAAAGAGTGAGAATTTTGGGGTGTACTTTTTTCTGTCAACAAGGAAGGAGATTTCCTCTGGCAGCCAGAAGGTATTTCAGTTTGCTATGAACTTGAAACAGGAAAGCAGCAAAATGCTGAGAAGCAGGGATTAATCCTGACGTGGAGCTGGGGTGCCCTGAGCAGTCACTCTAAGAGCTGTAACTAAAGATCCTGCTGCTGTGTGGAAAATGTCCATTGACCTCCCAGAGGGAACAAGTTCTTCCCTTTTCCAAGAACATGGAGACTCAAGTGAGAAGGTGCTGTGAGCCGGGATGCACACCCAGCCCCACACAGACTGGGAACAAGCTGGGAAACCTTCCTGGGGCCAGTGTCTCTGATAAAACCCCCTGCTCTCCTGGCTTCACCTCAAAAAACCCCACAACAATCCCCTTCAAGGGCCACCAAGAAGCTGGAACCAGAAGCAAGAAAATGTCCCCTCAAGGCTTTTCTTTTTCCTTCTTTTAAAGTCACAGGTTACACAAACATCACACTTAAGTAATTAAGGACCAATTAAAGTTGTTGCAAAGAAGAATAAAGAGTTGCAGTAACCAATCACAAACCAATTCCCCACTTTGGCACGCACCAAAGTAGGATTGGTATAAATTTCACCAGGGAGATAAAAAGAAAATAATGCCCAATAAAACACCATGCCCAGCACACCCAGCTCTAAATCTCAGCTTGAGAGAGCTAAACCTCCCACAGATTGGTCCAGGACAGCACAAATCCCTGGAGATGGGTCTCTGCTCAGTGAGCAGATGGGGCCATGCAGCCACAGTAGGGACTTGGCTCCATGTCCTGCCTTAGAGGAGAGTTAGAGAAAGAAGATAAATGAAATTCTGGACTTCACTCGCTGCTCTTCTCCCTTTAAGTCACAGATCAAATCCAGACCAGATGCCTCACTTAAAAAAGAATAAGCAAAGGAAGAAAAAAACCCCTACTGTCTATGAAATTAATTGGAACCTTGTTTCTGATGGCCTAATTCTCATCTCATTTCAGTCAATTGGTGTTTTCCCAGCAGTTTTCTCAGTTGCAGGATTAGGCTGATGGGAGAGGGGAAAAACCTACAACACTGGTGGGTTTTGGATGGGGTCCTTGGTGAGCAGCTGCCACCTTGCCAGATGTGCCTGGCACCCCCCTAGAGCTCCCCAGCATCTGCAGGAGCAGCCTGGCTGCAGCAGGGAGGACTGCAGCACCCTCCCCATGGGCAAACACAGCCAGAAACACGGCAGGACAACAGCTGAAGCCAAAAATCCACCTCTCATGGAGCCTGCAGACAGCACCATCCACCACAACCAGCCAAATCTGCCCTCAGTGCATCCCTGGTTAGGGTGAGGAATGAAATCACAAGGGAGGAAGCATCTTTTGACATTGCATACATATACACCAGTGCTTCTGTAAACCTCCTAAAGGAAGTGAAGGTGCTGCCTAGAAAGTGAAAAGCTAATCATGCCTGAGCTTCCACTATTTAGTAGTCAAGGATTAGTTTTCTCTTGGGTGTTTCAGTGTTGGTGGTCACTGCATTGGTATATTGTGTTTTTAACTTGGACCACGGGGTCTTGCTGTATGGGACTCATATATTAAATATTATGTGGGGATTGTTTCTGTTTTGGTTTTTTGTTGTTGTTTTTAAGCATAATAACAGGATTTCTGTTGCTAGGCTCAACATCAGCTTCACTGTTTGTACATTTTTGTGTAAATAGTTGTCACAAGCGGAAGAAGAATTATTTATTTCCATCTCTGAATTCCTTTTCAATCACATGCAGGAAAAATTATTCTGGGTTCCTAAACACATTTGTTTCCTTATTTAATAAGATATTTATTAACAGTTGGCAAAAATGCATACACATTGCTGGTTCTTTTCATAGAGCAGTTGTCAGAAGCCTTTTTGTACAAACTAGTAAAATAAATCAGTGCAACTTTACAAAAGATATCCCGACGACATTGTGTATCTGTGTGGTTATTCTCCTTTTATTCAAAGAACCTTTCTGGCTGGATAATGTTTCATCTTGGGCCTCTGTTTTCATGCAGCTCAGTCTCTATGTACGGGCAAAACTGTCACATGTCATTATTTGGGGCAGCTCCTTTGGTCCAAATACAACAGGGAGGGAAGAATAGCAAAAATATGGATGTGTTTTGCAGTCTGTGCTGCAAAGATCCATGATTGAATTATAGTGCAGCTGTCAGCAGCTGTTTCAAAGAAGCAGGGGGTAAATTAGTTCTGTTTACTGCTAACATAGTTCAGAGATTTAGTCATCCCAATAAAATTATAGAGGCACAAGAAAGGAAGAAAGAAACTCCAAAGAAACATCAGCCAAGAAGCTGACATTTTCTAATTTAGATTGTTTTAGCATATTTGAGAGATGCTGCTGGCATGAGGTTTCCTACTGTGGATACCACACTGCATTGCTATGGAGGCAGCTGAAAAAAATAATGCTCTAAATCCCTCTATTAACTGAGCATTATATCTTCAGGGCACAACAGCAATTTTGGGGATCTTGTTTTCTTTGAACTGTGAGCAGAGTTATGCCAGCTTACATAGATATATTTGCTGGGCCAGAGGATTCAATCATCAGCATTTGGGAGTTAATCTGCCATCTTCCACAAGCAAGTACAAATTCATAAGTAAATTTGCTTTGAGCACTGCTCTGAGAGTGCAGTAAAGCATCAGTGGAAAGACCTTTGTTGATGTAAAATGGGACCTGCTCAGCTTTTGTAGGCCTGGACTAAATTTAGAAGGAGGATCCTCTGGTATTTCTCATTATGGTCCCAATTCTCTTCATTTAGGTTAAGGCAGGGGTGGTGCCAGCAAGGAGAGCAAGAATAAAATAAATATTTTTGCTTTGCAGGGTCAGTCCTGCAGCCAACAGCAGCTTCACCACTGAGTTCAACACATCCAGCCATGAAATATCTGCTGGTTTCCAGCTCTGCCACAAATACACACAACTTGCTGGATGTGCTTTGGAGCAGCTTTCCCAGCCCAGGAGCCAAAGCTCCATTCCCAAGCTGGTTGCAGCCTCCCCTTGGTCTGCAGCACTCCCGTGGCTTTGTCTCCTCATCTACTGTTCTGGAAGAGGAATTCTTGACATGAATGCATCCACTGCCATAAACTGGCAGGGCCATAAAACCCTGGTGGATGAGCTTCCAAACAGCTAGATTTATCTGAGTAATGACATTTTAAAGCACATTTAAAACATTTTATAGAACAGTTATTCTAGCTTCCTTTCAGGCCAAGCTTTGAGGATGTTGTGTTTGCTTAATTGAGCTGTTTCAGATCCGTTCCAGTACTGACAAAAAAATCCTTTTGTCCCTATGCAGGAAACTGCCTCTGCTGCTGCCAGTGTTCGTGTAATAAAAAATAATGATTTAAATAAGCCTTGGTACAAGTTTAAATTCCTGATTGTTATGGAAGTGTCAGCTGTAAAGCCCAAACCAGAGAGGGCCAGCAGGGCTTGCACAAGCCCATGGCCAGGGCCTGCAGGATTCCCTCTGCTGCTGGATTCAGTCCCTCAGCAATGGGAACAGACACTGCTGGATAAAAATCCCCTCAGATTCATCTTCCGAGTTCAGAGTTCACATCCTCTGCCTGCTTCCATCCAAACACCCTGCTTGCTGACTTCCACTGCTGCCACAAACACATTATTCTTGGTATCCAACCTTCCTTCAGAGAGAAATTCTGCCCAATTAAGCTAAAAGGAACCAGTTTGAAGTTTTTATTTATCAGGTAATGATTGACAAGACCTCGAGGCAAAAACTATGAGCGCTTTATATGCTGCAGTCACTCATTACCCAAGTACAAAAGCAACAGAAATAGGTTATTATGGCCACTTTGAGTTGCTCTGTTTTAAATAAAAATATCTATTCCCTTTTCCTGCTTAATGCTGAGGAATTTGTATTCCTAAATCAGCAGCTGAGAAAGACCAGAAGTTTAGGATAGCAGGTTTAACACACTGATTTGTGTCCTAGCTGGTTTTCCAAGGGTCCATTTGCCAGGCAATGGGAACAGACTTTTTAATTTTAAAATTTGGAAAGTTGTTTCTGGGTATTGTGAGGTTTACCACTTTGGGATAAATCTGCTGCTTTCTCCAACAGAATCCTTGTGTATGAATTAATTCCATAAATGAAGACAGCACAATCTTTAAACAGTTGAAGTTTGGCTTTGCATTTAAAAGGAAAACAGGACAAGCCATAGACAGATTCATCAGCTTCAGACATTTTTTCCCTTAGTGAAAGGTATTGGGGAATGTTGGGGGAGAAAAGGGGTCTCAGCCTCAGCCCCACAAACCCTTAGAAAGCCAACTTTGCACTTGAGCAGCTTTTGCAGGCATGGTGAATCATTTAACCATTTGCAGGCTAAAGCTCTACATGGGGCTGCTTGAATTAACCTCACTCTCAAAGAATTGCCTGGCTTGTCTGCAATAACCCCAGTGCCAGGGCAGGCAGCAGTGCTTTGGGGAGTGGAGCAGTCGTGTCTGGGGTGAGTGCTGCACCCAGGGCCTGTAATTAAAACCACTCTCAGAGCTGAGGTGGCTCCTGAGTGAGCTGCTGATAACTTGGGCCTAATGGGCTTATTTTAAGAAGCTCTTAAGAAGCAAGGAGGGGATGCCAGGAGCTCAGTGGGTCTGTTGTGCTTTAGTGTGTCAGCACCTGGGGCTGTGCTCGGTTCCCAGAGCAGCACTGCAGGTTTGTCACTCTGGTTGTGCAGTGCACAAAGGGCCACAGAGGCTCTTTTGGCCTGGCTCCCCACCTTCCCTTCCCTGGCATGATCTCTCCACTAAATCCAGAGTGGACAGCAGCCCCAGGAGTGGCCAGCCCCTGATGGTGACACCAGCCAGCCGACCTCTGGCTTGGCTAATGAAGGAGAATTCTTGCAGCCTGCTGGATTTACCCCCATTTATCCCCATTTGCTGCTGCTGTGTCAGGTGCTTCATATCAAATAGGTGGAAGCAGAGACATGAGTGTCTGGATTCAGTTATGAGGGGTCAGAGCTCAAAGATATCCTTTCTCAGGTCCCAACAATTTAAGTCACTTTGCTCAGTGTTTAAAACAAGCTGTAGACAAGAGCAGAACAGTCAGTGCCTCTACATCTTCTGCCTCAGACTCTTTAAAAAGAGAGATTTGGGCAGCTGCTTAATGAGAACAAGTTCCTCATTTTAGCTTCTATCTTAGGGTACATATAAGCACACAAGAAAGGAGAACAAACCAAAATATTAGCTGATCCAAAACCGACATGAGAGGAGCTTTGCTTTCGATTTGTTTATCCATTTCTCACAGTGATCTACTGCCACTGCTGACCTGGATTTAGCTCCTGAAGTGAGAAACCAGCTCTTAAATCCACTGAAATCAGTTGTTCTTCCTTAACAGGGAATGACCTGGCTGAACTGCAGTTTTAGGAGTTGATTACTCCAAGGTTAATTACTCCAAAATGGATTTTGTGACACCTCAGGGGTAAGTTTTAGAGGAGACAGCAAGTAGAGGTAGGGCCAAGCCTTTGTGAGAAGAAAGAATGCAGATACTGCATTTTAAATTGTACAACCAAGTTCTGAAATCCACCTTGCAGGGCTCCCTGGAAACCCAGCCAGTGGTTCTGGGGAGAAGGAACACAACACTCACAGAGATTGAGCCACCATCAGCTTGGAGCAACTTTAACCAGGAGATCTTTTTCCCTAACACCAAGGCAGACTTTTTTTTTTTTTTTTTTTTTAATTCTAAATCAGAAAAATGCACAAGTGATTCCAAGTTCAGCCCATGAGTTGTTTTGGTTTCACATGACTACTGAGAAATCAACTGTAAAAGCTGGTGCAGTTACACAGACACATACCATGCACAGAATGTGAACTGTAAATACTGGCAGGGAGTCTGCTTTAAGAAGCTGCAGTTAATGTTGTGTCAGAACAGCCCTTGGAACCCCCATTTCCAGAGACTTACAGTGCAGGGGGTGGGGAGGGAATAAATCTGATTTTGCTGGAGCTCTGCCTACAACTTCTCAGCCATAAAGCCTTTATTTATGGCTGTTACACAGCATGAACGATTCAATTTGTTCTTTGTTATGAATTTCAGTGGATCATGTAACTGTTTATTTCCAGATATTAAAAAAACAACAAAAAAAAATTGGTATTTTTGGTTTGCAGGAAAAAACAAAGCTCCTCATAGTCTACATCAGTGGGGATGTGCTTGATAGAGACAGGGGGTCCCAAAGCCCTGAAATTTCTCCCTTGGCCAGGAAGAAATTTCCTTCCTCCAGCCCCCTCAGAGAGCTGCTGGAGGCACTTCTTCATGGGAGTAGGTGGGAAAGCATAACCAATTCAAGGCACAAACTGCATCAGCTCCTCACAGCTTTGAGAGATTTCCTGCTTCTAGTAGCAGCTGAGAACAAGATGCTCAATAAAAGAAAAAAATCACAGCCAAAAGGAGCCTCCTGTGTGTCTCAGTGACTCAGTGCACTTTGCAGTGGCAATGTGCAGTCACAGTGACAGTCCTATTAATTAACACTTGCTCAGCATCCCCTCTTTAAAGAGCTTTTATTGATGGCAGTCAAAAAGGAAGATGCTTGTGTTTTGCATCAGTTATTTCATGTTTCTCATCTGGCTCAGGAACGAGCCTTGGGAAACCTGTTTTTTGGGCAAGAGGTAGCAGCCTCAAGTTAAAAGGAGATGGAGGCTCCTTCCTGGGAGCTGTGGGAGATTGACAGCAAATAAAGCCCACGGGTCAAATATTCTGTTCTCCAGATGGGAGTGACAGTCTTTGAGGAAGCAGATCTGGCCTTCTGCTGCAGCACCTCTCAGAAAATGAAAAGGAAAACATCTCTGCTGGCACTGCAGGATATGGAGTGGCTTTAGCTTCCTTTCCAAAGCATGTGTCAGACACACCCTGGTGTCCCCTCAAGTGTCCTCCTTCCCTTTACCAGAGATGGCAGACCAGGGCTGCCTCAGGTCTGTCCTTCCCCTGCCTCCTCCTGAAATGCTCCCAGCAAATGGAGAGGGGGGACAGATCCCAAGGATTGTCGCCACCGGGTCACACCCTGGCATACCCCAGACTGCATTTACTGCTCCTACAGCTTAAAAAACAAATTATCTGGGGTGATTTACTGCCAGTACGAGAATAGGGACCTCAAGAGCTCTTCTAGGCTCAGGATGCCCCAGTTTTGTCAGCCTCTGGTTGAAAGCACACAGGTCAATTGGACAGAGGAATGGAAAACCCTCCCCAGCTCTGTTCCCTGCCTCTGAAGGGAGTGTGAATGAACAACATGCCAGAGGTCACACACGCATTTGCAGAGAAGTTTACATTTAATCAACAACTGTCCCTCCCACCTGGCACATATGAGAATCTTCTGGGAAAAATAACAGTTAATCAATTCACAAAAATATTGAGCTGCAGCTCTTCCCTCCCTCCTCAGTCAAATTAAAGGCCTTTCCTGTGCAGTGACAGCTGATAAACACTGTGCCCTGTACTTCAGGCCCTCATTGCTGGTGTCTGCCTTAATTGCTGCTCCCCATTTGCCTTGGCCCCCTCTCAAAGGAGGCAGCACATCTGATTGCACACGGAGGGAGATGTCTGCCTCTGATCTGTCTGAGCAGCCTCTCCCTCAAGTCATTCACAAGCGTCTCTGTTACTCTAAACCAGTAAATGAGAGTAGCTTTGGGATGCAGCCATCTCCCCCAAACTAAAGGATTTTCCCTGTTCAGTAGGATGTTGTCACATTTGGCTGCCAAAACTGCTTATTGTGCTGTGAGTTGTCAGCCAAAATGAAGCTCCACTGCTGCCTGAAGTTGTTTTTGTTGAGGCCTCCTCATCTTTGAGAGGGAACTTCCATATCCCCCCTCCCCACTCCATTTTCTTCTGCCATTTACTCAATTGCATTAACAGCAGCAGCCACACCAGAAAGTTTGTGGTGATGGGACTGGAATTCCTCAGTGGAGTTTGTCTTAACACATCCAGAATACCAGATATCTACTGAGCTATATATAGAGATAGGGCTACATCTCTGAAAAATTAAAGAAAAAAAAAGCCTATACTTCTGAAAGCCACAAGGCCACAAAGATAGATTATGTGAATTACTGTCATTACCAAAATTGCTGGTTAGAGAAGAACTTCTAAGCACCCTGCATTGCTCTAGAAGCTTGACTATAGGAACCACTGTAATTACAAAGTATTTTAAATCATGCCAGTACAAACACGATCTGGAAATGGAAAATACCGTGCTAGTCATTGCATCTGGAAATTAATGGTTGGCACGGAAATCATGGAACTGGTTACTCATGCCGAGCAGTGGGCACGGTGAAGTCATGTCCAGCACCACTCCTGAGCACCTCTGACTGCAGGCAGAGGTTATTTCCAGCCTCACCCACACCTTGGCAGCCCCAGGTCTGAGGGCTGCTGCTCACAGAGAGCTGGAACCGCTGACTGGGGACTGAGCTGTCAGCTCACAGCATCCCCAGGTGACCAGAAAGGTGTGACACATCTCTGTGAGTCACCTTTGTGTCACACACAAAGGCCAAAGGGCCACACCAGCCACATCACCCTCTCCCACAAGATCAAATCAACATTCAAGTCAAAAAAGTGTTACAGTGAGTCTATTTAGAATAATAAACGTCAGGAACTTGCAAAAAACCTGTGAGAGACGAGTTTGTAACCAAGCAAAAGAAGGGGAAAAAACCAACCAACCAAAAAAATCTTTACAGCACCTTCCAGAATCAGCTCACACATTTTACTGCAAGAACAGCTTTTGTCCCAGCCTCTGCCCAAGGAAGGAGGTGTGGGGGCACAGCAGAGAAGGACAAAGCAGAAACTCCTCCGTTGACATCACACCTGAGCCCTGCGCACAGCACACAGGCTCCCCTGTCCCAGCTGCAGGTGGGAGAGCTCCTGTTGCACAACGTGCTGGGGATAATCTCCAGCACCATCAGCCTGCAGTGCCTGCCCTCATCCCCTGCTCAGCAGCTGCTGTGGCTCCTGTTTGCCAGATCAAAGCAGAGCTTATTCCATCCATTCCAACCCTCAGGAAGCTGGGATCAGCCTGCTCTGGGATGGAGCTCAGAGTCCCTCCAGCCAGAGCTGCAGCTGAGCCCTGCTGGCCTCAGGACAAGAGCAAACCAGCTTCCAAAGGCAGAGCATCTCCTCATTCTTTGTTTCTGCACCCCTGGTTCCAAGCAATGCTTTTGGTCCCCTACACATATAGAGCAACATCCACTCCTCCCTGCAGATCAAGCCACAGCAGCAAAATTCACAATTTCAAGAGCTTACCCCTGTCAGTGAGTGGAGCAGGGTGGGCAGCACAGAATAGGGCACAGCACACAGAGAGCCTGCAGGCAAATCCTGCCCAGCACACAGAGAGCCTGCAGAAAATCCTGCACAGCACACAGAGAGCCTGCAGAAAATCCTGCACAGCACACAGAGAGCCTGCAGGCAAATCCTGCCCAGCACACAGAGAGCCTGCAGAAAATCCTGCACAGCACACAGAGAGCCTGCAGGCAAATCCTGCCCAGCACACAGAGAGCCTGCAGGCAAATCCTGCACAGCACACACAGAGCCTGCAGAAAATCCTGCACAGCACACACAGAGCCTGCAGGCAAATCCTGCACAGCACACACAGAGCCTGCAGGCAAATCCTGCCCAGCACACAGAGAGCCTGCAGGCAAATCCTGCCCAGCACACAGAGAGCCTGCAGGCAAAGCCTGCACAGCACACACAGAGCCTGCAGGCAAATCCTGCCCAGCACACAGAGAGCCTGCAGGCAAATCCTGCACAGCACACACAGAGCCTGCAGGCAAATCCTGCACAGCACACACAGAGCCTGCAGGCAAATCCTGCCCAGCACACACAGAGCCTGCAGGCAAATCCTGCCAGCTCCAACAAGTGAGGCCACTGCCTGAATTGCTCCTGTCACAACCAGCCCCAGTCCGGGTCAGGACCGAATAGAAGGCGAAACCAGAGCAAATAAATCACTGGAATAATAATTAAAATAACATAGCTCTAAAAACAATGCACAGAATCACCTCTACCAGGATTCACACACTATTTCGAGCTGCAGCCTGTTCAGTGGTCAATTCAAACACCTGTTTCTCTGACACTGCAAACCACTGCATCATTTTATCTAGGACAACAAAAAATAACTCTTACCTCTCCAGTACCAGAGGTCACCTTTGTCCTTTCCTCCATGCACTCTTCTCAAGAGAAGCAGGCTGTGACATCAAGGTAGCACCAGCATTTTGTCCTTCCAGGGAAAAGAGAACTTGCTCCTTTCCAAAGTCACCAAAACACCAAAGGCCACAAGACCTTTCCCTTCCTTAGGACAAACTCTAACCAAGCCCCAGAACAAGCTCCCAGCTCAGCCTCAGTGACTGGTTTAAAATCAGCTCAGCCTCTCAGTGACTGGTTTAAAACCCTACAACCCAGTCCTTTCTGGGAACTTCTGATTTTCACCTCATTTGGTGATAATTTACCCATCAGTTTTTCAATTAGGAGGCACAATTATGTTGTCTCTCCCCCATGTGCTCTGGCTCAAGCATGGAGCAGCCTCTCCCTGCCCCTCTCCCAGGCTCCAGCCCTAAGGACATCACTAATTAGCAATCACCCATGGTGCTGATCACCTTCACCTCGTGGATTTTGGTCTCACACAGCTTGTCTGGCCACCAGAAGCCACCCACACACCTGGCCCCTCTGCAAGGGGACTTTCTGCCCTCCATCACTGTGAGGACCTGGCAGAACCTGCCCCTGCCCTGCCTCCCTCTCCCTGCCCACAGAATCAGGGGGTGCAAGCAGCTTCTGGGCTGGTTTATGAGTCCAGCTGGGCAGTGGAGAGGGAGTTCCCAGTGAAATCACTGCTTCCATGGAAAGCCTGGGGTGACAAAGGTAGATTTTTCACATCTCATGGCCCATTTTAGCAAGGATTGCTCCCCAAACAATCCTTGGGGGGCCCCACATCTGCAGAGGGGTTGGGAGCCCTGCCACGTGTGTGGGTGTGCAGGCATGGTCTCAATGGCCAAGGCTGCACACAAGGAGGTTTGGAGGAGGCACAGAAACCTTTTGCCCCTCACATGTGCCTTACAAAAGCCATTTCTGGCTGTGCTGGCTGCCCCCAGCCTGTGTCAGCCTCCCAAGCACTTCTGCATCTTGCTCAGAGCCACAGCTCGGGTGATCAGCACCCCTTTCATGTGGTCTTTGTTCCCTCTGCATCTGGGTCCCACATTTAGGAATCCAGCCCTTGGCAGTGCAGCAGGGATTGGGTGACAGTGCTACTGTCACTTAACTGGTTGTTTACCAGTGCCCCTTCTCTGCAGAGAGATTTTCCTCCAGGTCTAATGGGTGGACAGCACATCCCATACCTGCACAGGGGGTATTTAACAGGGGGCTGTGAGTCTAAGGATTGCAGCAAAACACACCCTGTAGTAACACAACTCTTACTGTAAATTAACTGATTTACACATCAGAGAATTTCAGAGCCTACTCTGGCAAAAGTTTCTATATTGAATATTGATAATTTCCACTCTCATTTCTGTCCTTTAACAAGACATAACTCAGTATGACTGGAATGAGCTGGACCTGGAGTCTTGATTTCTGTTTCACATCATCCACTGCATAGCTCTGTGCAGGAGGCCTCGCCCATCATTGCCGCAGTTTCCCCGCCTGTAAAATTTGAATTTTGCAGGATTTTGGAAGGCATGGCTATGATGGGGTGGGCTGTGAAGGACAGAAAGCACTGCATGCAGGGGGCAGGGGTTGTGCTGAGGAGTCTGGAGTGAGCACAGTGAGCAGGACAGGAATGAGGGCAGCCAGACTGCCTGGAATGGGTCACCTCCAAAGCTGGGAATTCTCACACCAAGCCAAAAAAATCAGGAAGAGTTTGGCCCCCATCCACCTGTCCTCATGCAGGCAGTGCAGGGGCCTCTCTGATGCTTTGTCCAATGGAAAATTTATCCTCTGCAGATATTTGTGATGTGTCACATCTCTCAGGCTGCTGCACACACAGGTCTGCCAGCTGAGGGTTTTATGGGCCCCGCAGGGAGGGCAGCACAGTGAGCTGATCCCATCGCCATGGAGAAATAATTAAGAGGTTTTGTTGAGTAAGGCTTGGAAAACAAAAAGTGGAAATGACTAAGGGTCTTAATTGAAATGTATTTCAAATGTACAGTTTCATCAATAATTTCCTTTTTCTCCACTGAGAAACACCTCTGGAATAATAATTAAAAAACCTCTATGAAAAAAGGTGTTGTATAAATAACCTACAGATGTCAGACATGGGGGAGAATTATTTTAGGTTTAAACTTGCAGCACAGTTTGAAGGAAGGCTGTGTGAAGAATTTTAAAAAATACATTCATTTTTATTAGAACTTTATGTTTGCCATTTTTCAGCCTGTTCCTCATAAAAAGAGCAAATTTGAGCTTCTCTGGGGCTGTGGTTTCCATAAGCCAGGTTTAAGTGTAGGCACAAGACAATCTCTACAAGGGGAGGGAGCTGGATCTGGGAAAGGCTCTTGCAAACTAGTTTAAAAACAAAATGTGTATTTGTCTGGCTGTAGGGATGGAAGAAGATTTTGGCTCACTCATGAGCTGTTTAATTCATCCACAGAAAACAGTGGGTCTGCATGGCCCAGAAAGTTGGGAATTGTGGGGATCCCTGCTGGCACAGCCCTGAGGATGGAGCTGGAGTATATGGCAGATTCAGGATAGCTAAAGGATGGCTGAAGAGGTTGTGGGGTGCTGCTGGGGGCACCTGGGGACCCATGGGACTTCTCTGTTCCTCCTTCCTGAGTTTGCACTTGGGCAGACCCAACCCATCCACGTGGATCCTCTGCAGCTCACGTTTCTCAAAGAAAGTTGAGGCTCCTTTGAAAGCTCATCTTGTTTTCCCTAATTCAATCCGGAAAAGAGTCGTATTAATACCAACAGATACTGCCCACACACAAATCAGAAAAATTAAAGGGCATTGCAAAAGTGCCTGTTTCCAGTGGTCAGATTAGCTGCAGACGGAAGCAATTGGGGCTGCATTAAAACTAACAGGCTGTAATTGTCCAGAGGCATTGTCTCACAGTGCAACACTTCTCTTTGGCTCTTCACAGAGATTTCTTGGAATTTTTTCAATCGCTTTTCTGCTTGAAGTATATGCTGCATTTCAGATCTTTCCTTTCCATGTCACAAGAGAATGAGCTAAAAGTTCATCAACAGCCTATGGCAACATCTCAGTGGAGAAAGTTGAAGTAATTTCTTAATGCCATTTCTTATTAGCTATCATCATTGTGTAAATGCTGCAAGTACAAGAGCGCAGGAGGTCTGCTGTTAATCATTATGAACCTTGGTTTCTCCCTGCCTAGCAGTTAAACCTTCAGAATCATTTCATTTCTTTAAAATATACAGAAAACTGGCTTCTCCCAGACCCTTGGGTGTTCCAGTGAATAATACCGTGGACTCAGTTCCCAACCAGCTTTCTGTAGTTAGTTAGTCAGATAGATCTTCTATTTAAAGATAAGTTCCATCCCACCCCTCTGCAATCTGGTTATGATTACTGGTTACTGCCACCCGCAGACTGATAAACTTATAACAGCTGCATTGCAGGAAATCACCTCCAATTCAACCCTGATGTTGTAGGGATGTCTTTAGTTAGCTTAAATAGGCTTTTAACATTCATTTTTTTGTGTGCAAAACACCTATCATTAATTTTGACTCGAGAGATCAAACAGTTAACAATGTGTTGATCCTAGCTTACTTTTAAGTGATGTATTGTATCATTTCTGAGAGTTATGAGGGGTTGATATTTTCTTTTACTAATGCATCAAAGTCGATAAGTGAGCGGGGCAAACCCGCGTCCTGGGAAAGGAAGCTATTAACAGCTCTGCTCGGAAGGTTCTGAGGGCCACATTGCGTCATAGCCCTCCAGTTTATTGAATGTTAACTCTTTTTTTTTCCCCCCCCTAACCAAAGGAAATGAGTTTCTATAATCCTCTGCTTTGAGCTGCATCCTCAGTGGGGTAATGAAAAATGACCCACGCCATCCGATAGCGCGCTGCTTTGCACACAATAGATCTTCACAAGGGCAGGCACAATGCTGCCCCAGCTCCAGCTCTTTCTCCTTGTTGAAACACACAATGAATTTATTTATTGCTGATCTAAAAGGCACTCGAACAGAACGGGCACAGCGGGGGAATCGCCCGAGTTTAACTTGGCATGGTAAGAAAGCAGCCCCAGAGAAAATGACCAATGTGCAGGCTTGGGAGAGCAGAACGTTTTTGTAAGGAGGTTCTTGAAATGGTGGCTTCGTGCACATGCAGAGAGCAAGGCAAATTGGTTCCACCAACAAGGCATCTGCTTCCTTGAAAACTTTTTTTTTTTTTGGCAGAATTTGTATGCGAGTTGGGCATGTTGAGTGATTTATGGGGCCATTAAACATACACTAAATCAATCTCTATTAGGGGAAAAAAAAAAAAAGTCACCATGTACTTAAAAAAGACCCCGGAGCGAGATTGTTGAACCCAAGGTCTGATGTTGTGAGGCAGAATGGTCACTGGCAATTTGGAGATGTAACATGAACTCAGTCAGTCAATTTGGATATGATAGTTTTTAATGTTCCACGAATCCAGCAAAATGTGTATCCAATTAACTACTACTAAAGGACCTTACTTATAAAATAATACTTTCGTGGTCAGGTTGCACTTTTTCCACTCATTCCTGCACACAGTTCAGGTTGCACATTTTGTGTGTTGGATTAATACAGACAAACACCCATTTTGGGCTGGCTGCTCCTGGCAGGGCTGGGCAGAGAAGAGGCTTTGTCCCCATCATCACAGATTTAGGGAAGGATTTTCTGCTGGAACTAAGCAGCAAGAATTTAAGCAAGAAGTTGTCCTTTGCTGAGGGATCTCTTCAACAGGAAGACCCAAGTGCTGGAAACACTGAGCTGGCAAAGCCCTCAGCTGTTTACTCAGTGCTGTTTTGAAGCTGAAGGAATTCGTAGGTGGCATAAACATGGCCTTCAGTGCATAGGAAAAACATTCTCCTTAGAAAACACATCTGAGTTATTTAAAGGACATGTGCAAAATGTATGCATCCTAAAACAGCCCCTTTTCCAATGTAATTTCATTTTAAGACCGTGCAGTGTGCAGACTTTCACAAATTCAGGCAAAACAAGGTTTTATGAACTCCCCTCTGAATTGCCTATGCAAACAAGCATAACGTTCACATGGAAGCAGGTCAAAAGTGTTTTGTGAATAGAGCATTAAGATATTTTCTTCTTGACTTGGTAAGGGATGGAAAATCTGTAGCAAAGCCCTACAGCTTGTCAGAGGAAATTCTCCTGTGCACGTGTGTGCACACACACGTAAGGGCAGGAGAGTGACATGTAAAGTTTCTGGCATGCCACAAGATGGGATGGGGGAATCAGGAATACTCTGTGAATCCGAGAGCATTTCTCACCCAAGTTCAGCATTTTTACCCAGCTTTTCTTCAGTATTGTTTTCAGTTTTTTGTTTTTTTTTTTCCGATTTCAAAATGAAAATATTTTAAGTGCGAAATGTTTGAGTTTCAAAAATGAATAAATGACTTTGTTTAAAAATTAAAGAAAAAGAAGCAATCCAAAGTTCTCAGGAAAAACAGAATGAAAAGGCAAAGGAATGAGATTGTGACAGAAGCTGACACGAAAACAAGAGAGGACATGGAAGTGATGAGGCTTTGACTTGCACTAGAGCCCTGTTCCTCCACAAGGAACCCTTGAGCTCCATCACGGCCCAGCAGCTTAGGGATCATCTGGGAGAGGTGTCTGGAACACAGAATAATTTTTTTTTGTGGAAAAGAGGCAATGGGATTTGAATTCTGGATCCCACTCTCATGGCTCTGGGGTTCAAGGGCAGTGACGGCTGAAAACACAATTAATGTAACAAATGTAAACCAGGTAATTACTTTGGTGATACAGCCTAATTGCAAGGAGAACTGGATTTCTCTGAGTACAGAGAGATCATATGCAGTGTTTTCTAGTATATTGGCAATCAAGTGCACACTCATGAGTCTCACATTTCCAGAAAATCCAGAAGCAGATCTCTCTAAAGCCCAGGAAAACTGCCACAGCAACAAGATTTGATAAAAGACACCCCAGACAGGTCAGTGGATCATAGGGATGTATGAGGGGGTTCTCCCCAAACTGCAGCATTTTGCAGCAGCCCTTGCTCAGAGCACACACTGGATGGGGACAGAAGCCCTGGGCTGTCCTTGTCTCGGGGACCCTGCCCTGCTTGGAGCCACCATCTCCAGCTCCAGGGTCTCCTTGCACCCCAGCTTTGCTCCCACTGCATTCAGCTGTCCTGGGGCATTGCTCATCAAACCATAATTTTTCCCTCTCCTGCTTGCACAGTCAGTGAAATACCCAAACCTGCCTCGAACATTTTCCTTGGCTTTCCTCCTCTTTTTTTCATTTGCATTAAAAAGAAGCAAAACAAAGCTTCTCCCCCCTCAAACCAAAACAAACCCCTTTTCTTCCTTTCTTTCACTGCAAAAGAAAAACCAAAATAAACAAAGAAACAACTGCCTTCCCTCCTCCCTCCTCAAACCCTCGGGGGCAGTGTGGAGGTAGAATGCCCTTTCTAATTTCATTGACAGTGCTGTTGATATATAGGGTAATTTTATCTTAACAACCTGTAACAAAGGATAAGACAGTAGTCGTCTTGCATTCCAGACAGTAGGAGATGTTTACTCACTCTCCCAGCAGACTCTCTCATCATTCATCCAGACTTTATTGGGATGCCAGGAAATGGGAAGCCTATAATTTGAGAAAATGTATCACACAGAGAAACTTCTTCTGTTTGGTAAATAAAAGGTAGCTGAGGATAATCTGCTTTTTAAAAAACTCTTCTCGCCGGTTTTCTCATTTCTTCCCAAAACTTTACTTTGGGCGAAACCTTTACAGAGTGTGGTACTGAGGAAAAACATCAGTGGGCACCTCAGGAAGGACTGGGATGTGTCCTAACCCCAGGGCTCTGGAATCCTGTGCAGTTTTTTGAGGCCGTGCTGCCAGCAGTGGCTCAGAGCATGGGATGTGTCTGTGGCAGGGATGGTTTTGTCTTTGTCTTTGGAGGCATCACACTGTCCATGCTGGAAACACTCTGAGCAATCTCCTGTGGGGCCAAGAGCAGGGGAAGGGAGAGAGAAGAAAGCACATATTTTGCAGCAAACATTCTTAGGGGTTTTTGCTCCTTAAGTGACTTTCACATGAGTGTTTATTCCTGTTTACGTAGCTCGACATGAATGCCTGGCTTTGATTTGAGGACAAACTGCCCCATAAACCCATGAATGTCTGAATTTAACCTTCACCTTTCCCCCCTAACCTTCACTCTTGCTTTCCCCTTCATAATTGGTGACATTCTCACAGCCAAATTTAATAAAATACGTGTTACTGAGAGTGAACTAGACTGTGAGCACAGATGGAGGCTGGGAGGGATGGAGTGTGATGCTGCTCAGTGCAGGGCAGAAAACTCCTGCTAAAACTAAGGGCCAGGACAGAATTCCTGCTGTTCAGGACCAAGATTCCCAGTGGCCAGAAAACCATTAGCAAATGAACGAGCCCAGTCCTCCTCCAGCCATCAACCACAGCTTGGCTTCTCCCTCTGACAAGTCAAACAAATGACCAAATTCATCAATTCCAGGTTCCCCAAGTGCCATTCCTATGGATCTGTGCTCCACCCCAATTCATCAATTCCAGGTTCTCTCCAAGCACCATTGCCTATGGATCAGGCTGTTGCCCTAATTTTTTAAGATTTTCTAAGCCTTCTGATGGTTACTTTCTTGTAGCCCAACTTTCCCACACACTTTCTGTAAATAACTCATTGTTTTGTATTATTTTATGGAGGAGAAGAAATTTGGTGGACTGTTAGTTTGTCCATCAAATTGGAGAGAGTGTCATTGGAGAGGTGGCACTGTCACCCTCCAACCCACTGTGACTTTAGGAAAACTATAAATGTTGGAGTCAGAAAATAAACTTCCCTTTTCTTCACCTTGAGAGCAGCGGTGCGCGCTTGTGTTCTTTTGTGTCCTATAGTGAAATCAGGGCTCCACCCAAATTCATCAGTTCCAGGTTCTCCAAGTGCCATTCCTATGGATCAGGGCTCCACCCAAATTCATCAATTCCATGTTGTCTAAGTGCCATTGCTATGGATCAGGGCTCCACCCCAATTCATCAATTCCAGGTTCCCCAAGTGCCATTCCTATGGATCAGGGCTCCACCCCAATTCATCAATTCCAGGTTCCCCAAGTGCCATTGCTATGGATCAGGGCTCCACCCCAATTCATCAATTCCAGGTTCCCCAAGTGCCATTGCTATGGATCAGGGCTCCACCCCAATTCATCAATTCCAGGTTCCCCAAGTGCCATTCCTATGGATCAGGGCTCCACCCCAATTCATCAATTCCAGGTTCCCCAAGTGCCATTCCTATGGATCAGGGCTCCACCCCAATTCATCAATTCCAGGTTCCCCAAGTGCCATTCCTATGGATCAGGGCTCCACCCCAATTCATCAATTCCAGGTTCCCCAAGTGCCATTCCTATGGATCAGGGCTCCACCCCAATTCATCAATTCCAGGTTCTCTCCAAGCACCATTGCCTATGGATCAGGCTGTTGCCCTAATTTTTTAAGATTTTCTAAGCCTTCTGATGGTTACTTTCTTGTAGCCCAACTTTCCCACACACTTTCTGTAAATAACTCATTGTTTTGTATTATTTTATGGAGGAGAAGAAATTTGGTGGACTGTTAGTTTGTCCATCAAATTGGAGAGAGTGTCATTGGAGAGGTGGCACTGTCACCCTCCAACCCACTGTGACTTTAGGAAAACTATAAATGTTGGAGTCAGAAAATAAACTTCCCTTTTCTTCACCTTGAGAGCAGCGGTGCGTGCTTGTGTTCTTTTGTGTCCTATAGTGAAATCAGGGCTCCACCCAAATTCATCAGTTCCAGGTTCTCCAAGTGCCATTCCTATGGATCAGGGCTCCACCCAAATTCATCAATTCCATGTTGTCTAAGTGCCATTGCTATGGATCAGGGCTCCACCCCAATTCATCAATTCCAGGTTCCCCAAGTGCCATTGCTATGGATCAGGGCTCCACCCAAATTCATCAATTCCAGGTTCCCCAAGTGCCATTCCTATGGATCAGGGCTTCACCCCAATTCATCAATTCCAGGTTCCCCAAGTGCCATTCCTATGGATCAGGGCTCCACCCCAATTCATCAATTCCAGGTTCCCCAAGTGCCATTCCTATGGATCAGGGCTCCACCCCAATTCATCAATTCCAGGTTCCCCAAGTGCCATTCCTATGGATCAGGGCTCCACCCCAATTCATCAATTCCAGGTTCCCCAAGTGCCATTCCTATGGATCAGGGCTCCACCCAAATTCATCAATTCCAGGTTCCCCAAGTGCCATTCCTATGGATCAGGGCTCCACCCCAATTCATCAATTCCAGGTTCTCTCCAAGCACCATTGCCTATGGATCAGGCTGTTGCCCTAATTTTTTAAGATTTTCTAAGCCTTCTGATGGTTACTTTCTTGTAGCCCAACTTTCCCACACACTTTCTGTAAATAACTCATTGTTTTGTATTATTTTATGGAGGAGAAGAAATTTGGTGGACTGTTAGTTTGTCCATCAAATTGGAGAGAGTGTCATTGGAGAGGTGGCACTGTCACCCTCCAACCCACTGTGACTTTAGGAAAACTATAAATGTTGGAGTCAGAAAATAAACTTCCCTTTTCTTCACCTTGAGAGCAGCGGTGCGTGCTTGTGTTCTTTTGTGTCCTATAGTGAAATCAGGGCTCCACCCAAATTCATCAGTTCCAGGTTCTCCAAGTGCCATTCCTATGGATCAGGGCTCCACCCAAATTCATCAATTCCATGTTGTCTAAGTGCCATTGCTATGGATCAGGGCTCCACCCCAATTCATCAATTCCAGGTTCCCCAAGTGCCATTGCTATGGATCAGGGCTCCACCCAAATTCATCAATTCCAGGTTCCCCAAGTGCCATTCCTATGGATCAGGGCTTCACCCCAATTCATCAATTCCAGGTTCCCCAAGTGCCATTCCTATGGATCAGGGCTCCACCCCAATTCATCAATTCCAGGTTCCCCAAGTGCCATTCCTATGGATCAGGGCTCCACCCAAATTCATCAATTCCAGGTTCCCCAAGCGCCATTGCCCATGGATCAGGGTCCTGCCATGCCTCCCATCCATGCTGGCTGTGTGGGAGCTGATCAGCCTCTCCCGGCACAGCAGGCTGGTCTGGAAGGAAGCAGTCACCCCTCCTGGATGCCTATCAAAGAAAGCTCTCTCCTTGAGCTGTGCTCAGCCCCTGTGCCCTGCAGTTGTCAGCCAGGAGCAGGGCTGGCTCTGGCATCCCCTGACAGCAGCTGTGTGGGCTGCACAGGCTGCAGCTCCGCTCACATTTGGGCCCTGTGGTTTTGAGGCTTCTCACCCCACGACAGATTCCCAAGGAGTGTGGTCGCTGTCATCTTCCAAGTAGCCATTAAAAGCAGAGTTGGAGTCAGGGTTATGTTGTACCACAAGCCTTTGAAGAGCTCTGTGTGCTCTGCAGAGCAAACCCAAAGGCCGCTGATGTTCTCTCCTGGGTCCAATCCACCTCTGTTGGAGCTCCACCTCATCCTGGGGAGGGACTGCAGGGTGAATCTGCTCAGCCCTGTGGTCATTAAAGGCCTCTCACACTTGGTCATATCTGATCATAGCTGTTAACTGCATGGCACAGAAAAGAGATTTTTTCTCTCACTTTATACACATGAAGTCCGCTTGGAAATGGACTCAGCAGCTGCAGCTTGCTGGAGGCAGAAATGGATGGAGGTAATTTACCCTGTGTATTTTTTTTTACCCTGAAAGGAAATTTAGTTTTTAAATGCAGTCATTGTGGGGTAAGAAGAGAAGGAGGAGGAAAAGAGGCGTGCCTTTAATGACAGGAAAAGAAAAAATCTGTGAGCTCAAACTAATGCAGCTCCCAAACTCAAATAGATGTCACCATAGTGACAAAGCCTCAGACTTCATAAATTTTTTCCTTTTCCCGTTTGTGGTGAGCTCTGGTACCCTGTTAAATACATCCAAAGCCTTTTAAAGACTCATTGGAAGCATCTGATCCAGTAGAAGATTTCCTCATAATAACATTCATTAGATATGGGGAGAAACCACATCTCAAGCTGCCTTCCTGTCTCTGAACACCAAAGACATGAACTTTGGAGTTAAAACTCAATGCCTGTATGAGGCTCACTTGCATAAATATGATTTCCAGCCCAAAGATTCCAGGGGGGAGGCCTGTGGTAGGGTAAAAATCCCAAAGATCCCCTTCCCCTCAAGATCTGTTAATCAAAACCCAGGGACTATACATGTGTCTGTAAATAATATTTGATTTAATTCCAATCCAATGATGAACTGGAACTTGAATCAGGCTGGTTTGCACAGGCCCAGCCCATTTAGCCTTCCCAGACAGATTTAACTCATCACACACATGTCCTTACAGCTCAGGCAAAGCACATCCAGAGCCACCACCAGCTCAGGACTGTTTGGAGACCGGTGTGAAACCTCCTGGCAATCACTGCACACAGCAGCAAATAAAAAAATAAAACCAGCATTTCATCACCTGGCCTGAAAGATCTCTGAATGCATCTGATGCCCCCCAAACCTGAGACTCACAGCAGGTTCTTCCGTGAAATCCAACCAGTTTTGGGCCCCAGTGTTGACCAGATATGCCTCACTCAGCATTTGCCAGCTACAAAAATGTCACGGGCCTGAATATTTCAGGATTTACAGCTGCAGAAAACTCTCCAGTGTCACCTTTCTCCCCTTTTATGGCTCAGCCATAATCTTAAATTCAGCTGAATACAAAGAGCTGCCTGTAGACAGCTAATCCTAAAGACAGAGCTTTGTGTGAAACTCGGAAGGAGGAAAAGGAGGAAAAAGAAATCACTGAGAGGGATTGGCAGGAAGGACAAATATTTTTGGCTAATTTTTGCTGGTATTCTCCTACCCTGGTGTGGGGCTGAAGTGAGAGGCTCCTCTTTGGCCCATTCCACATCATTGCTCAGCAAAGCAGCAAATCCAGCACCCAGCAAAGCCCGGAGGGTGGGAGGGGATGGCGGGGCTGGGGAGGAGCAGCAGCCTCTGCTGTCACACGGGTGAGGATTATCCTGGGATCAGCACTGAAACCCGGCCGATAATGCTGAGCTAATGCTGATAATTACACAGCAAAGCCAGCCTGTAACCCAAGTCCTAATTGCATTTAAAGAGCTCTTCTGGCCTGCAGGGAGGTGCTGGATTTGGGTATTCCTTGGGAAGACGAGTGGTCCTGGCTGTCCCAGGCACTTGGCACCTGCTCCCATCTCAGAGCAATATCTGTCTCTGCCCAAGCTGCTCACATTTTGCAGAATTCCCAACTGTGCTGACCTTTATTTGCACAGGCTGTGATCCCATTCTTTGGCAGAGCAGCCTGAGAGACATCAGGTCCCTCCACCTTTTGGCCCTGGTCGTTCCACCAGGGTCAGCAGAGTGATTCCAAGTACTTGGAAGTCACCTCACATTTTCCCTGCTGTGCCTTTCCTAAACACAGAAATGTGTCCTCAGGCACCAATCCCACAGGGATTGGGAGGCAGAGGAATAAATTTAACCTTAAAAAATAATTCTGTAACCACCACTGAATTTCACACAGTGGCAAAGCCCCTCCCTAAACAGAGACCATCCTGCACAGGGGAAGTCAGTGACCCCCATTCCAGCTTGGGAAACCACCAAACAAGGGGAATCTCCATAAAAGATTCACTGCATATTCTTCCTGCCTGCATGGAACTGTCTCCCCACATTGCTGCCTACCTACATCAGGAATGAAAATTAAAATGAAGGATCCTGAAAACAAGCTAAAACAGTTGAAAGCTACACAAATACATTAGCAACAAATAGCATTTTTCTCTCCTATTGTATTACTACAATGTGTTTGTATATAAACAAAAACGGGGTTTATAGGGTTTTTTTCACTTCATGTGTTAACCACTTAGCAATAGGCCTAATTTTTGGTATTATTTTGGGAATTTGTATTATTAGGAGAATTAGGAATGTCACCCACATTAATGATGCTGAGGAGAAAGCAGAACTGCCCTGGTGCTGCCTGGCTTTGCCTCACAGTGTGTGCAGGAGCTCTGGAGGGGCAGCCAGGGAGAATTGCCAGGGGAGCAGGAATCCCTCTCTGCCCTGCACTCACACTCTCCTGGACCCCAGGGACACCCAGGATCAGCTCCAGGATACTCCAGTCTCCTCTTGATGCTCACAACTCCATTCTGCAACCACTGCCCAGGACAGCTTGTGAAACCAAAGAGGGATGATCCAGCTTTTATTGGGAGAGGTTTTACCCTCTGCCAGCTGCAGGATGCTGTTTTACAGTCTGTGCAGCCTCTTTGATATCTGACACAAGCTGCTGTGCGGCTGCTTACCTGCTGAAACTGTTTGGATTTGTCCTGGTTCTTTCTTGTCTGCATATGGTTTGTGTCTAGGTATACTTTGCTAATCTCCCACGGCATTTTTTAAGTAGCCCAACTGTTTTTGCCCATGCTATTTTTGGTATGCTGAGTCTAATTGGTACCTTGCACTGAAAAGAATCTAAGTGAAAAATACATTCCCTACTTTAGTTATGATCAGCTCTTTAACACAGAATTTAAAATATTAACATCACATCACACTCTCTACAATCATTATAAAAGTGCTTCTCAAAGCGCAAATGAGTGTTTTGTTACAATATTTATCTAAATGTATCAAAGTAATACACAAATCTGAGATTAAAACCTTTGAGGCAGAATCTGCAAATTTTATATTATCATATAATTGGATAATATTAAATTAATAACAAAACCCAGCACATTTCAATATCCTTCCACAAAAAAAATAATTGTATCTCCACGCTAAATACGAGGACCTAAGACACAGCACCAGATTCCCAGGAAATAAATGCTTTACCCAGGAGGCAGCTGAGCTGGGCTCATTTATATCCCCTGGGAATGGGCACTGATTAAAACACTTGGTTAATGCTACAGGACAGAGAGGAAACAGGAAAAGCTGTTCAGCGCTGCTTTTGTGATTTATCCATCACGCAGTGTTTCCTCACTCTGCGTGGAGATGAGAAATGACCTCAGGAGTGAAATATCATTAATTTTTAGGTGTGGCTTCAGTTTCTCTGCAGGGATCAGCCCTGCCTCCACACAGGTGCCAAAGAGCCTCACTCCCCTCATCCCACCCCTGCCCAGGTGGGATCTGGTTAATTCTGGCTGAGGAGGGGCTGTGGAATGGCCTCAGCCCCGTGCCAGGGGACGGGCTGGGGACAGCTCACCCCAGCGCCACTGCAGGAGCCCTGCTGAGCTTCAGGAAATCCTCATCTCCAGGAATAAAACTCTCTTTCATCTTATGGGCCAGCGGTTTAAACTGAGGGGATCACATAATCCTGTTTTTCTGTGGGGATGTTTGCAGCCCAGGGAAAACGTGTAATCCTGCTGCAATCAGTCCAAAACTCCTGGAGGAGAATCAAGGGATGCTGTTATTTGTTATTCCACTGTTCCTCCTTACATCACCTTTTATTTCAGAAATCGAGCAGGAGTAAGTGTTCAGACTCCTTGTTGTGATCTAAGTTTCTTCCTCAGTCTTTATCTCTGTTGAACACTTCCAAACCAAAATTGCTTATTCTGATTGCCAGAGCTAGACCTAAATTAGAGACAGAGAAAATTTGGGGCACCAGGATTCCGCTCTTGATGAGGAATCATTGTGAGTGGAAGGAGGAAGAAGCTGCCATTTCTGCCACTCACATGGACCATCTCACTGGGTAATGCCAGAAGCTGCTCTGCTGAGGTAAAATCATCTCACCCATTAGGCTAAACATGTTTTTACTGATGATCTTAACAAACAGCACTGAGCCAAACTGTTCTTACCTCCTGGAGATGTGACTGGAATGGAATCATTCCACACTGCTCACAGGGTGAAGCTGCAGCAGCTGAAGATCCATCATTTCAGTCCAATTTAGGCAGTTTTTATATTATATACATTAATTTATATTATATTTATATTATATATTATATAATATTATATTTATATTATATTATATTATATTATATTATATTATATTATATTATATTATATTAATATTATGTTTATATTACACTCATATTATATTATTACATAAATATATTTTTATATATTTATATTATATTGTATACCATAATTTTAGTCCAATTTAGGCAGCTTTTGTATGATACATAATAATTAATAATTGAAGTCTTGGCCAGAAGAATTTGTCACCCGTGGACAGGAGTAAAGTGCCCTGGAATGGATGAGAATTTTATATTGGGTAAAATATAATTTTTTATATTTTTGCGCATTAAGTTTATCACTTAAAAAGAAGAGGGAGAGGAAATTAAATGTGCTCTCTCAAATAAAAAAGGGCTCTAAAGAGCGGTACCAGAGGGACCCCGGCAGCACCGAGGATGCCCCGGAGAGATCCCGACGGTACCGGGATGTACCAGGACGTACCGGGCTGTCCCGATGGTATCGGGATTGTCCCGGGGAGGATTCCGGGTGCTGTAGGGATGTCCTGGGATATGCCAGGATATCGGGATGGTCCCGGGTGGATGGAAATGCCCGTCCGCTCTCTGGCGGCCGAGCAGCGGAACGGCAGCGCCGCGGCATCCCCGGGATGCAGAACCCAGTCCTGAGAGCCGAGACACGGACAGCGGGGAGCGGCACCGAGCGGGGGCTCCCGGCTCCTGTTCCTGCTCTGCGGGAGCCGCTGGAAAGCCAGGAGCTCCTGGGGAGAGCCAGCAAAGTACAGGTGTTAAGGGGAACGGTGAGAAATGGAGAGTGCAGGGCGCAGAAACAGCAGATCAGGGCATTTCTGCTGACCCCTCCTGCAGCACTGCCTGCATCCCCTGGCTCCGGGCTCCTCCATCCCCTGGCTCCGGGCTCCTCCATCCCCCGGCTCCGGGCTCCTCCATCCCCCGGCTCCGGGCTCCTCCATCCCCTGGCTCTAGGCTCCTCCATCCCCTGGCTCTAGGCTCCTCCATCCCCCGGCTCCGGGCTCCTCCATCCCCCGGCTCCGGGCTCCTCCATCCCCTGGCTCTAGGCTCCTCCATCCCCCGGCTCCGGGCTCCTCCATCCCCTGGCTCCGGGCTCTTCCGTCCCCTGGCTCCGGGCTCCTCCATCCCCTGGTTCCGGGCTCCTCCATCCCCTGGCTCTAGGCTCCTCCATCCCCTGGCTCTAGGCTCCTCCATCCCCTGGCTCCGGGCTCCTCCATCCCCTGGCTCCGGGCTCCTCCATCCCCCGGCTCCGGGCTCCTCCATCCCTTGGCTCCGGGCTCCTCCATCCCTTGGCTCCGGGCTCCTCCATCCCCTGGCTCCGGGCTCCTCCATCCCCTGGCTCCGGGCTCCTCCATCCCCTGGCTCCGGGCTCCTCCATGCCCTGGCTCTGGGCTCCTCCATCCCCTGGCTCTGGGCTCCTCCATCCCCTGGCTCCGGGCTCCTCCATCCCCTCCCTCAGCCCGCACACGCTGCTCTCCAAACAAACCAAGCCCAGCATTCCTGTACAGGTGCTCACTGAGCTCCTCAGCAGCTCCAGGCTGGGTCTGTTTGCAGCAGCAGGGCTCTGTAGGGCACCCTACAATACACAGCCACCCCAAATCATGCTCTGTGTGGGGTGGACTGGGGCCACTGGAGGAGATGAGGGCTGGGGGCTCAGATCTCAGCGCTCTGAGTGTGAACCAGCTGTGCAGGTCAGCCCAGCTCCTGGAAGGCCAAACCCCGTGAGCACAGCAGGAGCAGACACTGTCAGGGCCTTGGCTCACCCTCTGCACCAGGGCTGGTGTGGGGCACAAGGCAGAGCAGTACCCGGGCTGCCAGGGAGGGAGCCTGCTCCAGCACTGCCACACTGGCAGCTGTTTAGCCAAGTGTGTTTGTTACCTTGCTTATTAACAACGTTTTCCAACTACTCCACTTTGCCAGCCCGAGTTAACTTCTGTGGCATTTCTATATTGCACACAAGATGGAGAGGAAGAAATGACTGTGCTCCTAAACTGGACAGGAGCTGCATATGCCAGCTGCATCCCACTGAAATGCATTGATGGAGGACAGCCAGAAACAATTACAGAATCAAAAACTTACCTAGCCTCACCATAAATGGTCCTGCTTTAACTTAAAATACATATTTAATAACTTTTTATGTGGGTGCTGGATTTCTTTTACCTTACCATCCAACACAGTGTCTGACATCACTCAGGGCACCAATCTGATCCATAGGTCCTCACCTTTGGGCTGCTTGTCACTCCAGGTACATTATGTTTCCATTTACACATCCATCTATCTATCTATCTATCTATCTATCTATCTATCTATCTATCTATCTATCTATCTATCTACAGATGTATATATTTCTCAATATCTCTATATATGATTTTTCCTTGCTGTCAGCCCTCTTCCCTCCTCCCAGGAGCAGGAATCCCGAGCCACCCCTGAGCTGTGGCTTTGTCCTCACCCACCTTCCAGTGAGAACCCACAGCCCTTTCCCCTCACTGAAATGCCATTCCTGGGTAAATATTTTCCCGCGTGTATCGTGCAGATGCTCCAGATGCAGATCTCGCTTTCTGAAGGTTTCCTTGCTGGAGAGGGAGCGAGGGGCAGCAGTGGAGCAGCACCGGGAAGGATTGTCCTCACCCACCTGTGCCCTCCTCAGGGCGATCTGTGCTCGATGGATGTAAAAAAAAACCCCAAACACCTGCGATTTTCCCGGGGTTTGCCGTGAGCGGGCGGCGAGTGCCGCGGGATGCCGGGAGGCGGCGCTGGAGCCGCGCCGGGAGCCGGGAACGGGAACGGGGCTGCGATGGGGCTGGGAACGGGCTGCGATGGGGCAGGGAATAGGGCTGGCAATATGGCTGGGATGGGGCAGAGAATGGGCCGGGAATGGGCTGAGAACGGGCTGGGACGGGGCAGGAACGCGGATCCCGGTCCCCGCTGCAAACCGCAGCGAACGGGACACGCAAACACCGAGAGGCCAGCCCGGGTGCGAGGCAGGCACCCCCCCCAAACCCCGCACAGTGAATTATTGCTATTCTGGGAGGGCAGACGGCTCCTGCAGCCGAGGTGCCCCCTCCACGCCGGGCAGTGCCTGGGGGGAACGCGGACCCCGTGTGCTGGCAGCGCCACCCGGGCTCTGGGCACTGCCCATAGCCCACAGCAGCAGCAAGGATTCCCTCCCAGTGGATAATCTGCTTTTACACTTTGCTCAAAGGTTTACGTGTCAGAATGAAATGAAAATGTAGTTCCAAAGACAAGCATCTCAAACTTTTCTTGGAGCGCCGAATATTATCCTCACAGTGACCTCTGAGCCATCTCTGCATCACTGTGAAAGGATTCTTCCCTGGGTTTTCTCTCTGAGTTTTTTAACAACTGGTTAGCACCTTCTCTGGGAGGAGCACAGCCATGCTCACACAGAAATCATTCCTTGCGGTTGGCAGTTTTGTCAGATAAATACTTCAGAGGACTCTTCAAGCTTCTTCTGAGTCAATAAAACAATAGCAACAAGGCTGGGTTATGTCTCCTGATATCTTCCCAAACACATCCTTTAGAAGAGTAACTGCTATGGTGCTGATTTAGCATTCCCAAATTATTAACATTTCTATTTTAGCATCACAGAAGCTTAAATGCTGAGCATGTATAAGCAAGGAATTCCATTCAAAAAAATCTCTCATACTCACAGGATTCTTAATTTTGCAAATGGCAAAAATACAATGGCTCCCTTGTGAAGTTATGCACTGGAGTTTGCCACACGGAATATTTTGCAATAGACTTGGATAGATCTCTGATCTACTGCATGACAACTTGCCCTCATCTGTGGACCATCCTGCTGTCTCCATCCCTGGCAAAATAGCACCACAAAGCTCTCAAATATGCTCAGTTTTCCCTCCAAATCCAGCACATATTTATCAGAGCTTTCCCTCCTCATTTCCAAATCTCTGCATTCCAATCTCCTCATGTTCCAGTCTTATCCCTGCCTGCTGCTGCTGCCTCTGCTGACTGTTCTGCACTTCTCCCTGCTTTTACACTATTCCAGTTGCCTGGAATAACCTTCTTATCAAAATGCAACAAGCTCTCTCCAACTTCTTTTCAGACCATATGAACATCCACCTGTTCCCCTGACAGTAACCATATGCCTCTGGATTTGTTCTGGAGCGTGGGAGGCTGCTTTGTGCAATTTGGGCAAGATCCAGCTCCCACTGAAATTAAAGAAAAAATTCCTATTGATTCCATGGCTCAGACTGGAAATTTCATGGGATGCTTTCCTCCTGTTTTATTACTGCAGCACACTGGGCACGTCTGGGATTCTGAATGCCAGCAGTGATTATCTCTAAATTGTGGTGATAGAACACCAGGCAAAGAGGTAAGGCTGGGCTTGCCATCTCAGAAGGGCAGCACAAAATCACTGTAAAGTGATTTATATAAAATTCCTTCACATGGTAGAGTTTAAAACACAGCACACAAGGAGATGGAGGCACCTAAAGAGCCAGACTCAGCTGGGGGCAAAGCCTCCCAAGTGCAGCTCTCCTCGGTGATCTGAGCACACAAACTATCTCTGTATCAAAAGAACTCTGTCAACACTATTTGTGCACAATCATAAACATAATAAATCTTGCCAACTCCTCCATGAACTGGCTATTTATTGCACTCGTCTCCGAGGCTTTCTGATGCCGGAGCTGGAGGCTGCAAACATAAATACTGAAATGATGTGTTGCATATGCCACGGCTTAATTTGCTCTGTTTGATTTGAGGCTTAGTTCTGGAAGCCCCTCAGTGTGTAGCCTGCAGTGCTCCCCGTCCAGGCTGGGAGATAAGAGAGATAACAGAACAAACCTCATCAGCCTCCCTGACAGATGTGGGAGTCAGTGACGGTGTGAGTGTGGCAGCACAGCCAGACTGAACTCCCACAGCCACAACTGGACCAGCACGAAGGGCAAACACAGAAAATCCAACTCAGAGCCACGTCCTGAGAGCAGAGAAGGTGGGCACAACACATCTCGCCCTCAGCACCTGCTGCTGGTGGTGGTGGGAGACCCCCAGTGTGGGAGCCTGTCTGCATTACAGGTGTGGGCAGGACTTTTCTTCAACCCCAACACCAAACCTGGCAGCTGGTTTGATGTGCTAAGAACTAGATCCAGGCAACCCCTAACTAGATCCAGGCAACCCCTGGTTTTTTCATTAAAAATGCCATTTCTGCATTTCAAACAGAAGAAGTCTTGCCCAGATGGGTGTCCCCCAGCCAGGAGATGATTCCCTGTTCTGGAGGTCAGTGATCAGAGCAGGCACAGTGCAGGGGCAGATCCAGCCTCAGAGTATTGGGGGGATGTAGAAACTCACCTTTTATCATCTCCCCCTGATTCAGTGACCATCTAAGGAAGTGATTTAGTGGAACAAAAGCTCCACTTTTGGAGCTTTTGGGACTCCTGGAAAAGACAGAAATAACCTGATGGCAAGGGTGGCTTCTGAAGTCCAGGATCTTGCTTGCTCATTAGTTTGCAAAAGAGAGCAGCAGAGATGGAGCTGCATGCATCTTCCCAACATCTCTCTTACTCTGAATTTTGGGGCAGACAAGAACACGTTGGCACCTCCAGCTGCAGGTCAGTGATTCCTGGTGCTGGGCTTACATTTTGGACGTTTCTTTACTTACAGAACATTCTGCATGAAAATTCTTGTCTAAGCTAACAAATTTCAGCAAGAACAGAAATACCAAATTCTTGGTTCCAGTCAGAAAATAAATATATTTACCCTGGTTTTATCTGAAAAAGCCCTTCTTTCTCCCTCCTTTCCCCACACGTTTCAATTGCTGCTCGTAACCTGAATAAAATACTATAAACCTGAAGCAATATTTCCTTATATATCTTACACTGCCCACAGGAATTCAAAGAAGGACTTTGTATGAAGTCTCTTGGACAGTTTTGTGTCTACTTACATGATGCATCCAACTGGAAGTTAAATGCCAGCTGAGGAAATGGAGAAGGATGATGCAAGTTGAACTTGTCCTTATAACCCTGGGATGCAGGAAGTGATGGTCTGTCTGATAAACCTGAAAGAAGAACAGATAAATTCATCCAGCATTCTGGGGGGATTGGTCTGCACACCTCTGTCACACACATGCAGGTAGGAACCTCCCCTCTAGCTGCAATAAAATGGTTAAGAAGAATATAAACTGTCATTAGCATACCATGAGATCCTCTATAAAAACCTGGAAAAGGGTGTATAATACCTCAAATATATTTTTATTAGGTATTTCATTAGGGAGTGAAATACCACATCCCTGATGTTTCCAAATCAGAACAAATTAAGATATTTGTTTTACATAATTGGTGTAATTGGTAACTTAAAACACAGCCTAGTGCAGAATTATCTACTTTTTATCTCTGGCAATTTCCATGTTACAAGAGCCCAGTCTGTATTTTACCTTTTCATAAAATCATTCATTGCTTCCTGATCTACATTAGATCTTCCTAAAAGTTCAAAATACTGGTTCTAAAATAATGAACCTTCCAAAGATTTTTTGTAATCAGTTCAATTCC
Organism: Ammospiza caudacuta; assembly: GCF_027887145.1. Taxonomy (NCBI): domain Eukaryota; kingdom Metazoa; phylum Chordata; class Aves; order Passeriformes; family Passerellidae; genus Ammospiza; species Ammospiza caudacuta. Next base: position 17,234,717 of record NC_080607.1, read on the forward strand.
ACCCGTGGACACAGCAGAGGGCTGGGAGCTAATCTCCTTGCCATTGTTGTTTCCCTTTCTTGTTTTCTTTTTCCCTGCTTAAACTCCTGACAGCCAAAGGGCTGTTGCTGGGCTCAGACCACAGGAGGAAACATCAGCTCCAAGGAGGATTTTCAGACAGAGGAATTGTCTTCCTGTGTCCAAAGTCAGATCTGTCAGGGCACGCTCACAACTGGAAGAGGCACATCCTCCCTCTCCCGGCCCAGAGAACACACACAGCATCCAAATCTCCCACCCTGAACTCTGGTTTAGGATTCATTCAGCGCCTCCAAGTAAGATGTCAGTGTTATTTTATCAACAAACCCCAAGCAAAGGTCCCCTACAGAGCTGTGTGTTACAGAGGGACGCTGGGGATGGATTTTACAGGAACACACCAAAAGCTCTGCAGCTCTGCCTCGTTCAGCTCTGCCTATTCCCAGTGTCTGAGGACGGGTGGCAAAGGGAATGCATTTAACAAGAAGAAGACGACATTAAACATCAAACATCCCTTTGCTTCTGACAATTAATTGAGAAGAAACCCTCCTAATCAGTTGCAGGCTCTCTGTGCGCCGTGGGCGTGACTCCGCGCAATTACCGCGCCTGGTCCAGAGCGAGGGGTTGCTTCTCATCTTTGTGAGATGGGGAGGCAGCAGACAGAGCTGAGAGGTTAAAGGTGCCAGGAGGAGGTCACCAAGGGTGTCACTGGCTCTGAGCTAACCATAAATAAGGAGCCAGTGTGGTCTTTGGTTTATAGACCAGCTTTAAAGCCTGGCTGTCAGGGAGGCGCTGGGCACACACAGCTGCCCTGAACCAAGGGATGGAGTGAGCAGCACACATCCCAAGAAAGGGCTGCCCAGGGAAATCTGTCTGTCCCATCCCTGCAAGTGCTCAAGGTCAGCTTGGACAGAGCTTTGAGCAACCTGGCCTAGCAAAGTTGTCCCTCAGTCTGTAGGTTATGTTTGCTGTCACCTGAAAGCAAAAAACCTTACAAGGAAGCACGCAATGCTCTAATCTCTTAGGACAGCACTTGCATAAAAGCAAGTGTTTATATCAATGATGCCACTCACTTCAGGCTGATTTTAATCATCAAAGGAGAAAAAGCACATTTTGTTTGGTCTTTTACTAGTCAAAAATGGCTGGTATTTAATAAGCCCTGGAGCCAGATCTCAGTGGGACAGGCTTTTTATGGGCCAGAGGCACCTACTATACTGTCCTCTGCACACACAGCCACTGACCTATGTCCAGCTGATTTGAATTTACTTCCTAAATCTGATGCTTCACCCAGTTAGATCAAAACACACAAAAAAAAGAGAGAGAAACATGGCATTTCTAGACCACAGTTCTTGGTGTCACTACACATTACTGATAATTTAGGAATGCTACAGAACATCTCAAGTTTAAAGTACTTTCATGGTTCCAACGGAGAGCTAAAACAGATGGGGTTTCAGCGTGACCTTTCAACCTAGCAGACACTGTTGACCCAGATTATAGTTCAACAAAGCTGCTCCTGGATTCATGTTACATTTTGGGAGAAACACCAGGGTTACAGTGGGAATGGAAATGCTGCCCAGAGGCAGCTCGGGTGGCAGCTCAGGTAGCCACGGGATGGGAATGATGTGTCAGCCCTACTCCCTCTGCAAATACCTTTATATCTCTTTTGGAGAGAGCCTCTGCTCTCTGCCACAGAATGCTAGGAAAATAATTCGGGAATGGGAGAAAGAACAGTGAGAGATTTCACTGGGAAGTCAAAGAGAGGATAAAAAATGAGTAAAACGGGCAAAGCGCTGCAGTTGGAAACACTTTTTTTTCCAAGCTCAGCCTTCACACCAGACAGCTGGAGCTGAAAGTCTGGTGGTGGTGAACGAGAGCAGGTTTTAGCACAGAGGCGGCTGCATTCCAGCACTGGGGAGGGATTGCTGGATCCACCCAGGATCCCCCCAGGATCCCCTGGACTCATCTCTGAGCTCAGCCAGTTGGGAACTGGAGGGGGACCATAAACCACCAAGCACTGTGGCTTCCTTTTGCAGCCGAGGGAGTTCCTGTCAATGTGCTATTATTTTAGACATTGCAGCACTAAAAATAGTGCCTGTATGTTTTTTTAGAAAGCTTGTTGTTTTCAGGAGCTCTGAAAATATAAAGGGTTCCATAAGTGCTCAGAATGAGTTTGTGAAATAGCTGGAATACAAACCCACTTGAAAATGCTGTTTGTTACATTTCCCTATGAGCTCAACTATAAGGTTATGCTATGCAGACCATTTTGCTATAACTGGGCTCTTTACTTAAAATTTATTTTACTGTAAGGAAATCTGGGATGCCTAACTAGTTTTTCTCTCTTCCATATGACAGCAAAAATTCTGCATTCTCACAAAACCTTCCCAAAATGCTACCACCATGCCGAAAGCCTCTTCAATCTCCTTGCCCCCACGACAAAATATTGATGATCCAGACCTTAATGATGTCTGCTTGTAACAGCAACACCAGACTAACAAACCTTATGTCCTTCAAGTGGAGATCAGCCGCACAAGAAGGACCAGGCTGCCTTAATCCCCAAAAGACTGACATCTGTCCTAATTGTGAAATCCAAACAGCGTTTTTAAAGCAGCTTTAGAAGGTGCTGCCCATGTGTGTTGGTGTTTGCTGGAGCTCTTTGCCCTGACAGCAGCAGAGCCCCATCCCTCCTGTCCAGCACAAAGCCCTTGGGATAAAACCTGAGGCAGCCAGAGGGGAATTTCCTAATGCACCATCCCAGCAGAGCTGGATGCTGAGCAAGTAGGAGCTTATCACCAGGTCACTGCTCTGCACTGAAATGGGTGAGGATGTGCTGGTAACGTGCCAACATTTGGTGTTGCAACATTTTCACAGATTATCCCCTATGATAAAGCTGCTGCATTTAATGAGTTTTGCCAGCTCAGTTATGGTTTGCACAGGGTGCAAAGTGAGTTTTGGCCTGGACTTAGCAGTCCCTATCATCCAAAATTTTCAAAGTAGTTCGTCCATATTAATCAGGTCTCAGAGCTGCCTTGTGAAGTACCTGTTTTATTTCCCTAAGAGCATCAGGAATGGATGTAGGGATCCCAGATGAGGGTCCTTGGAGCAGTCCCTGGCAGTGGGCAGCAGCTGCCCTGCCTGGTGGGGAGCATGGGAATGGGTGATTTTAATTTGCTGAATTTTGAACGCAAGTTTCAGAGTGTCCCCTAGCAGGAGTTCTATAGATTAAATACAGAACACCTTAAGAAAAATCTCGTTCTCCTTACCCTGAATCTGCCACCTGCTCATTTAATTTTTATACCCTCTTGTTACTTTCTTAGAAGAGACATCCAAGAACTAAACAACTTTTAAGGACTGACTCAAAAGTGTCTGATACCCATTACTCACCCTGGATTTATCTGAGCTGTACCTTCCCGCACACACCTGCACAGAAATCAGATCTTATATGGCAAAGCAATAATCTACTCAGGTTGTAGACATGAATTAATAAAACTGACACTAATTGCTGGATTTGTTGCTTCTCCAGGCCCGCACTGCCCTGTTGCCAGGGGACATGGAAGGATGGGCAGAGATCAGCATCCAAAAATAGAAGTTTGTATTTAGATGACTGTGAATATACACAGGCGCTCCTTGCTCATCTTCTTTCAGAGCTTATTTTGTGACTTTAATTACTTGAAAACCCCTCATTTTAACAGACCATTATTTTTTAATCAATCTTTCTCTCCCATCCCCAAACTCGGGTTTAATGTTACTGCAAGTCCAGGGGAGGCAGATTTTCCGTCCCCACCCATGCAGAGCAGTTGATTCACTCCCAGCCCTGCCAAGGCCAAATGCAAATCGTGCTAATAGGAACAGCTGCTGGCTGCACAGCCCAGGGGATAAACACAAGTTGTGCTCATGCTGCTGCCCCAGCTCCCATCCCCAGCATCCCCAATGCTTGGCTGGATGGAAATCACCATCCTGAGACCCCTCTGCAGCCCTGGTAGGTAACTGAGACAGAGATGCTGTGCTGGGGATGCAGCTCAGCAAACCTGAGCAGGAAAATGTGCAGGGAAATGTGTCTGGGCTCTCCCACAGCAAACTGGCACTGTGCTGGGGTGGCAGTGCCAGGCTGCAGCACGTTAAGGTCTGGCCTGTGCTTTCTGTCCTTCCGTCTGCATTTCATCCTTTAAGCCCCATGAGGGGATGTTATTTGTATGGAATATTCTGCAACTGACAGGATGTTTTATGGAGTTTTAGGGTAAGCACAAGGAGGATACCTGGTGAAACTGTTCTGTGTTAAACACAAATGACAGACTCTCTGCTTTGCTCTTTTAAAGCTCATCTGGCACAAATGTCTGGATGAAGCCAAGGCAGGGAAAGACTAAGCCAAGGCTGGTGAAAAATAGGAGAGCCTGGATGAGCTGAAGGTCCACTTCTCATTTTTCCCCTTCCAAGAGCCCTCTGTCCCTGCTGCCACACAGAACTCCAGGTCACTTTTAAACAGGGATCTGTTTTTAAGAAATCCTCTTAAAAATCCTGCTTTAGGGAATTAATTCTTCCGATTCCTTTGGTGGAAATCAAATGGCCCTGCTTTGTTAGCAGGGTTAGGATGTCAGACAGCAAAGACTGATTCCATTTTGTCATTTAGAAAGTGTATTAATAAGTGTAATTAGAAAGTATTAAGATGGCCTTTATCATGCAAGAGACATCACTGCTCTGTCTTCTCCTCCTCTGCTGTTCTCAAAGCGGTTATCCATGCTTCTCATTACCTAAATAACTCTGGATTTTTGTAACGTGCCTTGCTGTGGTCACTTTATCCTTTGGCTTATTTATTTACTTGAATCAGGCACCAGAGCCAGATCAGCCTGCTGTGCCCTCTAATCTCCTGTTTGCTCACACAGCCCACGAGGCAAAGGCAGCCCAACAGAGCAGGTCTGAGAGCATCACCCCATGCTGTACCTACCTGTGCACATCCCCAGAGCTTCTCCTGGATCCTGTCCTGGAGGAGACACAATGTCCATCCTGTGGGCTGCAGCTTCCCAGCTCAGGGAGGGAACCCACACTGTCCCAGCCCACAGGGATCCTCATGGAGCTTTGGAGCAATCTTCCCCTGTAATGGTTATAAAAAAAGCAAATGTGAGAGAGATTTCCTGCGATTTTCAAGATTTCGGGGCTACTTCAAGAACAGGACTTCAATCATTGTGTGACATGCAGATGGAGTAAGGGTGAGGCTGAAATTCTTACAAAATAAATTAACTCTTTTTAGCTCTGGAGATAACAAAATAAAATTTTTAAAAAAGGCAAAACATGTCCCCCTACTTTTCCTTTCTCCCTGGATCACATAAATTTGGGGAAAGAATATTATCAGTGTGAGACACAGTGAGTAGCGAATGCACAAATGTTCAAAATGGACAATTTATCTGGGGATAATCTCTCCTGCTCAAAGTCCATCATTCTGCTGCCTGAGTAATGGTTTGCAACCATGGGAACTGTAGTCTCCACATTTGAGGCTGAATTTCACATTCCACTTTGGGTGCAATTTTTAATTCCCTTGAATGCTTGAGAGGAGAAAAAACATTCAAATTTTTTTTCCTCCTCAAAATTCCTGCCTTTGGCTTCTTTTAGGACTCTTCTGACCATCACTCTGGACTTCATCTGAGTCTCAGGGCTCCAGAGTTCTGCCTAATTTCAGATTTTATAATAAAATTTTACCAGATTTACCTTTAATTTCAGAAGATGCAAACCATTTCTACTCCCAATTTAATCAACAACCGCCAGTCAAAGAAACCCTCTTCCCACCTCAAGAAATGACATTGTTTAAATGGAAAAAACCCTGGTTTCAATTAATAATGGAGCATGCAACACATATAATTTACAGCAAGGGCCCTGGAGAAAAGCTTTACTACTGTCAAATTATTTTAGCAAGAATCAAAATTCCAGTCACAGCAACTTGAGCTGTTCTAGAGTGCAATCAGGGAAAAAATGGCTCCACCTACTCACCAGTGAAAACAATATATCCCCTGAAAGAAATCCTCCAACTTTCAATCCTTCTGGGTCTTGTGCAATATTTTGTGGCTTTTCCTAGCACTGTTTTTACGATGTTGACAATCAGATTTTCAAGTGACATCAATACTGGTGGGACAAAACCAGAAACAAAATGAACTGGTTAGAGCGTAGATGTTCTGGAAAGTCAAAGCAAATAATAAATTTAAAAACGCACTTAAAAAACCCCATAGTAGATCTTAATTAAGAGCCTGCCATTTTTATGGCAAAGGCAAATCCTCAACAGCTTGTGTTCAAACTTCTATTAGTATTTCATTTCCAAACAGTCCAGGAGTGTAGGTAACAAAATAAAGTGTGGCCACAAACAAGACAAATGCCATCTGACCAAATTGCCTTAATGCCTTTTAGCTCAATACCAGCAAAAGTCCACCAAAAAATAGCCACATAATTCACCCTCCAAACGCCAGCCCTTCCCTTAGCACGAATCAGGCTCCTATAATTGCTCCCAAGTGGCAAAACCACAGGCATGGAAGCAAATGAACCATGATAAGAGTCTCTCGTATTAAAAGCATCATAAAAGCCTGAGCACAAAGCCTTAGCAAGAAATGCCCTTCTCTCTGCTCATGGCCCAGCTCCACCCCGGGCGCCGCCCGCGCTGGAATTCAGCCCTCCGTGACAATATCCCAGACGTGGCATTAACACTTCTGAAAGCTCTCAGCCATCAAAGGTTGCCCCCTTCACAAGTCTTTTCATACCGAGGACATGATGAAGTAGTCTGGCTCTGGCTGGAAAAATAGCTCAGATGGCACCCGAGGGGCTGTGGGGAGAGGAGCTGGTGGAGAGCTGGCACCGAGGTTGGCATCAGCCTCCTCTGCCCTCATGCAGAGCATGCTCTGCTTTCCAAATCTGGAGCTAAAGCTGCAGAGGGGTTTGTGGATGAACCCCAAACAGGGGAAAACTCCTGTTTGCTCTGGAGGTAACTCAGACAGCAAAAACAAAGCGAGGGGATTGTTGAGGAGCAGGGAGGCGCAGCAGAGGAGGCAGCTCGGAGGCATCCATCCAGCCTGGCCCGGGCAAGGGGAGGGCAGCATCCTCGCTGGGACTGACACAAAGTCAGCCTGGGAGCTGTGCAGACAGACAATGATGTTTTTATAGGTGACACATCCAGAGCTAATGCAGCTTCTCGGTCCCTGTGACAAAATGGGCTTGTCACCGCTCTGTCTGTGAGCAGAGAGAGCTGCCCTGGCTCCAGCTGCTGGCAGGGAGGCAGGGAGGGCTGCACTCCCACCCCCTGTGCCCTGGGAATTAGGAACTCAGCACAGCATCTGCAAGACCCCAAATGACTCAGCCATCAAAGCCGTGCTCGCAGTGATTTTTCAGGAGTTTCAAAGAGCCCTCTGACAACATGTGCCTAATTCCTTTAGGCGCTATCAAAAATGCTGCCTACCCTGGGGATGGCTGACTAAACAGAAGTCTGAACATTCATGTCATAAATATCTGGAGACAAGCCTGTTGATTCAGTGAAATGTGTGGTTGGCTCCTATTGTAAGTGCATTCACAGAAAACCTCACAGTGTGCTGCCGCTTGGGATTACTTGTGAGCAAAATAAATGACAAACATTTTGGGGGGGGTTTTTTAAATAACATTTTGATACATTACAAAGTGGCTTTTCTTTTAATTTTACACCACATCGTTTAAGATGACATGAAGCAACATAATTTGCTGAGACAAGATACATACGAAAAAATAAATAAAAAAGGATTAAAAGGAAAGCCGGCTCTGAAAGGCTGTGAGTTGGAAAAGGCTGTAATTCAAACCAGAAGGGTCTGGATTGGATTATCCTGACAAGCTAAAAGGAGGCAAAACTGTGCTGTGCATTTATGAAGCAGAAATGAAATGGAGGGGAAGCAATGGCTTCAAAGTGAAGGAGTAACTTCCAAAACCATCTAATTCCAGATCTGAACCCAAAGTTTGGCAGCTCCAAGCAAGCCTGGGACCTACAGAATGCAGAGTCAGTGATGGGCATGGAGCAGCAGGACAACCACATCTCTCTGTGGGAGACTCAAACCATCATCCAGGAGATCACAGTGAAGATGATCTTCCCATGGAATAACATCTTGGACATTGGAAGGCAAACACAGCTATTGACCACCTTTAGGAAATTCAAAGATTGAATTTCAAATTCAATCTTCAAATTCCACGATTGTCTCCACCATAACTGCAAAGCCACGGCAGTGATGGGACAGATTTACTGCAGTGAAAATACAAACCAGCATCTGTGACACGAGCTGGTCAGTCAGAAACCAAACCAAAGGTTTGAGTTCCAGCAGAGGACAAAATCAAGTATTACCAACCAGAGCAGGGCAGATCCAGCTGATCTGATAGCTCAAGAAACACCTTATTTTACAGAATGCCAAATTCCAAAGCCCCAGCTGAAGGCTGTGGGCAGAGGTTGAACCAGAGACCTTCACCCTCCCCTCAGCTGTACTGGCTGGGATCTGTATCCCAATTTTTTTCCCAGAAATTTTCCAAAATTTTCCCATGGCGAATAGAAATGTCATTGAAACAAATATTTTACAAGGAAAATTATACATTTCTCAGGGCCAGTATTTTCCACTGCAAACCTTTTTATTTAATAATAAAATTAATTATAATATGGATTTTGTGGAGTAATTTGAAGAAAAAGAGCATTATTAAAACAATACTCACCTAATACAAATAATTACTATAATAAAACTTCAAAGAATAAATGATCATATTTACATTTTATGTCTGAAGGTATCCTACACAAATTTGAAAAAGAAAGTACTTGAGAAGTACAGGAGCTGGTGGAGAGCTGGATTTTAGCAGCTCTGTTAAACTCTCTAGGCTAAGTGTCAGATTAAAAGTAAATCTTTAATTTCTCAGAGGCCTAAAAATGTAAAGACCCAGTTTTTCACAATGACACCTCCTTACATTTGTATAATCTGGGTTTATGGAGGAATGGCAGCAGGATCCTGGCACTTTAACCAGGAGAGCACAAATACAGCCATGCCAAAAGCCAGCCCTGTGCTGGGAGCAGTCACAAATCCAACCTCTTGGGCAACAAATGCAGCCCCAACTCTTCTCCCAGTCAGGGAACAGAGTCCCTCTCTATTCTCAGGCAAGTAGAATTGTAGCTCCTACTTGCTGAGGTTTTAATGTCATATTCTTGATAATCTCATACACTGAGCATGAGATTCAGCCTCCTGCCCCGAGCCCTTCAGCTCATGCAATGCCTCTCTTTACAGCTTGCTTACAGATATATTTCAATTGGCAATATTCGAAATTTCCAAATGGAAAATAGCTCCTGGTGTGTGAATATGGCCAAATCACAGGATGATTTTATTCCCACCAGTTGTTGCCACGGAGTATGAAATTACAGCTTGTATTACTCCATACCATGGCTTGCAGAAATTTGGACCAAAACTTTAAAAATATTAATGTGTATGCAAATGGAGTCTTGCGCATAAATCAAGCACACACACTTAATAATCTGGTGCTTTGGCTTTATGAAATGATAGATCAAAGCAGAACAAATGAGGAGATGGAACCCAAATTAACACATTAACTGAAACAGAGCCCTCTCAGATCCTGGAAACCACTCTGTGTCTGGGTGTCACATATCCAATTACATTCCTCGTAACTCAAATGACAGAACAGACTGAGAGAAGCGAGGATGCCTATTCCTACTCATCACCAGCTACTCATAGTAATTTTTTTCAGAGTACTAGTAATTATCCTTAAAGAAGAACAATTAAAATCCAGTGTAATTGGAAGTCTGGTTATGATTACGGATGAGTCAAAGTGCTTTGGAAAACGAACACAGAACTGTTTGGAGCTGCATTGGTATTTTATTAATCATGTCATTAAAATGGATCCATGAAGTGGGTGCAGCTATATGGTGGGATTTTCAAAAGCTCTCAGCACTAGCCACACTCAGCTCCTAGTAAAGTTGGCAGGAATTTTATTCCTTGAGTGTAATGGGAGCAGAGTTACGCCAGAACAGGGCATTTTTATAGCATCCCAACCTTATTGTTCACAAGTAGCCAGTTCTCTCGGCATTTCTTTAATTCCTTCTGGTGATCCCATAATCCTGACCTTATTTCCCTGTCCCTGTGGCAGCCCCAGGACTGGAGGTGCTGCAATACCCTGAGCCTGGGGGAATACGGGGCAGAAATCTCCCTTTCCTCCCCTCAAGGATGAGAACTGGTGGGAGCTTTGAGGATGGAGGGATTTGGGCTGAGTTTGCTGCTGGGGGCAGAGTGCACAGACTTGGCCTTACAGATCTCAAGAGTAACACACAGCAATTGGGAGCAGATGGTTGGCACCAGAGAGCAGCTTAAAGAGACAGCACTGAGAGCGGAGAGCTGAAAAATAACATAACAGGAGATTTATTTGTGGTCTCTGGTGCAGGGCTGTCTAAGAAATATAAGCAGTGGCTGGTACTTTCTGCTCGTCACAGCTAACGTGGGACCTTGAACCAAACAGATTTTGGCTTTCTGTTTTGCAAAAAAAGTCCCAAAGCCTGATCTGGTAAGAATAAGTCTAAACAAAGCATGATCCCCCTCACACTGTTCCTCTAATGTGGCTTCTTCAAGCACCAAAACTCCAAAGCAGGTCCTTAAGGAAGAGTGGGAACGTACCCCAAAAACACAAAGCCCCAGATTTGAGCACTTCCCAGGATTTTTCCTCATGAATCTGTTTGCTGGCACTGGAAGCATGGACTAAAAGGAAAGAAGGACAATCATTTGTGCAAATCAAAGGTCAAGGAGAAGCAGTGGGAATGCAGGAGCAGCTTCAGGCAGCTCTGGAGAAATCCCTCTGCATCCATGGACAGCCTGGAAAGACACCCAACCACACAGATAACTTGAAAGCCATGACTTTAAATTCTGCCATTTGTTTTGTGCAACAAAATCTTCATTTTAGGAACCCACCTACTGAGATATGATTTATACCAGTCATACAAATGGCATTTAAAAGGTACCAAAGGCCCTCAGACAAAATCCAAAGAACACACTGAAATGCCGTTCTAACAATTGAGAGGATTCCCTGCCTAAGATGCGAAGATCTAAATTTTCATTTTGTAATTAAAAGGAAAAAAAAATCTGCTTGTAATCCTCTTGAAAAGTGATCCCCTTGGACTGAAAAGTCTTAATTCTTTACATCTGAAGGAAGCAAGGTAAGGCAGCACTACACTGCATTTTGTTCTATCGGAGGGAAGCTGGAAATAATCTGGAGAAAAGATTATTTCCAACTTTCCAGCTCTTTTTCTATAATTAACAGGATGTAAGACATAACAAACAGAGGCTGAAGAAAACCACAAACTCTCCATATGGGGCTCAGTTCCTGTTTACTAGTATCCTGTTTACAGCATAGCCTTTGATGGTCAGATAATCAGGCCTCTCATGTTCCCAGAATGACCACACTTATTCTGTACTTATTTAAGGCTGGGAAGACTTTTTAATAAAAAAATATGTCAAGGAAACAAAGCAGAGAGATTATAACAATATGCATCACTACGGAAATACCAGACTCATTGTTATAGAATACAAAATTACCAAATACCCTTTTGTGTGAAAACAGAAGGATGATGTGAGTTGCCAGTTCAAAGGGAGGCAGGGAACAAAGTCCTTTCCCTCTTGCTGCTGCCCTGGCCCACGTCTGGGTCATGCCACTCAGGTGGAGGAAGGAGAAATATCCATTTCCCATTTTCCCACTTCCCAGGACAGTTCTCATTTCCTATTTTCCCAATTCCCAGGACAGTTCCCATTTCCCATTTTCTCATTTCCCAGGAAAGTTCCCATTTCCCATTTTCCAATTTCCCTGGAAAATCCCATTTCCCAGGACATTTCCATTTCCCATTTTCCCATTTCCCGGGACAGTTCCCGTTTCCCATTCTCCCATTTCCCAGGAAAGTTCCCATTTCCCCGTTTCCCAGGAAAGTTCCCATTTCCCCGTTTCCCATTTCCCAGGACAGCTCCCATTTCCCATTTTCCCATTTCCCATTCTCCATTTCCCAGGAAAGTTCCCATTTCCCCGTTTTCCAGGACAGTTCCCATTTCCCCGTTTCCCATTTCCCAGGACAGCTCCCATTTCCCATTTCCCATTCTCCCATTTCCCAGGACAGTTCCCATTTCCCCGTTTCCCAGGACAGTTCCCATTTCCCTGTTTCCCATTTCCTAGGATAGTTCCCGTTTCCCATTCTCCCATTTCCCAGGACAGCTCCCATTTCCCATTTTCCCATTCTCCCATTTCCCAGGACAGCTCCCGTTTTCCATTCTCCCATTTCCCAGGACAGTTCCCATTTCCCAGGACAGTTCCCGTTTCCCATTCTCCCATTTCCCAGGACAGTTCCCATTTCCCAGGACAGTTCCCGTTTCCCATTCTCCCATTTCCCAGGACAGTTCCATTGCTGGCCAAGGGCTCCCTTGGGCAGGGGGCAGGTCCTGCTTCCCACCCTGCCCTCTCAGCTCCAGGCACAAGGAGGAAAAGGGGGTTCAGCTGCATCTCTGGCTGCTGCTTTGCTCCTCTTTAACACAGGGGCCAGTTCAGAGCATGGCCCATCCAGCACAGGCTGGAGGCAAACCTGAACGGCACCAGAATAAACAAAACCAAACCAAATTACTGCACTGAGCAAAACCAATTCCCACCTCGGTGTGCCCAAGTCTCTTTTGGCTGAAGAGTGAAGTGCGTACAGAACCTGTCCCAAATAATAAAATTTTGCACCATCAGCTCCCCCTGTGATATTCCTGGGCCCTTGGGCACAAAGCTTGGCTTTGGAGACAATTCTTTTCCAGTTGTGACCTGGACTGGACCACAGCTCTATGGGCAGCTCTGAACTTGGGAAAAGCACAGCAGCCTGGGGTCACTATTACAGTTTTGGTACTTGCTATGATGCCATCTTCCACTGCCTACCCCACAAAAGAACACACTCTCTTCTCCACACAGCTTCTGCCCTTTTCTTTGTCACACACAACTTTTAGAAACTTCATTCTGCTTGGCACAGACCAAATTTTTGTCACGTTTTGTCACAAATTCAACACTAATTTAATTGCAAACTTTTTTTTTGACACTGCTGGTTGTGTACACAGTGTACAGAATGTACAAAAATGGGAATTTATATTTTTTTAGTTGAAAGGAGCTTTTAGGAGTAGAGAGGCCTGCTGTAGGAGAGCTTCCTATTTTCATTTCTTCTTTTGAACTTGTGTTATGAGAGCAATAATTTAGAGAAATTACACTTGGCAATCAAGGTTTTCTCATCACTTTGCAAGTGCTAAGAAAAGTTGCAAGTGTTTAAGTAAATAAAATTAAGAATGATTACTAGATAGTCGCTGAGAAAACATTGTATGACAGCTTTTATCTCTAAGAGAACTAAGGTTTTGTTATAAATAAAACTGCTGAAATTATGCATTGCAAACAAATAAGATTTTGCTTATTTAGATTTTTCTTCTGATAATTTTTTTTTCATAAATACCTTTTCATTTTGCTTTTAAATCTCTTCAGAGTTGAAAATGGTTTACATCCTAAGCCACATTGCCATACCAGATTTACTGATGTCATCTATTTGCTTTCTACATTGAATGTATAAAAGGACAGCTCAGAAAGTCAGGGGAATTAATCTATTGAGATAATCTGAAAGTCTAACCTTTACAGGATTCTGCCTGGATCAGCTAAAATCAGGTGAATTTATAGGCTATCATTCTTCCAGCCCATTAGTAGCACTCTTTGGATTAATTTATTTATTTATTCTCCCTGAAGAGCATCACTCATATCTTATGAAAGAAGAGGAAAGTCCCCATGACTCACAGAAACACCTTAATTAGTGAATTTGGAAAGGAGAGCTGGTCAGGATACGCTTCCTTGGGGACATGATCTCCTGGGAAAATGGCCAGCATTTAAAAATTTCTTGGAAAAAGATGGAAAACAGATGGAAACTTTTTCAACACTTCTGTTTTGGTATGTAAATGATTTCAGTGCTCTTGAAGAGGTTGAGATTAAAAACTTCAGAACATAGTTAATTAACGGTGATAATCTTAATGTAGTTTGCACCATAAATATACCTGGCCTTTAACCCAAGAATAAAAGAGATGTTTGGAGGGGTATCATGGGTGTGGGAGATTTCAATCTTGTTTAGCCTGAGGTTTATCTCAAGAACTGTCTTGGGCCAAGATCTCCTCTCACAGTCTCCTGCTTCATACCACTATAAACGAGGCAAGAATCTGGCCCAAAAATTTTATCAGGTTTAATATCACCATAATTACAAACAGCCCATTACTCTCAGTAATTACACCAGAGATGGAAGTTTAACTCCATCCTTACTCAGAGATGTTACACTTCGAGGTGATGCCTGTGGCACATGTTCATCCATCTATTCCACCCAATATTCCTCAGGGCAAAGGTGATTTTAAGTCATGTTGAGGACATCCCTTTGGAGCAGAGCCCCTCCAGACAAGGACTTGGAAATGTAATTTTTCAGGAAGAATTAATAAAGCTGCTTTTGAGAGCTCTCCATACCTGAGAGCCAGGAAGCTCCATAATCAAATAACATTCCCAAGGGCTTTTCAGCCTGCAGGAAAATAATTTAATTTCGCTCAATTGCTCCCTAACTATGAGAAAGTCTTAATGATGCGTTGGTCAAACACTGTCACCAGTTCAGCACGAGGTTTGATAGGTCAAACATGGGCATCATCCCATAAACCTGGCTCAGGGCTGAGCTCAGCACCACCTTCATTACTCAGGTGCTGCTCCCAGCACCTCAGCATTGTTCATCGAGGTCAAATGAGTCACTTGGCACCTCTGCAGGAGATGGAACAATAAAGGCCAGTCCCAAGAACCTTGATGCAACCAGATAAAGGTACTTTCTGCACCACAAACACGCCACAGCTGAGAAACCTCTTACCAGGCTGTGAGCTGCTATGAAAATGCAGTTCTTTTTGGGGTATTTTATTCTGGGGCACTGGAATACCAAAGATCTCTCAATATTTTTAAGGGACAAAAACACTGACTTTGCTGTTCTGAACTGTGCAGAATCCATCTTACAAATTCAGCCATCTGCCGGCCACGGGCCACGAGCAGCTGCCTTTTAGCAGAAAGTGAGGATTGGTCATTGTTTTATTATTATTGAACACCCTTTATGTTGATAATAAATCACTTTAACAACCGTGTCCCTGGAAGGCTCCGACAAACCCGCTATTGCACAAGCCACGTTCCACCCTCTCCATCCAGGAGTTTTGGGGACACCACTGCCCCAATTTCACTGTGCCATCTACATCCTTTGACAACACAAAGTGCAAAAACCTCCTCAGTGCTCATTTCCTGAGGTGCCAAAAGGCCAGGTCTGCAGCTGAGATATTCATCACAGAGCCATGGTTTTCTCAGTAAAACTGCTCTCCAAGAAATCCTTCTCATCGTGCCTTGCTGAGAAGATTTTTCTATTCTCTTCAGTTATCAAAGAAGAATAAATATTAAATAGAATTGGTCAATAGTTTTTAATGTGGTTTCTTTTTATTGCTGGAATATTCTGCTCTGCCCAAACAGATATAGTTGGGAGGGGTGAGATGGCTTCAGTAGATTTTTTTTCATTTCAATTATTCTTCTAAAAACAATGGCTTTGAAATGGTCAAAGAAGCTTTCTTTGACATTTTCAGAACTGAATAAAATCCCCTTTATTTGAAGCAGCTATTAATTTTCAAATATAAGTTGACTTATCACCAAAAAAAATCTAAAGACAGAGATGAGTGTTTTTCTGTTGTGGTATGGGAAAAACATTTGAAATCTTAAAAGGTCTCAAGGTACAATGAACCCATTTTTTGCTGAATTCTAGGACTAGATATAAATTGTAAATACTTGGGGATTAACAGACAGAACTATGTCTTCCAGAATACACCAACAAACCAAAATCTAATCTACTAACTATGAGATATATTAACAATAATTGCATTACAGTGAAATTTCCTTGATTGAAATTAGTGCCAAAGCATTCACTGAACTGCAAAGACCGGTCTGGACATATCACACCCAGCTTTTTCTCAGGAGCAGATCTTGCAGAGAGCCACTGGGCTGAATCTGATCTGATTCTACTCTCACCATCATTTCTGGCTCCTCCACTCCAGCTGGGACAAAGCCCAAAGAAAAATCTTCAATTGTGTTAAGATGATTTCAAGACATTGGAATTAGAACTGGGAAATAGAACTTTTTGATTGAGAATGTGACCAAGAACAGAAATGAGGAGAAAGGAAAAAAACCCCCACGTGCCTCTCCAAAGTGAGTGGTGTTTAAATATCAGCCATCAGCCTCTGCTCATCAAGGGCTCACTCAAGTAGTGCAAATATGTCTTTTAGTCAAGTATTAACCCTGCTGGAAAGGGGTTTACAACAGAGAAGTGGTCAATCAGGGTCTCTGCTCAGATAACAGCTCTCCAGCACACGCTCCCTTGGGAGAAGCCCTCAAACAACACATCCCATCTCCTAGGTAACTGCAGCCCTAGATGAGAGCTGTTTTATTAGTTTCCTAATTAAATTTCACAAACTTCATAGCAGTGACAGACTCCTGGTTATCTCTGCTGCAGAAATTCAGATGGGACGCCGGAGGGGAAGGATGGGGCCGCTCCTCTTATTGCCTGCCAAGATTCTGTGCTACCGGTTACACTCGTCAATCTCTATCTGCAGTAGTTAAGAGCTATAAAGAATTCATTAAAAGGGCTGAGATTTATTAGAGGCTCCTCCGTCTCATTAAGGGTGCTGATGAAATGTGAAGCCCTTGAATCCACACGCCATCTAAGAAACGCTCAAGTAGAGCCTATCAAGTTTTGGCAGAGAGGGGGAACAACCTTTTTTCCCAGACTTTCTCCCTCCAAAAAAGTAAAATCTGAGCCATGGTTCTAATTTTTGTTATCATTGCTAGAAATTATACTTTACAGCTGTGTCTGCTTCCTCCACCCCACTCATGAATACAAAATGACAGCAAGATTTGAGTGTTGCACAGCCAGAAAGACAGGAAGGAGATAAGAACTGTTAGAATTTAGTATAAAATGTGGGAAAAGCATTAAAAAGAGGGAATTAGAGGACTCGAGTAGCAACTGCTGTGGGAAAACCAACTTCCCCCTCAAAATACCTTCAGTGAAATACTGGAACGACTGAAAATAGTGAAAACTTTTTTGTTTTCCTCCATTTTCTGCAGGAATTTCAACCGTTCAAACATTTCAGTTCCGCTCAAAGCTCAGAAGATTTTGGACTGAGCAGTGTTTTTATATTTTCAACTAAGCTTTTAATTTTCCCTTTTCCGTGAAAAAAAGGCATGTTAAAAAAAAAAAAGAAAAGCAGGTACTTTGTACTTTCTGCAGAATTATTTTGTCTCTGAAGAAATCCTCGAAAACATTTACCTCTGAAAATGCCAGATATAATTGAAAGAAAGTAGGGGAAGAAAGAAATGAAAGGAAATGTGGAAAATTTTCACCCCATTTGAGCTGTAAGGAATGATGCAGAGGAGATGCCAGGTGTGGACTTGCCTTTAGCCCATTGCTAAAGCTGAGCTTGTCCCTCCTGCACATTACTCAGCTCAGTCAATAAAGGCAGATCAAGCCCCAAACAGAATTCTGAAAGGAGAGGAAAAAACCCCAAACTGCTCTCCTTTAAAGCAAGCATTGGCAGGGTTTTTAGCTCAGCAATGACCTCCAGCCCAGCTTGGTGTGAGATATTTCCTACAGGGCCCTGTAAAGGCAGCGGCTCTGCCTCAGACAGCTTTTCCTCTGGCGTAAAGACCGAGATGCCAAAGGCGCAGGGAGGTTCTGTGGCCAAATGAAATTAATTCTGCGCACCAGGCCTCCCCCCCAGGGAGGGATTACAGCCCAGGTAATGAGAGAAATTCTCTGACGAGGATGCATGTGAGAAAAAGCCGAGTCTGTGTGCAGGGCGTTGGGTTTGGGAGTGCTGTCACCCCATGCAGGGCCAGCCCAGCCCGTGGTGGCACGTGCAGGGCTGGAGATGAGAATGCAAACGATAGAGACTTCCCTGGGTGCCAAACGTTTGTGTTTGCTGCATTTTGTATATCTGGGAATGCAAATACGGCTGAGAAAATGGCGCTTTGCATCTCGATGGAGATAGAAATCTGAGGTTCCCACAGATTTGTTCTCATTCAGGCCGTTCTATGAGACATATGGAAATACCCCATAAACTTATGCTGTAACAGGAGAAATGTCAACAGAAACCTTACCAAACTCACCAGGAGAACATGAGTCTACAATACCTCCTTTTCTTAACCCTCCCCCACTTTTATATTGAAATAAATGCCTATTCCTCTAGGTTTATGTAAATTCTGCCTATTTTTTATTTTAAATCAGTGTTAGAAGAACAAATTACCTCCCTGACCAACACCTAACAGGTCAACACCTATTTCAGGAGGATTTCTTCTGACCACCAGCAACAACCACAGAGGAGTTGAGAGAAGGAGCCTTGTCCATGTAACCAACAGAGCAAAGCCAGGGCTGACCCAAGCAGAGCAGCATCCAAACAAAGCCAGAATTCATTAGCAGAGAATCTTAAATTCCCAGGATAATCAGTGTTCATGTGTGAGATCTCCTTGGCAAGGCAAACACGTGTCCCTGCAATCCACACACAGGAACACGTGCAGAGTCTCTGCCAAGCAAAACCATAACAAGTTCTTGCAATGCCAGTGACTAACACTTACCTGAGTTAGATAAGGCAGGGAAGCCTAATTTGAACTCAAAACCCACCTAAGGAAGGGAAGGGTTTGTATTGTTTTCACTGCTGTTTCCAGGTGCAGAGATGCACGTCCTGCCCCTCTCCTGCTTTCTGGGGAATTTGGGTGACCGAATTTCCAGCAGCACAGAAACCCCTCAGATGGGCACTGATGGTGCCCATATATGGTGCCCATCAGTGATGCTGTTCAAAGGGGAGGTTGAGCAGGAGCCAACAACACCTGGAAATGGTGGGGATCACTCCAGAGTGGGGCACACACCCTGCTGTCCCACCAGAAACACCCCTGGCCCTGCAGACACACAGCACTGGGGTGCAGGTACAAGGAACCTGAGCTGTGTTACTGCTCTGCCTTGGCCTGGATCACAGAGCCCAGCAGCCTGTGAAGTGCAGATGCTGATAAATCCAAAACTCAGAATTCTTCTTGGTGTGTAACAAGTCACTGCAGAGATCCAGCCCTTTCCACCCATCACACAGAAAGGCAGTGACAAAGTCAGCCCAAACAGCTCTCATTTTCTAACTCTGCTCTTAAAGAGCCTTGATTCCTCGTGCTGCAGGGTGGGTGGCTCAGACTCACAGATATTTATGCATTTCCTTATGGTTTTTTTTAAGTGTGTGAGCGTTTCTTGGAAAGAGCGTGATGGAAAAGGCGCTGGTTCATCTCCCCCTGTCTCACTGCTGAAGAAAAACAGTGGCAGCACATTAAAGACTCAGCTGAGTTGCACTGGGGACCCAGAAGCCCTCAAGCAATCAGGAAAACTGTTTGTGGTTTTGTGCCTTCAAGTAATGTTAGCACCAAAACTTTAATGCACACTTCTCTATAAAGGAGTGGAACTCCAAACCTCTGGGCTCACTTCTCTACAAGGTTCAAGACATTTATGCTCTAGAACCACCTGGAAAAAATTGCCTGTGAGTTACAGCTGTGCTTTCCTCAGGAAAATAGACACCAGCCTTTATCCTGTATTTCTGTTTAGCAATATCAGTGATCTAGGTGAAGACATTGTTGTGCCAGCATGGATTAGTTACACAATCACTGCTTTGGAGGGTGTGGGAAGCTCATTGCATCCCTACAACAGAGAGCAAAAAGACAGAGAGGAGGTTTTTTTTAATCCACAAGACTCCAAACAGTCATAAACACATGCAGCTCTGGAGCCCACCAAGCAAGCAGGTGAAAATACATTAACACGAGCATTTACTGTAACAAGTCTCTTTTTTCCCCTGCAGACATTTCTGCTCATTCAAAATGTGCAGCGATAAATCAAATTAGATCAAATACAACTGCCTGAAAGGAAGCCACACAATAATCAGTTTTGAATTTTCCCACCCTTCTCCCATAAAAAGCCAGTGCAGTATTACAGAAAGTTAATATGTGCATCTTGCCCATTATATCTGGCTTGAAACTGTACAAAATGACATCTGATAGCAGCTTGTATGGACAAGCTCTTATTAAACATAATTACTCAACAAGGTCTATCCTAAATCAGTTAATGATCGGCAACAGACAGAAATTTACTGGTATTCCCTGACTTTGCATATTATGGGAGTAGTTTTTAATATTAAAAAGTTCATATCATTCCTACCACTCTTTGATTCACCACTGATGAAGTGAAAGCACAATCTGATTACGTTAATTGAGCATGTTGTCAGATTGTCACTTTTCTCCTTTTTAATTGCCTCCCCTCTCCTTCATTAGCCCTGACAAGCCACATTTTCAGCCCAACATCCCACTTTGCATGCCTGCTTTTCCCATGTGCAGTGCCACAGACCTGGCTGCTCCCTGAGCTTCCCCGAGCTGCAGGATCTCCTGGGGCAGCAGGGATGCCCTGAATCCCTGGGAACACCTAAAAAGGGTTTGTATTTCCTGCTGCAATGCAAAAGTAGGAAATTGTAAGAAAACACAGCATTTCTGAGGCTGTGTGTGATGGTTCATGCTGTCACAGGGGTTACAGACTAATGGGAGGAATTAGTAATTCCTTATGTGTGTGTGCACTTCAGCTGCTCTAATACAAAACAGCAAAAAAACTGTCTCAAAGCTCTGTGTGGCAATTCAAGGGGTGGTTTTGCATTCTCAGGGGTTATTCAGAACTGCTCTTTCCAAGCTGCTGAGCTGTGTGTGCTTTGCTGTGAGCTCGCTCCTGCAACGTGGGAATCTGTGCAGAGCTGAGCAGCAAAAGGCAGGAGCAGACCCAGGGAAACATTTCACCTCCTTTCCTCCCTGAATCCCCAAACACACAGAAAGAATTCTCCCAGTAACTGAATTTCACTCTGAACTTACCCAACTCAGTTTTAAGTTTCTTGAGACCTCCTTGATTTCCACAAAACGCTGAGATCTGCCTGTTAATCAAGGAGTTAATCAAGGGGTTAATTAGTTAGGTAGTCCCCTCACACCCCCGCTCTATTCATTTGTTTTAGGTGAAGTTACACCTAGTTTTAAACTGCCACTGTAGGAGAGTCCCAACTTGTTTTGCTATCAGTTGGCTTTGATAATTTGCCAGGGAGTTAATCCTGCCTGACACGCAGCTCACAAGATGCAGCTCACCTGTGCTTTATCAAAGCAGCTCCCTCTGCTTCAGGAGTGGGGAGAGCAACCCTGCCCAGGAAAATACACTTTGTAAATGATTCTGCATGTGCTTTTAAATGTTTGGGGTTTTTTTTCCCCTTCAGGAGTTTTGTCTCTCACATTACGGCTCTGGCTGTGTTTATAGTCACCTTCTGTCCCAGAAATTTGTGGGATTTGGGAGGGTGGCTTCACTGAGAACACAAACACATTTGCTGACAGTGTAATTACTCCCTTCCCCAGATTTGTTCCCTTGCTTTCTTAAAGGCAGGACACCTACAGTCACAACAGCAATATATCACTGGCCTGTAGCACAGCTTTCTTTCCCCTGTAAAGTGTTAATGAAGTTCCTGTCCTTGCTTCTCAGTAATTGTAAAAGCATGTTGGGTAATATACTGGCCACACTTTATTAAAGCACTGGCCACACTTTATTAAACCCTAACAATCCAATCCCCTGCTCCCTGCTAGGGAGCCCTAACTCCAGTTTCATTTGGAGCTCATTTCAGCCTGCTCACATCTCACACTTGGTTTTAATTCTTCCAGGGCCTGGTCTGAAGACACCGTGCCTGGCTGCAGCCTTGTCAGTGGCCCACATGTGGCTGTGTCTGCACGATTTCTAATGCAAGGCCTGATGCTGGAGGGTGCAGAGGGCACAGAGGGCTCCTGCAGATGTCCAGGGGGAAACTGAGGCAGCTCTGGGCCCCTCAGGATGGGGGGCTCCAGGCTGGGCCAGGGAGGTCCCTGCAGGATGCTCTGGGGACAGCATGACTCAGCAAGGCAGTGACTGGGAGGGGACAATGGAGGGGGTGGTGGCAGCTAATTATTTGACAATTATTTCTGTTGAATAATTATTCCGAGGGGCAAGGAAGGGGGTGAGTCTGCAGTGCCTGCCTTTTTTAAAAATTCTTTCTCTTTTATTCATTTCTCATGATCCTGACATGTGATTCTTGCACAGACAGAGGTGGGATGAGGTGGTGAAATCCAAGGGCCCATTTGGGTTGGTTTTGTCCCATTGGCACTGCCATGGTGGGAGAGAACACCAATATTAGGAGCAGATTCCATAGCACTGCTCATCCAGAGGCCTTGGGAGGTCAGCTCAACCACCACCATTTTTCCTGCAGGGAAACTGAGGCACGTGATGCCTTCTTTGCAGGCCTGGAGGTGGAACTTCCCTAATGAGCTGTCCTTGAGACTTTCAGTGCGCAAGCCTCCACCCAGAACAACCACAAATCTGCTGCTGCTGTTAGCCACATAATTTCATCTCTGTGAAAAACATAATTTCTTCATTCTCTTTTGTGTCTTTCTACCTATAAAATCATCACAGTCTCAGTGTGGAAGCACACACATGTATTTGTGCCCAGAGAATATCTTGTTATTTATGAGACACAAAGTACATTGTTGTGTTATTCATGAGGCAGAGGTAACCAAGCCATCAAACTCTTGGGTGTTATGGCACAAGAAAAGGAGCCCCTTGTTTGAAACCTCAGAAGAAAAGAGCATTAGCGGATGTTGGAGATGTAAAGTGATGTGAACTTGGACAGGCCCATGGAGAGCACACCAGGCAGAACCCTTGGTGTCTCATTTCGAGGCATCACCTCTGCAAATAATGCACACCATCATTTTCTGTCTTCCCTGATGACAAGGCTCTTTGATTTTCTGAAGGAAACATAATTGAAAGATGTGTGGCTCCTCCTGCGTGTGATTAAAGCATTAGCAGGATGGCCACAGTGCACAAAATCACTCAGAAATGTCATGGCAGACGAGTGCCCAAATACTTCTTTGGCACAAAGCGATTAGCTCAGCTGGATTTCCTGGTTAAATACAAGGTTAGATAAATACTTGAATAAACTTCTTTCAGCACGGACAGGATTAAGGAGAATGTCTTATTCTTGTGCTGACAAAGTTTTAGTGCTTGCAGACTGATTATATCTTTAATTTAAGACGATTATTTTCCATTTTTGGTGATTCACAAGGGGAGAGATTCCCTCGCTGTTTGTGCTGCTGGAGTCATCAGGAGGAGCAATTCCAGCTGCCCCTGGAGCCCATGGGGAGGTGGTGGCTCCGGAGTGGAAGGGTTCAGGTGTTCTCTGGTGCTGTTTTGGGGGGATGCTCACCTGGAGAGGTGCAAGGATTGTGGCAGCTCTTGTATTGGGTACCCCTGGGCCCTGCTGGACCCCTCCTGGCATCCCATTGCCTCCTCCTTTTGGCCAACCCATGTTGTAGGGATGACCTGCTGTGGAGCAGGGAGCCAAACCTCCCACCAGTGGTGCTCCACATGGTCCAGGACATGAGCAAACTCACTATTAAAGCAACTTTCTTATTTTAGCTTCTCCTGAGGTTGTGGTCCACAGGCAATGCAGCAGCTGACAGTGGACTCAAGCTGCACTATGTGCTAGTTACAAAATATTATTAGTGTCTAATTCCAAATTAGGAGCCCTGCCATGGTGGAAAAAAAAAATATGGGAAAGTTTTTTTGTTCTCACTTAGTGGAATGAGAAAGATGCACACCACATTTTTATTTTCCTGCACACTCACTGCAAATACAAATTTGTGTAAATACTTGTGCAGTGAGTGTGTGTGTGGTTAATGGCTGTTGGCAAATGAGCACCACCACAAAAGAGTCACAGAAACACAGAATTTCTGAGGTGGGAAAAGACCTCCCAGACCATGGAGTCCAACCAGAGCCTGGTCCCCATCTTGTCACCAGCCCAGAGCACTCAGTGCCACATCCAGCTTGTCCCTGGACACCTCCAGGCATGGAGATTCCACAACCTCCCTGACAGCCCCTTGCAATGCCTGACCACCCTTTCAGTGAACAAATCCCTCCTGATGTCCAGCCTGAAGCCCCCAAGAGCTCAATGCTGTTTATTGCCTCTCTCTAATCCCAGTGGTCCAACCCAGAGTAGCTGACGTGGACAGTCTGGGATGTGAGAGATCCCTGGTTCTGTCCCTAATCTTTTAATTTAAAGGTCAGGAATCTACACTCTGCCCATCAAAGGAAAGGTGCTATGAAGGACAATGCTGGGAAAGCTGCAGGTCAGTTAAATTTGCTCACATACAATCCTAGACTGGCATATTTCCCTGGTTTATAGGATCTGCAGCTAGAAAATATAGAAAATATATTACACCTTCAGCGTGTAAGGAGTTATGCAGCAGCCAGAGATGAAGCCTAGGATCTGAGTGAGAAATAAAGCAAAAACACTGCCATAAAAATAGAAGGCTCAGTAGTGTTCCACGTTGCATCTTTGGAGAAGATTAATTGGCTTGGCTGCTGTTGTGAAAGCTCTGATAGAGCACAAGGCTCCAGCCAACTTCTGAACTCCACGGAGCCACAGAAGGGCTGGGTGCTGAAAAACTTTGAAGAGCACAACATCAAACCAGCCTCAACTTGAATCTGAGAAACATCCCAAACCAAACCCAAACAATGCTGCTGAGTGAATGATTCAGGGCTTTGGTACGACCCTCCACATCTCGTGTGCAGCAGCAGCAAGGATGGTGATAAAGAGCAGTGGAATACCCAGAGCAGAATCACAGAAAATCAATAAGAAATATGTATTTGTCCCTGGTTAGGCAGGTTTAAAACCATCCTATTTGAGGCAGGTACCCTTTGCTGTCCCTGTTTCTGAATGAGAATCTTCACCAGGTTATTTAAGTTTCTGGCACACACAGATTCTGAATCACAGCCTGACACTGGGAGGGACCTCATGGAAGGCACAAAGCCTCTTCCTGATACTAAAAAATTCAGAGAGGCAAAGAACCTGGCAGTTTGCTCCTTTGCTTCACCATCTCTCTATTCTCCCAAAGGTTTTAATCCTTTTACAACCTTTCTTGCAGCACAGAAACAACTGAAAATGGGATCCAAAAAATGCCTCTGCATTCTGGGCAGACAGCAGCTTGCAGTTCCCAGGTAAAGGCAAATGTTTGGCTGGGAGAATATTTACTTAAAATTGGCACTACTGATATAGGACAACTTTTCCTCCAAGTGCCTTGGGATGTTTGATTAAATGAGAAGTGTTGCAACAAAGCAAACAGTGTTCATAAGAGTGCTAATAATAGCAGTACCTGGAGTCACTGCTCCCATAAATAGAGACCAGCAGGAGATAACTCCGTGCATTTACATCAGATCACCAGAATGTCTATTTGCCCCAAGCAAAAATGATATCATGAATATTTTATCATTATCAATGCTTGCAAGCATGGGCCGTGTGCAAGGCCTTCAGGAAGATGTGCAGCTGTCAGGAGCAGCACAGTGGATTACTGTGCCATGTGGAGGAAGGCAGAGATAACACTCACCTCCTCCCTATTGTCTCAACTGGAAAAGATCAGATCCAGCCCCATGATTATTATCATATAGTGAAGCTACCAAGGATAATGAAACAGCTCACTCAGGAAGTAACATTGTACATTAATCTTTTCTTTCTATATTAATCCTACATCAAAGAGGAGTCTGCCCTGGCTAATTATGAGATTCAGCTCCAGAAGATCACTATTTACACCCAGGCTATTCTGACTTTCCCTCCAAGCCCTTTTCCTTCTCTCAACATCTCTGCTCTGTGAGCTCTTTGCTGAAGGGAGGTGATGATGCTGGGCACTTTTTCTGCTGCCACCTGCAAGGATGTGGCACACATTTTAGTGTGCCAACACCATGTGTTTATTGGCCCTGTTGCTCATTCAGAATCCAAAATCACAAGCTACTGAATGAGGATGGAGCAGCAAACAGGATTTGAGCTAAAGGATGGACATGGAAAGAGTGGAGATGAGTGAGAGGCAGGTGGGTTTGGATGGACCATTGCATCCTAAATTTTACTGACCACAGAAAAGAGAACAGAGAGGTTGAACAGAGTGAAAGACACTCAAATGCTGTTGGATATTGACAGACCAGTTTGTTTTCCCAGAGTCCATAATTCCCACTAAGCCATCCTGCCCTCACACCACAGGGTTTCCTTGTGCTACCAACAGCCCAGTTGAGGAGACTTTCTCCTTTTGGAAATTCTGTCTGGGTTTTCCCAGATGAAGTGATGGGCAGTCAAGTGATGGAAAATGTATTTTGGCCTTAAAACTTCCCTTAGTTCTGCACTCATTGGCAGTATTGATGTGACCAGGCCCTAACTCTGCTTCAAGAGTGACTGCTGTAATGCAGTGGAGGAAGAAAGAAAGAAGAGTTATTTGACTTGAGGCTCAATCTCTTTTGTTTTAGCAAGTCCCAACCAATGTAAAATACCATGGGTTTTCTGATTTTTCCACCACTTTAACTTTCCTCCTCACATGCAGCATTTTCTTTCCTCCTTCCCATCCCTCTTGCCTCCTTTCTTCTTTCTTTTCATATTTCTCCTCAGGCTTTTCTTTCCATTGCCTATTTCTCCCCACTGCACTTCTGCACTCCAACCTCACAACAACCCAAACTCTCAAACAAGTCCCTAATCCTCTCCTAATCTGAGGCATACAATCATTAGCTGAAAATTGATATTTTTGCTGCTCTGTGCTGGCACAGCACCAGGGAAAGCTCCAACTCTGCCCTGCTGGGGGAGCAGCCACTGCAGCACAGCTGCTTTGGAGAAATTCCAGATTTATGGATTAGCTGCTGCAAAACACAGGGTGGATGAAAAACTCTGCTGGGAAGTGGGGAAACAAGGAGTAATCTGCCCTCTCAGCTGGGTTTGAGGTTCCTATTTGCTCTTTGAGATCTGCCACAGTGTCAGAACTCAATCTAATCCTTGGTCCAGCTGCTGCCTCCCTGCTCCAGGTAGATAAAGAGGTTTTACTTCTCGGAGTGCAGCCAAAAGAGGTGGTTGTGTTTAATTTACATCCTTTCTCACTTGGAAGCTGTGTGTGGTGGCACTGAAAGGTGGCTCAGGGAGTCTCAGATGGGAGATGGGGATTTGGGGTGACCAGGGCTCCCAGCCAGGCACAGGCTCTGCAGAATCCCAACATTCCTGCAGAAAAGGCTCCAGAGGAAAGGCTCAGATCCACCTGGATTTTGGCTAGGATTAAAGGGGAAGAGATCCATTCACTCAGTTCAAAACCACTTTTTTCAGGAAGAGATGGGCAACTTCCACATCAACCGAAGCATGGACTTCAACAGTGCATTCACTCAAAAACAAAAATGCAGTTTTTGTGTTTGCATTCCCTCATTAGAGTTTTTCCTCACTGCTACATACCGACTCATTAACAAATTAACATGTTTTGATTCCACTGTGAAAGTCTTGAGATAATTGTTACAGCTATGGTCCTGGGGCTGAAGAACTGTGCTTCTAAAATGCTTTTACAGGCTACAAATTGGATGCTTTTCATACAGGTTATCTAATTTTAATTACAATTTCCCCTCTGGCAAGTTTTTCTTTGCTTTGAAGTTGTTAGAGTTTTGTCATCCTTGGGGAGTGAGCAGTTTCAGATTATCATCATGTCAGGTTTTATGTCCATAGAAACACTTTTTCAACAGTTCTTTCACATGAAGCAAGCTTTCATCTGTGGGAGTTTTATTGGTCTAAAAGGTATGACAAGCAACTTAAGTGTGAGTGATGTCCTACTTGTAATGTGAAAAAAAAAATCACTCGAAGCATATACATCAGCCACTAAAACAAACAATCACTGTCCCTACAGACACAATTGCAGAATGTAAAAATAAGACATTACTTTCAACTCACTGTCTTTTTTCTCAAATAAGCATTTGCCATTTTCAAGCAATATTTTGACTGCCTGAGTCATGAACGGCTGAGAAGAAGGGAAGGGGAAGCAAAGGAAGACTGAAAAGAGATAATATCTCATAAAAATGACCCAGCCGAGGTACAACATCTGTCCACCAAGCCCTGGCAAGGCACCCCTGAGCTCCAGCATGGGTTTTGACCAGCAGGCTGCTCTGGGTGTATTTCACATGACTAATTGCATAACACTCAGCATTCTGCTTTCATCAGGAGCAGATATGGTCCCTCCCTGGGCTGCATTAGAGGCCTGTCCATAGAGAACATGTAATCTCTTGCTCTTTATTGCCAAGATGTTTACTGGTGCTTGCCAAAGCCAAGGAAAAGAAGGATTTAGCACATAAGCATCTCCTTCTGAAGGGCTGATTTGTTTGTGTTTGGAGCCTGGGGCACTATGGCCAAGGGACAATCCAAGATGTTGGATTCCAAGTGTATCAGCCACCTCTGTGCCAGGGATTTTTTTTTTTTTTTTGGACAGAATTTTCTTGATGAAGCTGTCTGGGTTTGCAGTGCTGGCGTTGCCAAGCTCTGCATCCCCAGTTTGATGGGCTGCCAGCATGTTTGCTGCTGGAATGCTCTCAGAACTGCAGTGAAACACCCAGCAAAGCAAGGATGCTTCATCTGGGTGTTCAGACCTTTAGCCTGCATAGTTTTAAAGCAGTAAGAGATACAAGAGCAAATAGTTAATAAAAATAAACAAGCAAACACGAAGCTTGAGGAGTTTGCTGGGGAACATGAAAACAAAGTGTATGGGGGAGTGGAAGAAGATGTGTGCAGGTTTTTCTCTCATCTCTGACATTCCTGAGCTAACAAACAACAGTCAGCCCAAGCAGGATCCAAAAGTGACTAGGGGGAAAATGTTCTGTAGGATCATTGCTCAAATACAAAATTGCCATTGTCTTCATGGGGATTTCTAATGATGTAAGATGGTAGGAAAATTTCAGGTTTAGCTTCCATTTCTTCACCCCCAAAGATCCTTTCTTCATACAAGAGATCTTGGATCCTGTTCTCCTGGAATGAAGTCGGGCATTTTCAATAGAAGATCAGAGGAATTAGCCTGAGTTGATTTAAATCCCTCTTAAATTTATGTAGTCCTTTAAAATCACATGAATTCAGGTTGCAGCTTCAGCCCAAATTTTGCAGCTGGAAAAATTATGGGATTACACATAATATATAATTATGGATTTATATAAATTATATAAACAAGACCTACTTTCCTGAAATGCTGGATATTGGTCAGAGGAATGCAAATTAACAAGATATCCTAGGAACAACAACAGCAACAAAATGTTTAAATAAAATTAATAAATGGAGTTGGTGTTTTCTGGTCTTTCTCATCTGATACTATTTTAGATAACTGTTGACAATAAAAGAACTATTCTAGATTTATTCCTGGAGCTCAATTTGCAACTGGTTTCTAATTTTAATAGTTAAGGAAGTCATAAACAAGATGTAATTCTTCATGACCGTCAATGGGATTCCCCAATTTTCAGGAAGGCAGATTGGAGAAAGGGGCTTGGAGCTGCAAGTGGAGCCACTAGAAAAGCAGGTTCAGTTACTTTGGGCCAAGTCAGTGTAAAAGAGTCAAATCTGTGAGGATGTGAGGTGGCCAGAGTGCCTCAGTTGTTCCAAATTCCTGTGACCTGCCTTTCGCCAGCTGCTCCAGGTGTCCCAAGAGCAGGTGTCCCTCTCAGAAGGTCTGCAGAGACTGAGGAGCACTCCCAAAGGGAGCTTAAGCCTTTCAAACATCAAACTAGAGCTCACCTTAAACTATGTGAGGGTATCAGACTTTTCCTGATGAGGATTTAAATGACACAGGTTCTTTGCGGGTTTGACCACAGTGCCCTCCTTCTAACCCTTCCCTCAGAGTGGGCCATTCCAACCAAGGAGAATTACACCTAATTCTGAGCTGCAGGAGCTCAAAACCCCAGAGATTTCCCTGTGCCCTTCCCAGGGCAGCCCTCTGGGGACACTCCTGCAAAATTCTACGGTAAGTAGTTGATGTTTCCAGGGCTGAGGGCTCTGGGGTTGACCAAGGGGGGAGAGTTCATGCAATGCTCCACTCCTGGTCCTGTGGCCTCCAAAGGCAGGGACGTGACAGACCCTCCACTCACAGCCCTCTGGAGCAAATCCCATCCTCCTGCCTCTCCCCAAAGTTGGGACATTATGGTTTTCCAGGGAACCTCAGCATCTGCTTCCTCACAGAATCCCTGACAGATAAGCTGGTTCTAAACATTCCTAATTATGAACCCAATTAACTGTATCCATAGCATGACCCACAGCTGTGCCAAAAACACAGCAGCAAAAAATCCCTCTGGGCATCCTTCAGCACCTACGCTGAGACTCCTGCCCTGTACTTCTGCCCCTCCACTCACTGCCACTGAACCAAAGAGCACAAAAAAAAAGAATCCTGCACAGTCAATCTTCCCTGCATTTGTTCATTAAAATATGGTCAGCCTCCATGAGAGTTTTATTTGGAACAAAAGGACTGTTAGAGAATTAGTCACAGCCTGGGAGGCAGGAGAGGGCATTGTTTCATGGAGACAAGAAAGGCTTTGGGGAGCAGATGATTCTAATTTACCTTCTTGACTTTATTCAGCCACTTTTAAATAGATTTCTCTTCATGTGGACTGCACTGTTTATAGCTGTGAAGAGGAGGAAGGCTCGCTTTTAACCCCTGCAAAAGAGCAAGGCTGAGAAATAAATCCTGCTGAATTCTGCTTCTTGCTGGATCAGCAGAGATCTCAGCTCAGGTGACTTCTCCAGGGAACAGCAACCAACTTCAAGAATTCCCTGTGAAACCTAAGTGGGCTGTTCTTGCACTGAAAATAAAATCAAAAGACCTCTGTTTCAAAATTAAATTCTTCTAATTTAGGTACTTAATTAAAAACTGTACTATTAAAATCTCTCCATTTAAAACTTTCATGTATGAAAATATTTTAATTTACTTCTATTTATAGATTTATGTTCCATTCTGAGATGCAAAATTTTGGGGATAGAGTTTGAACTTTTCAGGCTCTTTGGAGTGGGATTTTGCTTAACAGATTTCAGAAAGATTTCAGGGCAGGGAAAGCAGTTTTGGACCAGTTTTAGTTAAAAAAGACCATTTGAGAAACCTCCTGGATTGAATTTATAGCTTAAAATTCAACTCTGAAAGAGGAAGTGGAAAAGAAAAAAATGAAATTTTATTCTTTCATTTATTAAAATTGTGATCTTTGTGTATTTCCATGTGTATATATTTATTTAATGTACATTTTCCTTAGCTTCTGTCTTAGTTTCCTTAGCTTCTTTTTGTTTCCTTAGATCCTAACTTGAAAGAAAATTGTAAAAGAGAAACTCACTGAACGGTGACCTCTCATAATCTCACTTTTTAAAAGAGGAAAGCTGAACAAGCAGAAGAAAAGGTGTTTTACTCTGTTTTCAAAGCTTTGTTTTGGCAATCTCCCGTAAAACTCAGATGCCTGAAGAAATGTTTGACTAAGAGAGACCTTTGCTGAAATGCAACAGTTACATTTAAGTTGTTCTTTGCCTACCAAAACATTTTATGCAGACATGTAAGACCTTCCCAGAGATAAATCCCACACCTTTCATTTCCATACATTTAAGAAAAATAAATTACTTAAGTAAATCTTCCTACTTTAAAAGTTCATAGCAGGATGAAAAGGGAGAAAAAAAAAAAGAACTATTCTGCTTAGTGCACATGTAAATAGAATTCTCTCTCCCTCACAAAACACATCCCTCATGCAAACACATATTTGGATTGGCTTCATCCATTTCCAATCACAAAAGCCACCACTCCTCCCAATAGTCATCAAAGGCATGAGCACAGCAGCTCTAACAATTGCTGCCATGGAGAAACAATTTAATGAAAACATGTGAATATATTTTTAGAGCCTCATAATACAACTTCTCAACTGGAAATGAGGGGGGAAAAAAGCATCTCATGACCATGGGTTTGATCAAGCCCACCAAAAAATGCTCTGCAAAGCATAACTTGAGAGCCATTGTATCACACCAGAAACCAGCTCACCAAATGAAACAAATTAAGGCAAGTCAGTTTAGAAGGGCAAAAATATCACTCTTTGTTAGTGCAGGACTGATGGACTCCTCAGTGATGAGCTAAACAAGCATGTCCACAATCACTGCAGCTTCCAGTAATGTCATTCAAATTAGATTGTTCAGGGGATGCTCTGAAGCAGTGCTGAAGCATTGGCTTGTGCTGCTGCTTGAAATGACTGAAGGAACAGATAAATGCAGTTCACAATATTCTTTCTAAATATTTAGGGGAAAGATGGGGCTGCCCTGGTTTTTTTTTTTTTTTTTTGTCATTTGGAAATGAAGAGCGATTATAAATTTTGCTGAGTTTTTGCCATTTTACCTGTGACCCATCTCAGTTGTGTTTGAACCCTTCTTAATCAAACGTGACAGAAGGTCAGATAAATAGCAATTTAAATTCCTCCAGTTCTTGTGAAAACAGTTAGGTACAGGAGGAAGGCCCTTGCAAATACCCAAGGCCAACAAGAGGAAAAGCTTCATTTAAAGCTTCCCTTTTACAGATACAAGATTAAACCAATCATGAAATATGAATGCAGAAAAGAAAATATTTGTTAGTTCTGGTTGTGGAATATCTTGAAGTTTTCTTCCATTTTCTCCCAGCATTTTCTGCCTTGGCTTCAGTGATAATTCCCTATCCCCAGTGCCTTCATTGAGTGTCTAAAAGCCAGAAGGGAGACCTGCCCTTCAGCCCTGGTTGTGATTAAGGGACTTGTGATAAGAATCCTCAAAAATGTTCCTTAAAGCAGCCAAAAAGCAGAACTATAACAGCGCAGTGTTGGCTCCATCAGGTTTGCTCCTCCATGAGCTCCCACATCCCTGGCTGCTCTCAGAATGAGCTCCCCCAGTTGTAAACTCAACACTTAGGTTTGGTGTGAATCTGGGAATTCTTTGTAATTGCTGCTCCTGTGATCCTGAACCCAAACATTTCTCATGCACATTCTCCCCCAAAGGAAGCATTGCTGGAATTTTTACACTACATCACTTCAGCTGTTTAAAAATCACCAAATTCTTCCTTTAAAAGCTAAAATCATTTCAATCCCTGCAGGCTGCTTTTTGGCCAATATTGAACACCTAGTGGCTTTGCCCTTTCCATGCTGTATGGGCTTGGTGACCTCCCATCTGCACATGCCAAGGAAGGCCCTTCTGACATCAAAACATTACTCAAGAAAATTCCTTTCAACAGCAGGTACTTTACTGACCTAGATTAAGTTGCTTGAGACGTCAAAGCCCTGGGAAAAAAAAGAAAAAAGAAGCTAAAATTGGCCTAAATGACTTCAGGCATAAAATCTGACCAAAGGAATTATGTCAGATGCTATAAACAGAGAGGAAAGCATGTAGGGAATATGAAGGATTAAAGGGAAAATCAAGTTAGAGTGATTTTTTTGTTTTCTCCCAACTAAAGAAGATGCTCCTACTTGTTGTGATGTGGAAGGAAGCAAGGGCTGTTGGCTGCCACACAGCTGGCTACAGAATGCTTTTATGAATGTTTTAAGAAGGAAAACCAAAAATGTGTTGACTGGAACACTCCATGCAATTCTGGGCTTCATTTGAACTCCTGAGCCTCTCAGTAACAGAAATTACGAATTTATCCAGGCTTTCTTGGAAGCAAGGCTTTGCCCAGCAGAGCCTGTGTGGAAATGCACATGAGCAAATCCCAGAGAGGTGCAAGACTGACCTGGCCCACAGCCCAGCACATGTGTGCCATGGGGGGTCATTGCTATGCCTCCAAAATTCCCTCTTGCCTTCCTTTATATCATAGGTGAGGAGGGCAGAGGGGCCTGTAAAGAGCAAAGAGAGAAAACCAACACAATGCAAGGGTCCAACACCTTGCACCTTCAGTCTTGAATTAACTCATATGTTCACAGCCACGCAGCTTTTAAGGAAAACCTCCCTTACTGAGATCCACGCTGGTTTTTGACCTCAGAACCCTCCATCTGTTCCAGCACCAAAAGCAGAGGCCTGACTCTGACGGGCCCTGAGCAGCTGAAGCACATTATCCCCTTCCAAGCACCCTGGCCCTGCTCTCCCAGCCCGGGCCTTGGCAGGCAGGTGTCGAATGCAATCCTTCACCGAGGCAGGGAGGGATTTGCTGCCCTGCAGAGTCACATCCAGGCACTTGGGAAAGGTCACATTTGCTGCATCCTGCCCTGGTCAGGGCCTGCACTGGGCCCCCAGCCCACACAGCTTCACTGTGACACAGCCAGGACAAAGGAGAAGCAGCATTTGCACTGGCACCTCTGCCAGGAACCCAGACACTGGAACAGCTCCAGATAATAAATGATAGAACTCTCAGAAAGTGTGAAAATACATGGCTTTTGGGAGAGTACTGTAAAGTGTGACCGTGTTCACAGGGGTTCTTGGGTGAAGGAAGCGATGAGGATCTGACTCCATGTTTCAGAAGGCTGATTTATTATTTTATTATATATATTACATTAAAACTATACTAAAAGAATAGAAGAAAAGGTTTCATCAGAAGGCTAGCTAAGAATCAAATAGAAAGAATGACAACAAAGGTTTGTGTCTCGGCTCTCTGTCTGAGCCAGCTGACTGTGATTGGCCATTAATTAGAAACAACCAATCAGACCAATCACAGATGCACCTGTTGCATCCCACAGCAGCAGATAATCAATGTTTACATTTTGTTCCTGAGGCCTCCAGCTTCTCAGGAGGAAAAATCCTAAGGAAAAGATTTTCCATAAAAACATGTCTGCGATACTGTAAAGTTCATTTTTGGGTGTATTTGGCCCAACTAATAAATGATAGAACTCTCAGAAAGTGTGAAAATACATGGCTTTCTGAAGAGCATTGTAAAGTTCATTTTTTGGGTGTATTTGGCCCGGCAGTGCCAGTGCCTGCAGTTTCCCCAGATGGGCACTTGAACACAGCTTTGCAAAATAAGGGTTTTTAATTGGTTATTCATGATGAAAATGTTACAGTGAGCTAAGAGTGCCCCACAAGATGGATACTTAGAAACCCAGTTATTTTTGTAATGGACATAAATAATCCTCTCGACAGTAGCCTGGAAAACTCCCCCAGTTTGGTTTGCTGGCTCTCCAAGCCTTGCCACCAGAGGCTACAGAGGCTGAACAGGAAAACAATGAAACCCTGAATGTCCTAGAATAAAAGGAGCATCACCCTTTCTGAAATGCAAAACTTAAGAAACTGTAGAGAGGGAAGCAGAAAGATCTAATAGAATGTCAGCTAATACATGAAACCAGGGCTCCTCAATCAAACCTGGAGCACTGGAGCCCCTGTGTGAGTGGAGACCCCCCTGTCAGGAGGTTTGGAAAGTTTCTGGGTGGAAATGAGCAGCTCTGGGAGCTCTGATGGTACCAAACAGGAGAGGTGAGTGAGCCATGAACCAGCACCGTGCTGGGTGGCGGCAGAGGAAATGGCAGGACCAGAAAGCAAAAATGAGACTGCTTCCAGCTCTCCTGGAACTTTGGGAAGTTTACAAAGCACATAGAATGGAAGCACCTCTGCATTGAATTCTGACCAACAGTGTGTGTAGATCTCTGTGTGCCCTAAACCCCTCAGAAGGGAATGCAAGCAGCACCACACATTTCCTTAGGGATGAGCAGCCCATGGATGGTGATTTAAAGTGATCTGCTCACGTACTGTGACACCAAGGCAGGGCTAATCAGAGCCATTACAACAGTGAGGCCCAAACCTCAGCCTGAGGAGCAAAAGGATTTTCTGCTTTTCAGTTTCCAGTTGCTGAGCTCATTCCTGACTCTTGCAGAGTCACAGCGCTGTTCCCATTGAAAAGGAAACAAATGGATTCACTTAAATTGAAATATAAAATCCTTCCCTCGACATTGTTGTTTGTGCTGCCCTCTTTGACTGAGTAATTTCCCAGTCTCCTGACAGTCCTTAAGGAAGTGCTTAAAGCCTGAGTCTGAGCAACACCCACTGTGAGGAAGGGGTCACCCAAACTCCTATCTCCTACTGCTCAATTTAGTTAAGAAGCAAAAGCCTGTGCTCATATTCCAACACATGTTTCTGCTTTTAGATCTCTGGGAACTTTATGAGTCTTTTTTCTTTCTTTTTTTTTTCATCTGTTCTCAGAGCAAATGTCAGTGCATTCAGAGTCCAGCCAGGTCCTTATGACCACAAAGAAACCCCAGAGCTGCACATGGGGACGGTGCTGGTGGCACTGCCCCAGAGCCACCACCCTGCAGGGCCAGGGGTAACACCAGGCTTTGCTCCATGACACAGTCCCAATTCTGGACACAGGGAATAACTACCCAGGTGTGACAGCAGGACAGTGCCAGGCAGCTGGAGAGCCCAAGGGGTGACCACAGGGTGAGCTGCAGCTGTGCAAACCCAGGGCACAGGGAATATTTCCCTGCCTGCTCTGGGGTGCCCTGCTCTTGACCCTCATTCATAGGTAAAGTTTCCTAAACTCCAGAATAGACTGGAATCCACAAAAGTGTGAAATAGATTATAGAGAGCAGTGTAGGTGTATCACTTGGTGAGAAATTGAGGGTTTGGGATTTTTAGTGTGTTGTGGATGGCAGCAAGATGGAGGGCACAGGGTGTCATCCTGGGTTTCTTCTTCATGCTTCTTCTTCCTCCTTCTTGGGTTTGGTTGGCATTTTGTAATTGGGCAGAAAAGTCCCCATTGCAGCTCTTTGGGATCAGTTATTGGGTTAAAAGGGAAAATAATCCAGATGTCAGCTCTTAATTGGATGGTTTAGTCTGAAAAGCCCTTGTAACAAGAGATTGTTGGCCATTTTGTGCCTTCTAATGAAAAGCTGCCCAACTCACAGCAGTGAGACTGTTTTACTGATAAGAGATAATAAACACCTGAGTGTGAACATGAACTATCATCTCAAGTGCCTTCAATCCAGACCCAGAAAAAATCCACAACTGACACCACCACGTGCAGCCTTGGCACGTGCCAGCAGAGCAGCAGGGAAATGTCCAGCCCAGCTTCACTGCAGACAGGTCCCTCCTCACACCTGCATTATCCACTCCAGATGAGAACAGGATTTCTCCTGCACAGTTGGAATACTCAGATCTGTGTGAAACAGCAATTTATTTACAGAAATTTTGAGAGAGGAGAAGAAATTGCTGCCTGCTGATGCTGCAGACCAGTATGGTCTCAATTTTCCCTATCATTTTCTTTTATTCACCTGCCCTGTCTGGGGTGGGAACAATCGTTGTGTTCTACGTGTTTTCCAGCTCTCTCAAAGCAGAGTTTCTAAATGTTATAATGAGTAAATGATTCAGATTAATTAATCTAGGATTAATTTGGAATCTAGGCCTTTTCATGAGCTGGAGCATCTCTGAGATGAGCTGATTGTTTTGTTGCTGATGAGTGATAGAGATAGGCAAGTTGCTTCAGAAGCTGTTACACTCTGCTGGCACTGAAACCATATATAATTTAGTGCTGCCTAAAGCCTCTATATTCACTTTCCATCTACTTCTGCCCCAAGCATGGACACAACTTTTTAAAATGGACATGAAAACATCTGCAGCTGCTTCATCTGTGCTTTTTGTGTCACTGCAATGGCATAAACCCAATATAAGCAGGAATAGGAAAATACTTTCGAGTGTTCTGCATTTTACAGCTTCTATTAAAATTAATGAAAATGAGATCTAAGGGTTCCAGAAGCAAATCAGCACTAGAGTGCTTAGAAATGACACCTTAAGAAATTAAAATACTCAAAGCACATGAGAAAATAATTTTTTCAAAGGAGATGTAATGAATTCTGACAGTTATTTGTATAATGTTTGTTATGTGGCATCACTAAGATTTTTCTACTGGTGAAGGTTAGATGAAAGTGTTTTGACAGCTCTCACTAGAGGGATGATATTTAATATAGAACAGTTTGCAAAACAGTATCAGGACCTGGGAATACCTTTTTGGTTAGTCATGGTCACCTCCAGCCCTGTGAAGAAGAAAAAAAATCCCTAAATCCTGAAATTTCTGGTTTTAGCAGCTCATGTCACAAAGAAAATATTACCTGAGGTTTTAAAGAATACCTCTTTAAGGCAAAATGAAGTGTCCAAACATTAATTTTCGTGGCTTAAATGAACTGAGGTCTTGAAAATGACAAAGCCCAGAATGGAATCTGAGTTTGGCTTTTCAGGGAAGACTGATTAGCAAAATGGGAAAATCTCTGAAATTTGGGAAGGCTCAAACCTGAAGTGTCACTCTCAGCCCTGCACAGCCAAAGAATGCAGAACACAACTGGTGTCACCCAAACTCCAGACATTGGGGCTCTGCAATCTCATTTTCAGCCCTCCTGAAGAGTTTCACCCCCAATTCCCAAGTAAAGAAACCCTAATGGCAACTGCATGGAAAGAAAGCAAAGTGGACCTAAGGAGAAGTGGGAGAACAGCACTGCTGCTCTCTGGTCAGAGACTCCTTCTGGGAGGGTTCTCCACGCACAAAGATGAATCCCACAACATTTATGCTGTTTTCTACTAAGTTTGGGGTTCTTTCTGCACCCCCAGGGTGGCTCCTGTGGGTTTCTCAACAGCCTGGGTGTGATTTTCCTTCTAGGAATTCTGTGGAAAAGGTTCAGCCCTGCAGAGGCTTTACCGAGTCCTGTTAATCCAAGTGGGAGCTGTTTGTCCACGTTGGTCCCACAGGGAACTCAAGGATGTGTTTGTGTGTTTTGAGGAATCCCACAGAACACAGTGGCAGTTTCACAACTGTTCTCCTTTGGATTAAAAAAAAAAAAAAAAAAAAAAAAAACCCAAACAACATCTATTTCATAAAATTGCTTTGTAATTG
Organism: Ammospiza caudacuta; assembly: GCF_027887145.1. Classification (NCBI taxonomy): domain Eukaryota; kingdom Metazoa; phylum Chordata; class Aves; order Passeriformes; family Passerellidae; genus Ammospiza; species Ammospiza caudacuta. The sequence goes on from NC_080607.1 coordinate 17,273,501, forward strand.
CTTTGTTACAAAGTCGACTTTTTTCCACCCAAGTAGGCAGCTAAAGGTCTACAAGAATTTTAGATTTCCCCATGGAAAAAAAAAGAAATTGCATTTTCTGAAGAAAACTTGTGGAAGAAAATTCTTAGAAGAATTCATTGTTAGCTGAAAGTACAGATCTCAGCCAACAAGAAATTTCTATGACAACCTGCCTGTGCTAACTCCAGCCCTCAATACATTTAATTTTTGGGGCTTCAAGCCTTGATGTAGGGAAGGTTTTCACCTCAGCTTGTGCAGGAGGGAGCTGAGTCCTCATCTGCTCCTGGTTGCTGGCAGCACTGCTGCTCAGCAGCTCCATGGGCTCTCCCCAGATTTCAATTTTCACACCCTCCAACAGCATTAAAGATGACGAGACATAAGAAAAACAGAGTGAGAATAACAATAGCAATCAAACTTGTGAAAAATCAGGAGGCGACAGTTTAAAAATTATTAATAACTGCAGGCTTGTTTTGCTGTGTCTTACAGAATGTGGGAGAAGGGATTTGCTGGGAGAGGCAAAGGACTAACAACATTTAGAAAAAAATATATATTTGTCATTGGGAGCTGCTCTTCAACTTCAAAGCATCTTTAGTCTCTTAAAAGGATTTACATTTGAGCTGAAGGGAATTTAGGTAATGGGCAGCTCTGAGAGACATCCCCTCTAGCAGAGTTTTCACATATCACACAGCAAAGGAAACAATTCCTATTGAGTTTCACGGGATGATTTATCATCCGCCTCTCCAAGGCTCTCACTGGCTCTTTAACATTCACTGCACACTTTGTGAAACTGCCTAGAAAATGATGGAGCTGACAAATGTCCCCTGTCCTGTCTGGAGCTCAGGCCATGCCCGTAGCCTCCTCCAAAACCAAACACAAATGAGAAATTCCCAGCCCCATCATCAGAGCTTTGGGTGCCACTTCCCAAGCACAGGAATGGGTTTCTAGGAGCTGGAGGAAAAGATACAGGGATTGAGGATATAGGGATTTTCCAAGGAAGGAAACAAACTACTGAAAACACTTTTTTCAAATAGAAATCCAGATTTATTCCTAAAAGAAATGTCTGAATCAGAGCCTGGACTTCTACCAGCTAAACTCCATTTCAACAACATCTGAGCTACTCAACCTAGGGATGTTAGAGGGGATCTCAAAATAAAACATGGAGTAAAACCTATCCATACACTGGAAAGGAAATCTGTATGATGCAGCTCCCCAGCCTCACATCCAGAGTTCTCATCTTGGCCTGCACCACACGAGTGTACAACCAGAATGAAACTCCTCATAAGTACCACAAAACCAAGTGGGACAAACCCAAAAAGCTGCCTTTAGAAACACCACTGTGAGGATATTGCTTTTTTTTTTTGAATGGAGAGTATTCATCCTTATAGGAAAGGAGGGCCCAAATTTCATTTCAGGCTACTGGCCAGGTGCTGACCTGGTGTAAATTCAATATGTCTTCATTTCAAATTCAGGATGTCTTCACTTCAAAGACCTTACTCCAGGTTACAATCCTGAATATAAAATTAGAACCAGTGTGATTTGTGGTTAATCATTTCACCTCAGAGTGCTTTTGTGGAACGATGTCGTTCTTCTGCCTCGCAGAGTTTATGGATCAGATAAAAGGTGCTATAAAAATACGTTTCAGAAGATTTACTGCTGTGATACACAACTTTCTGCCAACTCTTTCTTCTCAGCTGACAGAACTTTCTTAGCAAAATGTCACCTAGAGAGAAGTCTCTGAAGTAGAAAATATTCACTGTTTTAGCTCAAACCTGAAGATATGTGTGTACTGAGAGTTTTATCTTGAAGCCAATGTATTGGTCACTGGGATTTTCTGGCTGGAAAAGCCAGGAAAAAACATCCTTTAAGCACTTTTAGGCTGCCCTGCAGTGGTGTCTCAGTGCCTGCTGCTGCCCCATGCCAAAAGCTGGGCAATTTGGGGTGGTTTTTTCTTCCATCCCTACTGCTGCTCACCTTTCTTATTGGATAATCATAACTTTGGGGTTCTTTAATATCTTATGTGCCCAGACACAAAGTTTTAAAACACTTTACAAGCTCAAATGAAGGCTCATTACATAAACTAAGGAGAGAGTAAATTAAAAGGTAAATCCATATTTTTCCTACTTTTTTAGAACCATCGATTCCCTGTCATCTGACTAATTTCAGGGGTTTCAGTGGTTCTTGGAAGGGTCAGAAACACTTCCGGGAAACTTAAAATTCGGTGAATTCTTAACTGACTTCAGGCATTTTCAGCCCCGATTTCTTTTTCCCAGCTTTTCCCCAGCTACTGTTTCCACCACCACCCACAATTATTTATGTGGAGCGCTCCGAAAAACCAGCGAGTTTAACAGGACTTAAATGCTTAAGTGTTTAAATATCGGGGATTAATTCTTGCGGCTTAATACCAGATTAAAAATAAACGTGCTCTTTGTGGCGCTCCTTGTGCGCGACAAAGACCGGTTTGAGTCTTTCTCGGCTCTTTTGTTTCTCCTCGCTCGTAGATAGCACTTAGAAAAACACATTCCCAGTGGCCCCAGAGACTTGAATATCCTTTTGAAAGGGAGGATTCCCTCCTCCTTTTTAGCCCGGGGCGAATCTCAATGATAATGTGAAATACCTGCACAGAAACTGGCATCTCTGCTCTCCCCGAGCCGCGCGATGCACCTGGGGGCAAAACAGAGGTGTGTGAGCAACGCAACGCGGGCTTGGCACGGGGCTGAGGTTTCAGCCCCATCATGTGATGGAGCCATTGATTCACCAGCCGAAATTAACTCTCTCCGCCCCAGAATCACATCTCCCGGGACGCTGATTCCGGGTTTGGGACCGGGGATGGGCGGAGGGATGGACAGGTGAGATCCTGAGTTCGGCCCAGGGTCTGGAAAGTGGGAATGGGGCTCTTCTGCACACCCTTGGGGATTGTGCTGAGCTCCCATCTTGGGGACAGTGGGAAAACGCTCTTTAATTGGAATATACCTCCAGACCTTGTCCATGCAACATCAAACAACTCACCATAATAATATAATTATTACTCACCCCTAATATTAAAAATGTTAATACCAAACTATTATGACCAAATTATTAATACCAAAACTATTACCAAATTATTGATACCACTTTTAATATATTGTAATTTAAAACAAATTAACTTTTAACTATAATTTTAAAAATTGTAACATCTATGTTATCTCATCCTTCACATTAAACTAAAAATAAAATAAAACCGTTTAAAACACCTCTCAATTACCCTATCTCTAAATAAAAAAGCATTAATCCAACACTGATGGCTGCGGTGTGTGTGGCCAGGGTGTCACACTCGCTGGTGGTTGGGGACAGGGGAACGCACGGCCCCAGGGAGGTGCTGGCACAGCTGATGCTGTGAAATGGAGAATTTAGAGGAAAAAAGTGCCCTGGGCAGGTACTTCCCTGGTCCGTGCCCTCCTCCCCACAGCTGCATCAGGAACAGCACAATATCAAGCGGAGAACGAGATTAAACTCACACAGGGAAGGGACTGAGCAACAGGAGAGAAAAGCCCATCCGGGCTGCCCTGGCAGAAAAGCAGACCTCGAATCCAAATTCAGCTTTAAATTCTCTCTCCTGCCTTCCTTTCCGGCCCTTTTTTCCTGCTTAGCCCTGACCACAGAGAGAATTTGGAGCAGAATTCCTCTTTGCTTTGATTTTACCCAGAGCACCCAAAGGTAGATGCCAGTCCTGGATGTCTGAGCTCAGACTGGGGGTGTTGTGTTTTCTGTGAACAAAACTAAGACACATTTCCTTTTCTTTTGCAACATAAGACGGCTTCAAATGCTGCTTAGATCCCAGTCCTCATAACCCAAGTCAACTGGTCTTTTCTTTCTTTTCTTTACGAAGTGATAATTATGACAATATGCAGCATTGTGTCTCTGTGACTTTCATATCCAACTTCAGTGTTTCTAATGTAGCTTCACATTCATTCTTTCCCCCATCCACCCAAGAAGCAAAGGCAAAGATAATTTAGAAATCTTTAGGGCTGTTTACATTTGGAATGTTCATGGGAAAAGGGCTTTGAAATGAAAATACATTCTGACAAGAATGTTATTGTTTAGCTCTGTTCTGCTAAACAGGACTTAAACACACTCAGAGTTTGTGTCTTTATTTATGGATTTGATTGGCAATTTAGGAAAACCACCATTGGTTATTTGAAGAGGGTGTTTATTTAGTGTTACAGTTTTGGGTCAGTTCCCCTCAAAGGAAACTTCAAGCATATAGAATGGCAAACTTGACAAATCATGTCAACACTTGGAATTGGACACTGCTTTCCATTAACTCTTGGGTAAACTAAATATATCTGCCAGGGACATTTTTTGTTAAGTGGTTATCAACATTGTGCTCTACCAAGGAATCTTGACTGTGGCATTTTCAGCTTTTAAAAGCCCACAAAATTAAGGTGGAATGGAGAAATAAGAAATGCACTAATTTTCAGGGCAGAAGAGGCAAGGCTGGGTTTGAAGAGGTGTTTGCACATGCAAATCCAACACGGTGAGAGTGGGGAGGATAAGTCTGTCCTGGATTTGAGTTCAGAGGGATTAAAGGACAGTTTCACCTGGGTTGTTGTAATCAGCCAGAATCTGGCATGCACAGCACTCACATACTTCTGCAAAATCTGCTGTCTGACTCGATTCAGTTTTCAAAACCTGTCCTTAGCCCATGTGCTGGCCTCACCCTGCCATTGCATCACCCCTGACTCCTCCTGGGTGCTGGATGCAAAGGGATGGCTGAGATTTGTAGCCTGAGTGTGTCATGCTCTGAGAATGCTCCTGCATGCCTCTCTGGGAACCGAGGGAAGGAAACACTTCATTCCTGACCCCTGCATGTGGGTTTCACACCTGTGGTGCAGAGAAGATGCTGAACCCTGCAAGAGACATTCTGCAGCCATCCAAGACACCTGGAGAACCCAGAGGGCAGCAAGAGCCCCCAGGACCCCAGGAGCTTTCAGGGCTAAGCAGGAGCTGAGACTGAAATGTAATTTTGGTTCACTGCTCACGTTTGTCTTGGACAAGCTGAACAGTCCCCAGCACTGCAGTGGGAGCATCTCTGGGCAGTGCAGCAGGGCTGAGAGCCCATCTGCAGGGACAGCAGCCAATGCCATTTTCTGGGTTTGGTGTTATCACAGCAGCAGGAAAAGGCTGGCAAGGCTCTCAAAACTGAGAGGAAGTGTCTGAGTTTGCTCAGTCAGGGGAGTCACTCCTGAATACAAGTGAGCCCTGAGCCCAGTCCCAAGGGCCTGACAGAGACCACTGATCTCCAAAATGAACATGCTTTGTTGAACACTGATCTCCAAAATGAACATGCTTTGTTGAACTCAGAAGATACAAAGCGCTGTGTTGTCACAGACGTCTTTTCATTAAAAATCCTTTCCTTAGGATTTTTCCTCCTGAGAAGCTGGAGGCCTCAGGGACAAAATGTGAACATTGATTATCTGCTGCTGTGGAATGCAACAGGTGCATCTGGGATTGGTCTCATGTGGTTGTTTCTAATTAATGGCCAATCACCGTCAGCTGGCTTGGAAACAGGCCCCGAGCCACAAATCTTTGTCATCATTCTTTCTGATTCTATTCTTAGCTTAGCCAGCCTTCTGATGAAACCTTTTCTTCTATTCTTTTAGTATAGCTTTAATGTAATATATATCATAAAATAATAAATCAGCCTTCTGAAACATGGAGTCAGATCCTCGTCTCTTCCCTCATCCGAAAACCCCTGTGAACACGGTCACACTGTATCATTCAATTTGTTTGAAAATCTCAGCTCCTTTCCCCACACACTTAACCTTAGGAAAACTTCTGAGAGCTTTGGACATTTTCCTGGAGAAGTTACTGGTCCAAGGGTCTGACTCCTGGGTCACACCATCTCCAAGGCTGTTTGTCCCAGTTTATCTGGGAATCTCAGCTGGAGGTTTCCCAAGAGTCTGAGATCTCTGTGGCTTTCAGCTCCACCAGACTCAGATAATATTTCAAACTGTTTTTTACAGCATTTAGGTACTTTCCACATCTGGCCCTGAAGCTGGTAGTGTGTGAGGCTCAGCTCCAGTAAAACATAAACTGAACTTTATGAACCTCATAAACAAAGAATAAAATAAAACATAAAGTCTCTGTTGGTTTGCAGATTGGCCTGGTGCTTTTATTTATTTATTCATTACCCTCCCATTAAAACAACAAAAATTATTTTAAGTTCACTAACTTCCTGAGAAATGTGGAAAACCAAATCACTGGTTAGGTTTCAATGCAGCCACTTATTTCCTAATGTCCAGCACACACCACTGCAGACATTTTCCATATTGCTTAGTTAAAACATATTCCTGCACTTAAAAAAAAAAATAAAAAAAAACCCCAGTTTTATTCTGCCTTTGGCAGAGTTCTTGTAAATTATTACAATTATAATTCAGGCAACCTGTCTGTTGGAGATGGATTTTTAGGTCCTCACAGGGGTCTCCAGACCCCTGGGAATACCCATCAGGTTTTTAAGCACACACACCATGGCAAGCTGCACTTCCCTCACCCATCAGGAAGGACTCGTGAACAACTGTCCACAATCAGATATTTTAAACCTTTCTACAACAGTATGCAATTCAGCAAATCCTGTACTTTTCTTCCTAAAATCCCTTTTACCAGCACAACTGCTGTTTCCAGGTGCTGAGGTTTCCTGCAGCTCTGCCAGTATCCATTGTTTCTGGAAGCCCTGAAGGTCTCAGCATTTCCAGCTGCTGAGAACCAACACAGGAGCCAAAGCTCACGAATTTTTAAATGTACAGTTTTGCTATTGACCACTCAATGGGTTTTGGAGCCCCAAAAGTTTTGTCATTTTTGTCTACGTTCTCTCTCCTCTTATAACTCAACTTTCAAAGTCTGACCCTTCCACAGGCAGTTCCTTCTGGTGTAAAGTTTTTATTCAAGTTTGTTTCTGCACAGAAATCCATTCTACCTCTCTACAGATAATTCAAATATACAAATAATTCGTGTTTCCTTCTCTGTCACACAGAGGAGAGCACAAACCTGCAAGGCAACAGCTCTGCACTTCCCAAATTGTTTTCCCACAGACAGGCCCAGAAGGGATCTCAGCCAGAGATTTGTCTCCTCTCCCAGCACAAGGACACGTTCACAAAGGGATTTACAGGGGTCTGGGAGCTCCTTGCCCTGGTGAACATCCCCAGCTGCCTCTGGAAGTCCCAGCACTTTCCAAGGATGAAACACAATTTAAAATATCCAGTGCTTTTCACAGGGATGTAAAGATAGCTATCACGCAAATTTTCAGAAGTCCCAAAAGGAAACTGCCTAAAGTAGTTAGAGAAGCTGATGGAGTGCAATAACCACGGAGGAGATTTTTCCTTGCTCCCCAGTGGGTGCCTGAGCTCCCGACAGTGCCAGGGTTCCAACAAGGACAGGACTGCACTGGAAATCACCTGCTCTGCTGCTGGGAGCAGAGAATTGCTGCACCCAAAAGGAGAAGGCAGCCCCAAGAGTGCCATGGGGAGCTGGGTATGGCTCAGTTCCATAGCCAGGGCCTTAGGGATCCATCTGAAAATCCTCCTTGATATTTAAAGCAGCGGCAAATTAGCCCAGAAATGTTGGTACAACGAGCTCTAATACAGCAGAATGTTTCTCACAGACAGGTTATAAAGAGCAGGAACATTTTGCAAACAGACTAATCTTAGCTCATGCAAGGCTAATTTCAGTATAAAAACTGGGGGGCACCAAACCCTGTCACCACTAAATTCCATTTTGATTCAAAATGACATCTCCTAAAGAAAGATAGCAACTGACCATAACAAACACAAGACAGTAAAATAAATAATGCTATTTCTAGGGAGGAATTTATAGTCCTGAAGTCACTTAAGAACAGAAGGAAGGTCAGGAAGAAGGATCACATTATAAACCCAAAGCTATTCTGATCTAATGAATGGCAAGGAGACATTTTGGCCACCTCCTAGGGAGCACTGATTATGGCCACTCAGCAACCTCTCTAGGTGGTGGTTAAAACATCTTGTTTCTATTCATTACTTCAGCAGTGTATTCATTCCACAACAGAGTTTAGGAATCCCTCCCTCCTCCCCTGCTGCACCCCTGGTTTGCAAATATGTCGTCTGCAAGAAAAAGGGGGAAAAAAAATATCCAGAATTTTACTTCAATGCATCTAAATCTCCATTTTTGTGCTTTCCAACCCCCTTTTCTTCCACTCTTCAGAAATTGCAGCGAAGCCTCTGTGTCTGAGGGGAGAGAGGTGATGCTGGAAAAGGAGCCTTAGCCCCCAGGTGCAGGGCAGGGCAGGGATGTGAGCAAGGAGCGGAGGCACTCCTGCTTCTCCCCTGCTCTGACACTGCCTGGGCACAGGGCACAGAGGGACAGGGCTGCCCAGGCTGCTGCAGGGTCACAGGGGGCTCTCGGGGGGCTCTGGGGGTGATAGAGCCAGTGCAAGTGCAGAATGTGTGACAGACACACGTCCCTGCCAACACCACCCTGTGCCACCAAACCCATCCTGACCCTCTGCCCTGCCTGTCTCCATCTCCCAACACATCTCAGATTCATCCAGGGCATCCCAGCAGTGCCCTGGGGAAGGTGTTGCTCCTGTTCCCACTCCTTTTCTTGGAAGAAAACCTCGCTCCCTTCATGGCTATAAATCTTTCCACTTCCAGCCCCAAGGTGTCCTGGCTAGTCCCTGCTCAGTAGCTCTTGCGCTAACATTTGTCATTTAGCTCAAAAATACTCCCTCCCCTTTCATCTTCCTCAGTCTAGCCCAGAGTGAGATCAAACCCAGAGAGAACAAACCCAGAGAGAGCAAACCCACCTCCCTTTCACATCCATATTGCCAAGACAAACACCCCAAGCTCACTCCTGCAAATAAAGCTTTTTGCACCCTGTGAATAACTCTGATCCAGTTTGAATTAATCCCCCCGAAATGCGGGCAGTCAGAAAGGTGCACGGCATCCACAGCTGACACCAATGGGTGACAACCTCCACCTCAGCATCCTGAGCCCCCCAGGAGCCCGGGCTCAGCCTCTGCTGCTCCAGGATTTCCATGGAAGAATGCAGACAGGCGCCAGGCAGCAGGGCACTGCCCAGAAATTCCCCAGCCCCTCAGCCCAGCCTTTAGAGATGTTAAACAAGGCCTTTGAAAGTCGGCCCTGCATGGAATTATCTCCAATTTCACAGAGATTTGGGGAGCAGCATTGTTACCTTGTTCCAGTCAGGCTGGCGTGTGCTGGCCAGCTCGAGTGGCTGCTGCTGTAGATTTAGTGCAAACACAGGCAGATGCTGCTTTTCTAATAAAAACTATGTTTTAAACAGCCTGTATAACATCTTAACTGGTTGCAAACAGCAAGCCAGTTATAAAATCCACATGCCTGAGACATATCACCATTTAAAATATGTTTTTTCCGTGCCTGAAACCAGAAGATTTCTCTTAAACCAGAAGGAAGGAAAAAAATCAACTTCTGTAAGACCATCACAACCACATTTCCACAAGGTCAAGAGACATTTCTGTCTGCAGTACCACCTGCCTGTCACGATAAATAATTTTTGTTCTGATTTGTGAAGTTTGCTGCCGTGGGAACGAGCCCATTTGCTCCTTAATGTGTGTAAGATGTGCAGCATGACACAGAATTGGCAGCACAGCCAGGGCCCAAGAGCTTCTACATCTGTCCTCAATATTTCACTCCTTGGAGATGTCAGCTTTCCAAGTGCAAGGTTAGCAGCAGGGCTGATCCTTGACCAAGGTGTTGCCTTAAGAAAACCTTAGCACTCACATCGAGGATTTCTCTCCAGCAGAGGCCACGTCTGTCACTGAGAAAAATGCAGTGGGTGCTCTTGCTTTTAAAACAGATGTCCCAAATCTATGGAATATTGTAAAATCTTGGTATCTCACACATCTGTGTAGTCATGCAGAACCCTCTTATCAATACTGCTGGACTTCATGAGTAATATGGGCCAGACACTTTTGTAAATAAAATATTTCTATGGATGAGGCCATGGAGTTGTGTGTGAATGAAGCTTCACAGTTCTGCATTTGGGGGGTGCACCCAGCTGGGAGCACCAGTGCAGCCCTGAGGAAGATGCATCAGGATGAGATTTTGGTGAGTCCACAGTGCCAGCCCAAACTTCTCTCCTTGTGTTACTCAGTGCTAAAATTTCCCATTGAGACACTGCTAGTCCAGTGTGAAAATGCCAAAATAATTGTGTGAAATTGTTCTGTGTAAAACTATGAAAAATCCAACAAAAAAGAGATTGCTATGGTTTTATAACCAATAAATATATGTTAGCAACATCAAATGATTGCATGGTCATTCTCATGGCTATACAGATGTTTGTGGTGGGTTTTCAGATCTATTACCACTATTTATTAATTTTTTCCTATATATTACAGCTATGGAGAAGAAATAAGAAATGCCTCAGCTGCTCTTACAGCATCCCTCCTGCACATGGAGATCTGGCTGGTGTCTCACTGGATGCCACAGTGCCCAGCAAGACCCCAGCCCCAGAAATCACTGAGACTCACCCAGGATTCTGTACAAAGGTCCATCTGTTCCCATCTTAAGCAATGTTACCTCAGGGATGTTGGAAAAAAAGGTTTGGAAAACCTAAGCAGAAATATTCCAAGTATTGCATCTGCTTGTGTAACCTGGCAAAATTTTCCAAATGCAAATCCTCTTAACAACGATCTCAAACCTTTTTTGAGGTTTGGGAACTGTCTGTTTTTTCCACTGTTCTCTGAAGATCAGGAACACATTCACATGGGTGAAGCAATCCTAGATGTCCTGATCCACCAAAATACAGGGCTCAGCATGTTGTTTTTTGGACTGTGCCTTTCCCTCAAGTGGATTTGTACAGAGAGGTGCAGCAGGGTCAGACTCATCCCTGCTGGGTTACCTGTCCTGCACTGGGGTTTTCTAGGGCTGACAGAGGAACACATTTGGGGTTGGGTGAGAATGCAGGAGATGCTGGATAAACCTTGCTGAGCCCTTCTGTCATTCACTGATATCCTGATTGTTGCCATCCTGAAATCTTTCCTTGTCTTCTCCCCAAAACTGAACTCTGAGCGTGGGATTTTCACTGCGGCAGCATGCTTGAGGTTGTGCGTTAATAGGATTTGTGTGATTTGCTCAAACCAACAGTATTTTTGACACATGTGCACTGATTTTCTATTCGTGCCAGCCTTTGTCCCAGCCTGATCCCACAGTGCCCATTCCTCCCTGCAGACAGCACGAGCCATCCCATCTGAACTCACCACCACTCGCTCACGGTCTCTTCCTCTCCCTCCCCCAGACATTCTTTGACATGATTAGTGGCTAAATCAGATTCTTTAATTGAAAGAAATATAACTGAACTTTCTTCTGTTGGGAATGTGCCAGAGGCCACATCATAAGCAATATCAAAGAATATTGGAAATGATCTAGACCTCTGACATTTGTGTTTAGCGACTCAGCATGCCCCAGGTGGTTTGTTTGGGATCGGAATTTGTCACTGCTCTGAGGAGATAGTCTTTGGTGGTTGGGGCTTAAGGATTGCTGCAAAGAGATATAAGAAGATATGTTTAAACAAGTCACTGGAATGCTTTGCTTTAATCTCCTACAACGTTTTGCACAGCCATGTCCAGGAGGATTTCTCTGGGAGAGACGTCCAGCATTGTCTGATTCTCTCTGAGATGGCAGCAATTTTTCAAATACCCATTTTTTTAGAGCACCTTGCAGCTCAGATAGGAAATACCGAAATGTAACCATCTTATTTAGTCTTCATTCCTTTGTTTTTCAGTCTCATCTTCCAAATACCAGAACAACTGTCAGTTATTCATTGAACCTTCTTCCACAACTGTGCAAAACCTAAATTGTACGTGGGATCCCACAAGTGGGCCTCATGTTACACTTTTCATGTAAGATTTGCATCTTCCAGTGTATTTGTCTTCTCAAAGAATCACTGGGCTGGAATGTCTCCAGAGGTCACCTAATCTGTGCCCATGCCCTGAGGATCCTCGTGTACAATACAGCCTTCTGGAACCCTCTGAACTCTGAAATGTTTGAAGTGTAGACCAGCCTTGTTACATTTTCCCTTCATTTACTTCTCTAATGTTTCCAGATTTCTCAGAAACATCCATTCACACTCCTCAGAGCTGGTAAATGGCTCAGCCCTGACTCTCCTAAGTACATCCCCCACCTGGAGACCCTGCATGGAGCAGAACCAGCACTTGAGGATTTGTAGGTCATTGGAGATTTAAACCATGGTGTTTGTTACACTGAGGACTACTGTAAAGCCAAGCACCTAAATTACAAAAATATTAAACTCTTCCCATGTGCCATGAAACTCACTTCCCAAATCCATGCACACTTTGGACACAAAATGCATTTCCCAAGAGCCAAAGTCTCAACAGCAACAGTTTGCTCTTTTACTCCTGTCTTTTGGGGCCTCTACTGTCAGCTTCAAAGGAATCATTGTTAATTGTTCAGATCGATTCCCAGCTATGTTTGATTTATTGCTGGGTGATTTATTGAGCTGCTGCTCTCCCTGTGCCTCTCAGGTGCTGGCTGACAGGCAGGGAGCTGCCCCGCGCTTGCACTCGCCACTCCCTCGCAGAAAGGGAGATGCTCTGAGCATACAAAGAGGCTTTTTCTGCACAGCAGCTGGAGACCACCGACTGCCTGATAGGGGAAACCCTCTGACACCTCCTCATTCCCTCCAACAGCTTGAAGAGGGATCTTCCCCGAATAAATCTTTGAAATGGAAATGTGAACGCGTACAGTGGAAGGCGCACAGCTGCTCACCCTCACCCTGCGCACGCAAACTCACTCAAAAAAAAAAAAGGATGAAATATGTTTAAGGTTTTGCTCAAGTATTTCGAGTGTTAAATTTTGTAGCTGCATATTCATGTGTAAAACGAGGCAGCAGGTGAAAGCAGGTCCCAGGCAGAATGTTCCCAGCTCCCCTCACACCAGGCAGGTCTCAGTGCAGTGATTGCAACATCCCTGGGTTTGTCACCTCTGTGCAAATCCCAGCTGGACTGAGCACTGCCTGCCTGGAGCTTTGTCACCTTCCACAAGTACCCCCTGTTTTGTAAATCCTTAGGAATGTCACTGGACAAACGTTTTGCATTCGAATCATGTGGGGTTGTAGCTTGTTACAGCTGCGATTGTTCTGCCTTGTGAATGCACTGCTCTGGTCTGGCAGCAGCTGCTTAAACTGCCCTAAAATCATGATAGGAATAATTGGAAATACGTATTTTGAGGAATCTTTTATGACCACTTTAATTACTTTGCATTTACATTATCTGCTCTTGTATAAATATATGTTTTTCTCTCTTTTTCTCCACACAGCCAAACCACTTGTGACTGAAGTACAAAACAGAGCCATGACAATTTTTCTTGCAGGCAACATCCCATAAAGTTTTAAAGACAGATTTAAATTGCAGATTTAAATGCTGCAGATTACTCATGTAGTTGACACCCTTCACTTTCTACCAAACAAGTCTTTACAATCTTTACTGTACTTTACTGAAGTACAAACAGGGGCAAACAAGAACACATTTTTCTCTGTCCTAATCAGATGGAGAGAGGATGGAGTAGAAATGAGCTCCTCTAGGAAAACATGTGCAGTGAGGAATTTCTTGCACAAGAACAAAGAGAAATTGTGGGGAGAGGGTAGGAAACCACGTTGCAGAGTCAATGCAAGACAGACAGCAGACCCTAGAAAAGAGAGCTACCCCTCTTTACATCCACTGCACTAAAGGAATGGTGTACATCTGGTGTGGGGAGCCACAGCAAATGCAGCTGGGGACCATTCTCATCGGGATCCTGGAATAACTGGGGACTTAATGATAATGGATAAGCCCACACTGGAAATTAGGCAAGAGGAATGAAGAGCCTGCCTGGGTAAGGTTAGATCCAACCCTTGGCTGGGGCAAGCTGTGAATGCCAAGTCTGGAGCAGTGGCATTTGGGGGCTCCTGAGTGGGAAGATGTGGTACCAGGAACAAGGCCCTGGAAATGCTTCAGTGCCACAGAGTACCCCAGCCTCCCTCTGCTAGCCTTAGACTCCTTTGTTGTCCTGTCCTATTACCCCTTAATTCTGGAGATCCCCAAAGATGAGCGTCGGCGATCGCAAACAATAAACGCAAATAAAAGCGCAGAGCATCCCTGAGCCCCGGCTGCTCCTGGCTGCGGGCTCGCCCTTCCCAGGGACGGCTCCACATGCAGAGACGCCAGCCCCTTAAACCACAATGTCCCCAGGACCCCAGACCCTGATCTCTGCCCTTGTCCAGTGCTATTCTCCTCACACGGCCGTATGGTGTGAGCCTCGCAGCGCCGAGCGCGCAGCGCGGCCGCCTGACAAGGATAGCTGTGGACAGGGGCACTGCCTGTGCCCAAGGGACCTCTCCATTTAAAAGATAAAAATGTACAGCTTATGCTTGAGATCACCACAGTGGCATCTGGTAACGGGCAGAGCAGCGTTGCTGTTTGTAGGTTTGGGGTTGGGGTTTTTTTTTATTGCTCTCATCCCTTGTTTGGTGATTAAAAAAAGTGAGGACAAACGAGTCCAGGTGGGGATGGCAGCATGAGCTGGAGCTTCTGTCAAGATTCAGATTATTTTTAAGAAAAGATAAGCATTTTACAATTCTCCTTCAGCCCAGATTGAAATACCTCTGACAACCTATAAATCTGTTATACTTGCCCAAGTTTAAAAGGAAAATTAATTGGAAGCAGGAGTGACAGTGTGGCAGTGAAAGCCATCCCAGGGCAGGCCAAGGCTGACCATAGAGAGAAGGGAAATGTCCCACAGCCCAGCCCCAACAACCCCCAGCTCCATTCTCCAGTCCCATAAGGAGCTGGACATCTCCAGGCACTTCATGGCTTTTTCCTGCCCATTGAAGCTTGGGCTGTGCTTGGACACCTTGAGAGAAAGATTTACAGGGGTGCTCAGTTATTCTCCTCTGTTTCATGCAAAATGTTGGCTCTATCATGGATACAGAATCTTCAGAGAAGCCTATGTGGGCATCCCTTAATGTGATCACAAGGCTGGAATTAGAATTGGAACAAGCTCGTGAGAAACAAACTCCACTGTGTTTATCCAGCATCTGATGAGGAGCACCTCAGAAAGTGTCAAATCCCTGTCATGTTCCAGCCTCAGGTGCTGTTTAGGGAAGAAGCACTGTGGACATCCTGTTTGTGCCACTCCAGCCTGGTTTTCCTTTCTTTGGCTTTTTTGTAACCAAAATAGGATGGGTTGGGAACATGTCCATTTCACACATGTCCACACACAACACACAGATCAGTAACAGATTTGGGTGCAGGATAAAGCTGGCCAAAGTAAAGAAACTCCTGTGCTGTCTCTCATGATAATTCTTCTGTAGTTACTTACAAATCAAATTATTTGGGAATAAATGCTGCTGCAGATGTCTATAAAAGACAGGATGCAAAAGAACCCTGCTGGACCAAATCATGTCTGTTGAAGTGTGAAATGTGAGGAGGAAGAATCAGACCTGGACTTGTCATAAGTAAATATGTGAAAGACACCAGCAATGCAGCTTTAATTGTGCACTGCCTCAGCAGCAGAGGAAACCCAGCCAGTAAAATAACCAAATTAAACCAAGCCTCAGCTTCACTCACAGGCACCACATCTGCAAATTCTGAGCCTTGGAAATACTAGAAATCTATCTCTGCAGCTCTAAGCAGACAGCAGGGAAGCACCTAGCATTTGTCTTCCCTTCTGCCTTGGGAACAGGAGATTTTGTTTGCCACAAGGCTGCATTTTGTTTCAAAATCACCTGACAAACAGGATTGTTGCTGCATGCTATCACAGCGGGATGCAAAAGCAAGATCTTCAAAGCACAGCTTAAATAAGTTTAGTCTTAAAAGAGCAGTGGAGGGAAGCTACTATGAAAATTTTGCTATGCATGAAGTGTTTCTGAAAGACAGTGCTCACCACTAATATGGCCAGAGCTCTTGGCTTCCCACTCTTCCAGGAAGGCCACAAGGCCACACTCTTCTCAGATTGCTGGTACACACTTTTTGGAATATGGCATTTGTTGCTCTGAATGCTTTGTGAAGCTATTGTAGCTGGAGGGGCGAGAGGAATTTTTCCCTTTGTTTGCAACGCTTCCACAATCATAAATAAGCATTGTCTATAGCGCTGCCTGCATCGCCACGTCTTGTTCCCACCCACTTCCATGGCAGAAGATCATTGGGCTCAGGGTGGGATCTCCAGCAGCCAAGAAACTTTAAACTTCGTGTAAAATGAGAGGCACAAATGCCAGCCCAAACTCCAGCACGTCTCAGGCAGTATATGCTGCCCAGCTCCTCAGTTTCTGTGCAGACAATAGATACCCTTTTCTGAGTTATGGCCGTGGGACCTGATCCTGCAAGGTGCTGAAAGCCACCAAAGGGCCCAGGGGGCTGAGCACTCTCAGGGGCCTTGGCACTTCGTGCTGCTCAGCCCCACAAAGAGAATAGGGATGGACAAATTTAACTTTGCCCTCAGGAGTTTGATCTCGCCTCCTCCACTCCCCATCCCCTGCGAGGCATCTCACCGGGCTGGCCATTTCTCCAGATCTTGTTTTAATTATTTAAGTTGAACTGGAGGACTTTTTGTCATTCCTTTTTGTGGAACACTCTGTACTTGGGGGGCCTCAGCTGGATATCCTGGGTTATGCAACCAATGGTTAAAGCTATTGTTTTCAGAAAGAAATTGCATGAATCTCATTAAATGCACTCTGATCAGGGGAGGCGGGATGCGTCTTTAAAACTGCATTTGGATCCAATCCTATTGTCCCAGATAGGGCTGCCTGCCCTCTTTTCTGATTTAGTCTTAAAGAAACTATTGTGTAGCCTTAATTAATTTCATATTGGATCACATTATCGCACTGCAACTGGCATTTGCTTGGAGATGCCTTCGGCTGGTCGAGAGTTGCTTCAAACCAGGAGAGGGCAGCAATTTCCCTGACAAACCGAAAGTGCAGCACAATGCTTTACTTAAAACAGGTTTGACAAGGTATAAACAATCCAAAGGGCACAGGACTCGCTGCAGTGCAAGCTAGAAATGAAAAAAAACAAAAAAAAAAAAAAAAAAAAAAAACAAAAAAAAAAAAAAAAAAAAACACCAAAAAAACCCCAAACCCAAACGACACATGCAAGAAAAATGTTTGTCATTCAAGCCTGCTATTCAAGCCACAGGTGTATAAATACTCCAGGCTTTCTTGGCCTCTTGACTTAGATAGTGCTGAGCATTTGTTATCAGCCTTAGATACTTCACAGCCACCAGGATGGACTGCAGCCCACGTTGGGGGAGAAACAGACCCAGTGTGTCACTTCTCCTCCTCTTCTACCCCCATGATTTATGAGCATAAGCAGGATTGGTACTGGAAGTTCTTGTTCTTCAACACATCAAAGTGGACCAAAAACTAGCCTTCAGTCAGGAGCCATCCTCCAAGCCAAACTCATTCCTGATGCAATTTTATTTCATTTTTGCCTACTGTGGAACAGTGTCAGAAAGGCTTGATGACAACAAGGATTCTGCATTCTGCCCTTGCTCCTGATCTGTCTCAGTAATGTTCACCCTCTCCCTTCACAGACACAAGCCATTAATTGTCTCTGCTCTGAGTGGATTGAAACAGAAAAGAAGCAGGATTTTATCCCCTAAATTTCCTTGTAACCATATTGATTTGCTCAGTGGAAAGAAGCCCAAATTACCCTCAGTGTGTGACAGGTAGGGCTCAGCTGGCGCCACAGGCCAGGGCACACAGGTGACACCGTTTTTGGCTGTGCAGAGCCAGGCCTGGCAGCCTGTGCATCCCAGCCAGGCTCCTCCATCCCCAGATCCCTCCCCAGGGTGGGGGGAGATCCCTCTGCTCCCTCCAGGAATTCATTTCTGTGACAGGTCTGAAAAGAAGGGAATCAGGTGTGTGGTGGCCACCACACACTGAAATGCTGGAACAATTACAAGGCAGGGGAAATTTTTTTTTTCTCCCAAAACTTTGATTTTCCCATTTTTCTTTTGGTTTGTTTCATTATGTCAAATTTCCCCTCCAAGGAGCTGCTCAAGCATTCCATTTTCTGCAAAGAGCAGACAGCAAGTCCTCCTCTATCCAAGAAAAAATGAAACCAAGCCTGGGGATACTTGGACTAATGCAGAAACGTGCTGGAGTTGTCTTTGGAGACAAGAGTGATCTGGGGAATCCTGGCAAACATTTCTCACCATTTTCCCTTCCAAAGAGCAAATGAAAGGCAATGCCAGAGCTGAACAGGCTGAGTGCTGCTAATCCAACATTTCCAGAGAGGCCAAGGGCTCTCCAGGGTTTGTTACTGAAATGTGAGGCAGCCACAGCTCAGCACACAGGTGGGGAGGCAGATCCTTCTCTGGTGCAAAATGCTGATGAAATCCATCCCCTGATGCCAGTGACAATTTTTAATGCATTTTTCTAAAAATACTCTAAAGGTTTGGACGCTGATTTTTTTCCTTGTGAAAAAAAAAAGAAACCAAAAAAGGAGTGAGAAATTCAAATAACTCCAGGAAAAAATTTAAAATATTATTATTATTGAAAGTATTATGGAAAGAGATTAATACACCATAATTAGGAATCCACTACCCCTTTCAGAGAATGACCCATCCAACCATTTTAAATGGTTTATCATCTTTCATAGAGTTTAGCAAATACTTTGAGAAACTCTCTTGGTATACCTTGAATCTCTGCTATTTAATATTAGTAATTTACAACATACTTTAGACATGCTAATTAATCATTAGAAACTGAACTTTTAAATAAGGATCCAGAAAAATTAAATATGGAAGAAAAATATTGAGTTGAAAATCTGAAACATATGTTTTTCTAACATTTATAAACAATAAATAACTGAAAATCCTTATTACCTGGAAATGGTGGAATCACAACCCAGACAAACTGGCATTGCTATTCACAGTACTTTTCACTATTATTTTCATTTTTAAATGCCACCTTTAATCGTCTTTCTCCCGTCATAACGTTACCCTGTCATCACTTTCCTTCCCTTCCTCCAGGCAAATGTTGATGTAAGAAACACAGGAAAATGTTGTGCTGCAGAACAGCTGGGCAGTGCTCAAGGTGTTTCTCTTTTTTTTAACAGCATCTTTTATCTCCTGCTCATTCGTTCTACCTTTGACCTTTGTGATATCCTTTCCTATATCTTTCCTTCAGACGAATATTTTAAAAATTGAAGTTAAAAGATAAGAAAATTCTTAAGGGTTATCGCGAGTTGAGGTTGTTTCCTTGAAAATTTTTATAATAAAGTAAGTGACCGAATTTCTGTTGTTTTTTCCTGCATTTCAGCCATCAGAACAGCTGAAATGTTGCACATTTTAACCTCACATTAAGATAGTAGACTGGGGAAAGAACCCCGTAATTAGCTTCATTCATACTTTTTATAATCTGCGAGGGTAAAAAGTACCCTTTTTGGAGAGATGCCTAAGGAGAACGGCGGCTTGCAGGCTGCTGGCATACCGTAATTTGGTAATTCTGGTAATTCCCCCATCTGAATTTCCCCCTTCAAAGGAAAGCAAGTTAACATTTCACCCGGGGACAGTGGGGACAATGGGGCTGCGGGTCAGAGCAGCCGGCCAGCGGCTCCTTCCCCAAGTTTGGCTGTTCGGAGTTTCGCGGTGCCTGCAGCACCACCCGAGCAGCACGGGGATGGTTTATCGGCTGAAATGGTAAAATAAGCGGGGCTGCTCGCTGTGCTCTGATGTGCGCCCCGAGGGGTTTCTAGAACCGCTCCTAAAATCGGGTCTACCTTAGAGCCACCCCACAGCCCCTGCTGAAATCACCGCTGCCGAAAAGATAAAGCCAAAACAGAACAAAACCCTCCATAAAATCGCTTTGCCAGGAGCTCGCGTAGCGGCACCGCGGCTCGGGAATCGCTTCAGCTGCTCCAGCTCTCACTACGGGCGGGCAAATTAGTGGTTACACAATTAAAATTAAAAATCCTGCCCCGTTTTCTGCTGGCCGGGAAGCCAGGTGGCGGGTTCGGGGTGAGGTGGCATTTTCCGGGCTCAGTGTCTGTCCCCTGTGCCCGGGGCTCCGGTGCCACCCGTCCGTGCCCGGGGCAGCGCGGGCATTACCCACGGCATCGCCCCCGGCATTCAGCCGCTCCGCCGGGCTGATCCACGCGGGGCAGGGCAGCCGGGACCCGCGGTGTCTGTCTGTCCTGCCGGGGATGCCGTCAGGTAGCGGGCATGGAGCGCCCGCCGCCCGCGGGGCTGAGCCGCCAGCCCGGGCTGCGCATCCCCGGCCGGGCACAGCGGGACCGGTCCCAACGGGAGCTGCCTGACCCCGCCGGGGTTTGCACCTCCTGAGAGCCTCGGGGCCGCTGAACACGGAGGAATCAGCCCCGGGGCTGCTGCGGGGCTGGGAGGCTCCGGGGATGCAGGAGAGGCTCGGCTGCAGCGCAGTCCGGGTGAGAAAAGGAAGGACCTTGGCCTCAGAGCAAGCGCCTAGGGCTCAGCCCATGAACCCCTTTCACTTTGTCTTAGCACCTACCGAATTCACAGCACCTCCTGGGACTCAACCCATGAACCCCTTTCACTTTGTCTCAGCACCTACCGAATTTACAGCACCTCCTGGGACTCAACCCATGAGCCCCTTTCACATTCTCTTTGCACCTATCGAATTTACAGCACTTTTGGCTGCAAAATTTGGTTTGCAGCGATTGGCCCCTTTCCGAAGCAATGCTCACTTCGACACCGTGCTCACAGGTTGCCAAATAATCCTTACGAATTTCACAGGTATAAAGAAAAAAAAAAGAGCAGCAACAAAGCCCCCAATCCTCCAGCCCCAAAGCAGCACAAAATCTGGGCTGTGCAGTTGCTGTAAAACT
Organism: Ammospiza caudacuta; assembly: GCF_027887145.1. Lineage (NCBI taxonomy): Eukaryota > Metazoa > Chordata > Aves > Passeriformes > Passerellidae > Ammospiza > Ammospiza caudacuta. The sequence continues at coordinate 17,294,367 of NC_080607.1, forward strand.
TTCCTCCTCCCCCTCTGCCTGCTCTGAAAAGAAGGAGAGAGAACATACGTGGTGACATGAAACACTTCAGAGAAAAGCAAACAAATATTGGCTTCTCCGGAGAATCAGAAACGTAATGATACTATAACGCTAGCAGTTTGTTTTTCACTGCCTCGGGCTGCTTGGCAGAACGTCACAGTAAAATCATCTAGGCATGAGAGATTAGCTGATGTCTGTTTTGCTCTGAGGCTCCATGCCCTTCTCTTGAGGGACCTTTACACCTGCTGAGGAATGCTGCTTCCCAATGGCCACGGCACCAGCAGGGAAGCCCCGAGCCTTTGATCAAGCCGGAGCAGGCGTGCTCCCCAGGCAGCTCCAGGGATGCAGGAACCGAGCTGAGCTCCAGCTGCAGAGATCTTCATCTGAACCCTCAGCAGGGCAGCAAAGCGAAACTCAGGGCGAGGGCTGGGATCACACCACGCACGCGGGCTCACTGCATCCGTGGGATGGGGAAAATGCTGTGGCACAAATCCTGGGCTTGGCTGGGGACAGGGAAAATTCCCCTCCGAGCGGGGGTTTCACTTCAGAGCAATTAAATGCTGCAGTTTGGGCAGTGAATGCTTTATGGAACAGGTGGATTTGCTGTCAGAATGGTCATTGCACAGCCTGAAATTGTTTAAAACTTTTGTCCCCAGCTATGACCAGGCAGCACCACCATCCCCTGAAAATGATTTTTTTACCTCTCCTTATCATGCAGTCAAATGTGAATTTAGTGTTGGTGAAATGCATTAAACACTGAGAGAACAAGGGAGACAATCTCAATGGAGCCGTCAATCAGAGTTCTGTCCCATCCCCCAAAGTTTTCCTAAACTTTAAAAGCAGTAGGACTGCCTGCATCTGAAGTTCCCTCTGTGCTTATTTCAAGGCCAAACAGTGGAATTTTATTAGCCTATACCACGAACTGTTTCTGTAAACTTTTCCCCAAAAGAACATTGAAACCATTTGCATCAGTTTAATTAGCTGGCTACAGAAGAGCTTTCAAAAATCTACACTAAAATAAAAATGAAAAAAAAAAAAAAACCAAAAAAGAAGAAAGCCCACTATAAAATTGACTCGCTAAAATAAGTTTACCTTCCCCCAAGCAAATGAGCACTTGCACCCATTTTGGTGGCATCATTTGCTTCTGTCATACCATGGGATTTCAGTTTCCAAGGTCACTAACACACCCTGGCATGGCTGCACAAAGCCCACAGCTGGCAGAGCCACATAATTCAGCACTCACAAGGAAATCTGGAAGGAATCATGCCCTGCAAAAAAACCCCACTATTTATATCAGCCAGTATTTAACAACAGAAAAAACACATTTCTAAAAGTGTCCAAGACTCATCACGGGTTGGACTCGATGATCTTTAAGGTCTCTTCCAACCCAGTCATTCTGTGAATTCTGTGAATTCATCAGGCCCCTATTGCAAGTGGTGTCCAGACTTGATGGAATCCACCCCATGACTGAGCCAAACACCATCTGAAAAGCACACTAAAACTGATATTTCTATAATTTTTTTTCCCCCATAGGTTTAAAGGTATTTTTGTTCTTGATAGGAGCTTCCAGGTGCATAAAATATCTGTGACAACCGTGCTTCTCAGCAGTGTTAATTGGCACAAACCCTTGCCTAACACATGGCCCGTGCCATGCTGTGCCACCCCAGAGCCCTCCTGCTGCAGCCCCAGCAGGATGGAAACCATCCCAAACACAGCTCAGGCACCTGGAATCCAGATTACAACACACCCTCGTGTAAACCAGGCTCGCACGCAGAAACCCAGTGGAGAAGCCGTGGTTTTGCTCAGAGATGGGGTTGGGAGCAGAGTTTTGTCCCAGCCCATGTGCCTGCTCTCTGCCCTCTCATGGATTAGTGCCCTCCCTGGATCCTGCTGCTTTCTTGGCTTCTGGTGCCTCTGGGGCACGAGCAGAGCTTTGCTCTTGCTTCACACAGCACCCAGCACGGTATAAATAACCAAAGTGAGTGAATCAGTGCCACAAGCAGCCCTTGTCTGCAGGAATCTGCTGAATCAGCCAGGCTTCCCAGGGGAGCTGCGTGCTGTAAGGGCTCCGAAAAAAAAAGTGGGAAGGCTGAATGGGAGGATGCCCTCGCAGATACTGCCACACAGATGTTTGTGTTTCACAAGGACTGGTCTGGGGAAGAAATACCCTCCTGCCCCCGTGGGTTCTCAGGGAAATGGGCGCTGTGCCCACACCTCAGAGCAGGGCTTGTGCAGACCCTCAAACCCACCCAGCAGAGATGGGGCTGGCACCAGCCCAGCTGGGTTTGCTGTGCCAGCCTGAGGGTGTGCCCAGCTGGGAGATGCCTCAGCTGAGATGGGCAGAAGGGTTTGGATTCACTCTCTGCCCCCAGCAAAGAGCTCAGTGCAGCCCCTCTGGCAGGAGCCCTGGCAAACCCACAGACAGGATTGGTGTGCCCTGATCCCGTGAAATGGGAAAGAAAATGGGAATTGAGAGCCAAACTCTCCTTGGGAAACCTTCTCCAGGTCATCCCCTAGCTTGGTTGCAGGTCAAATGAAGAAAAAACCCAAACAGTTTAAAGGAAATAAGAGGAAACAGGCAATTCCACAGAAATTGGCTCAGGTTTTCATTAAGTATCTCCTTTCCTTACTTTACCCTGAGCACAGACAAGCCTGTTCCCAGAGCCCAGCAGGCAGTGCCATGGGGGTTTGCTCTGCAGGAACCTGGGGCTGCCCTGCAGCAGCAGGTGCACACAGGGCTGGAGGATGCTCTGCTGACCCGGGGAAACCGAGGATCGGGCCCTGCACAGCTTTGTTCCTGCCAGCAGAGAAGGGTTTAACACAGGTTGTCCTGGGAGACTAACAGCATTCCTAATGTATGCAAAAAAGAAAAAAAAAAAAAAGGAAAGAAGAAGAAAAAAAGCCCAGAGAGAGAGAACAGAGCGCAGCGACAAGCTGATTTGTCACTCCCTGAGATGCAAGAGTTCTTTAGGACAGGATTCTTAAGCCGTAGCTTGTAAAAAGCTGTTTGTTTTGTACTGACCTTCCCCTTTTATGTAACATGAGAGGCATGCTTCAGCGAGCCCTGAATGCAGCTAAACATATGTCGTCAGCTGTGCAGCGCTGCCCCTCCGATTAAAGTGGATTTTGGGAGCATATGTGGGAATGGGCTGGCCACAGACACTCGGGGGAAATGAAGGAATACAGGGCAATTAGCAAGAGCAATCCCCAGACCTCTCCACTAAGCCTCCGTAGGAAGTACAAAGACTTATCTCGTGGGCATGGAAACAATTAAGGTCAACAAGTAATCGTGGAAAAGGAAACTTTAAAAACAAGGAGATGGTAAATGACCTAGTAAACACCCCTCTTGCCCCCCTCACAGAGCTGGGACACATTTCATCTGGGGTTCATATGCACAATCGAGCTGGCTTTTGCCTCCCCAGCCCCCCTCACATAATGACTTCCCCTTGCAATTTCCTGGAGGAAGTTGCTGGAGCGATCTTTTAGTGATAAAAATAAGCCATAGTGATTCTTAATTTTCACTCAAAGAATTCTCCTAATCTCCTAATTAAGGAGCACATGGCAGCAGTGTCCCTTAGAAAGCATCAATGGGACAAGCAGCCCCTGCAGAAGAATGCAGTTATCCTGGAGGACAGAAGTATCTATGGATCATTTGGCCACATGGATAATATCCCGTGTCTGACTCCTTCTCAGAGGTACATGCAAAGAAGGACTATTTTTGATAAGAGGCTTTCTTCACAGTTATTTCCTTTTGATACCAGTCATTAGCATTGGAGAGGAGATGTTGTTGCATCCTTTCTCCCAGTTTGAGAAGCATTAATTGAACAGTGGAGCCTCAGCAGTAATTGGGAACCCAGGCCCTGTCACTCATTTTCTCACCTCCCTCTCGAGCGGGTGGGACAGAATTTCTGAGGGTTATGATGGCACCAGGGAGTCCTCCAGGGTTTTGTGTATTTGTTTTTATCAGTCTGACTTAACATATGGTATTTGTGTGTCCTCTTGACAAACACTTGAGAGGTGACCTGGAACAGCACTCGAGTGTCTGCTGCCAGCTTGGAGCTCCTGACTTACATATGGAACAAGCAGCATGGTGTCAGTCTGAAACACGGTTCTGCACCCAGTCAGCTGCAGTTGGAAGTGGGAGCCCCTCAGCATGGCCAGGGAAGGGAAAGGAAAGGATGTGAGTGTGTGTGTAGACCACCAGTGGCTCCCAAAATGTAGTGACACACAGAACCTGTTTGAGTTCAAGTACATGCGGCAACACCAGATCCTGTGTCTATAGTAAAGCAAGCACAGATTTCTCAGTTTCTCCTCTGGCCAGACCAAGAGGGTGGTTTGTACCTTTGTAGCTCAAGAACAAATAGAATTCATCACTGAGTTGGACCCTGGGTCTCTGACAACAAGCCATGCTTTTTTGTGCCTTTCTTCCTTTCATCATCACAATTTACCTCAACAGTTTATGCAGCAGTTTGAGCTGTGAGGAAAACACAGATAAGATAATATTAAACAACTGCAATAGTTTTGAAACGTGACATAAAAATTCCTTTAAGCCCAGATGTGCAGGACTTGGCTGCTATTAGTGCATCACCTGGATGAAAGGATGCAGCTAAGAATCAGTAGGAGACTGGTTTTGTGCAAGTGTCTTCTGCTCTTTGTTTCCCTGCTTACCACATCATAATCCCATCCTAAAAATGCGTCCATTCAATGTCACAAATATATCTGAAGTCCTTGTCACTTGTTTCTACTGCAGGGTACTCACAAGATGCTTTTAGAGGAAGTACTCAAGCAGTACATGGCCAGAGGCTAAATCTGGCATACAGTGACTGTAACAAACTGTGACATCTGTCACAGCTCCTCTTGCACAGACCTATAATGATTGCTCTGGCCAGAGAAGAAGACATCTGAAATCAGTAACTGAATAATGCTAATGATACTTCATAAACATCACAGCTGAGCTATAATGATGCATTTCTCTGAAGAAAGATGCTGAGAGCTGAGAGGGGGCTGACTGGCAGATATTTACCCCCCATCCATTTTTCTGTCCATGAACATCCTTGTGAAGTGCTGCAGGCAGGGAGCTCTCATTTTATGCATCCCAAACTGCAGCAGAGACCACAGCATGTAGCAGAGGGAATGCACGTGTCAAACATGTCAATAGAGATGAAATAATTTCATCCATGTAACTTTGGCATCAGTCTGTATCTATTAAATAACAGCATGTGGGAATCATCTGGCTGCATATGCAGCACCACTTTAACCTCAGCAGCAATAATTTTTGTTATTTTAAGTCTGTAAGTTCTCTGGGGCAAGGAATGTGCCTTTCTCCCCACCAGGATCAGTAATTAGATGTGTTTTTGTGACGCTGCAGATTACAGCAGAGCAAATCAGGTGTGCCAGGTGTGCAGCTCCGCAGACGGGTCAGGCCATGCACCAGTGAGCTAACAGCCTAAACAGGCAAGACAGACAACAGAAATATCATCCTGAACTCAGAGCTGATGTGCACAGAGGTGACACATCTTGCCCAGGGTCACAGGGAGGGCTGTGTCAGAATGCAGAGCCCCATCTCCCCAATCCCAGTCCAGCGTCTCTGCTGGAAATTGCTCCTTCACCACTGCACTGAATATACTTGTACTGTTTTACACATGGCTTAGCCTAATACTGCTGCATCACAGCTGTCTCCAGCTGCTTAAGAAGCAAATGTTTGTGCCATAAATTACAGTTTTTGACCGTGTGACTGTTAGCAGTTCCTGCTCATTGCCAGTAACCCTTCCCCATTAGCCACAGCCAAACTCAGGACTGGCCGATGACTGACAATTGTTACACAGGGCAGCACCCCCGTGTCAACATATTCACAATACCTGTCATCACTTCTTGTCAGTAATCTTGATCTAGTTATGATTTAATTTATGCCTTGTGTGTCATAAGCCAGCACTTAATTTTTTTTCAAAGCAATCAAGTGAGCTCTTTTGTTGAGCAGCTTCATTTCTTTGACAGATGCTGAAATTGGACTTTTTTTTGTGAGCAGCTCATATCGTTCTGGCATATCAGTGGTGCACCAGTGTTACCAGCTCCCAGGGCTGGGGACTCTCAGTGTGATAGGAGCAGTGATACAGAATTCCCTGCAGGAAGGGAAGGAAGCCTGGCAGCACACCCAATTCATACTAACATGAAGCTAATGACAGAGAATTTGTGACAACACAAGACCTGGATTTTTGAACTGTTGCTGCGTGTGCCAAGCTTTGCTTTAATTTAAGCAGGTTCCTGATGTGAACTTTGCTCGTGTGCTTTGGGCAAGATTGTCACACACGTTGTTTTCCTGCAGTGACAGTCACCAACAACACCAACGTGTGCCCTGAGATACAGGTGTGGAGCACCATGGCAAGGGAGGTGTGACTTGCTTCCCAAACGGAAAGGTCATTGCAAAATTAAAAGCTGGGATGGAGTGATAAAAAATCCCCCATTTTTGTTGGAAGTTAGAATTGACTGCTCTTTTTTCTGCAGGGCATTGCTGACAGGGATACAACTCAGGACATAGAAAATTCCAGATTTTAAACACCTGACTGTAAAGGACATTTGCATAACTTAGTTTTCCCTGCTGTAGAAACTAATCACAACAAGAACCACATCTTAATAGCATTGTCCCACTTCATACACACAATCAGGAGCTTCTAACTGAGCAGGAATGCACGCTGTCCAAAGTTTCCAAGCAGAGAAAACCCATAATCAATGAAACAAGACTGAGGAAAATATACATTTTAAAGAAAATAGAGCAAAATCGGAGATTGCAAGAAGCCATCTGAGATGCTCATTTTCATAGAGAAAAACAGCAGCACTGGCCAGACAGGAATCTCCCTGAATTGCCATGAGCTTTCCAGGAGGAACATCATCACCTCCCGGTGTTCCTTCCAGCTTCACTTGGTTTGTGATTCTGAGATCCTTGAGAGTGGCATCACAAGGACATCAGCTGGCTTCCTCAGCTCTCACTGGCCCATTCCATCAGGCCCTGTGGATTTGTGTATGCACAGTTTGTTTAAATATTCCCTAACTTGATCTACCTCCACCAAGGGAAAGCTTTGCTTGCTCAGGACTTTCCCTCTGGCCCCAGGACCTGTGATTTCAATATTTAGCCAAAGAATTCACTGGATTCCTTGGCCTCTTTCCTGCTCTTTGCCACCAAGTCCCCTTCCTGTCCCTCTCCAGAATCAATGCCAGAGGAGCTTTGGTTTTCCCAGCTCCATCATCACTGCAGGTCATGACAGATCCTGCTGGATCACTTGTTCCTGCTCCCACCTCTTGGGTGCTTCCAAAACTCACCAAAAGTCTGCCAGGCTGTGAATGCAGGAATCATCTGCATTCATTCAGCCCCACACACTGCTTTGGCTTGGAGTACACCTCTTTGGTTGCGTGCACTCACAAACTGGATTTATCTTTCAAACACCCGCCTGACCCAGTGCCAAACGAGACAATCCATAAAAGCTGTCATTTGAGCACTGTACCAATTACAGCTGGGAGTGCCACAAGGGTGTCACAGCAACAGCTGATCAGATCCCAGATGAAATCCTCAGTCGCAAATCCCATAATAATTGCCCTCGCTGGATTTGTAGCACCACAGCTGCAAGTAAGACTGGGAGACAACAAATATATCAATGGAATTGTCTTTCTCCAACAACTTTCCATAACTTGTGGCATTTGAAAAGCAGCTCCAAATAAAATCTGAGATATCCATATGATTTACAGAAATCCAGCCCTATGTTTGATTTGAGCAACTCAGCTGGGCAGCCTCTCTGGAGCAGGACAAGTGCCCACAAATGTAGGTGCATCAAACCTTTTGTACAAATGCTTGCAACTGTTTTCAAATCATCATAGGCTCAATCAGTAGCACAAAGAAAAAACACAGCTGAGAATCTTTTTCCTATAACAAACAAATCAATGAGTACTTGTTCTCTGCAAGATCTAAGACAGGCAAAAGTATGGGCAGGGACAGAAAATGAAATCTCAGGTAAGAGGGATCTAAAAGCTTTTTTCCTTCGCAGCTGCCACTCTCCTGTGGTGTTCACACTGCTGGGCTGTATTTTGTTGCAGCAAACTTATATTTATTTCATAACCACAAGCATAGGCTTACAATTCTGTAATGGCTGACCAGTAAATAGATGTATTTCAAGTACAGGAATGAATTCAGAAGTAAAGACTATTTTAGTGTTTTGATTTGCTACAGTAGGGCTTAGGAAAAAACACCAAAGTAGAACCTTTCTTGTGATTTCACATTCATCAGATAAGAAAAATGCATGGTTTCAAGCACCAGTGATAAATCTGAGCACATCTAAAGGTGTGCAGAAATATTTGTAACCAGAACTTGTCCATGCTGAACATAACCCAATAAAGCCAATGACTGAATACATCAGCACACGCTCACACACACATATATGCTGTGACTACACTTATCCCTTTTGCTAAACTACTTCCTTGCAGGGTGAAAGGTCAGACTAATCAGACAGAAATTAACTGCAGCTGGAAAAAAACTTCAGCGAGAAAATGCTTAAAATAATTGCGTTGCTTTTTTTAACCACATTATTGCTCCTCTCCAAGATGAGCACTTGGCATGTGTGCAAAGGCTGCAGAGAGAGCAGCTAACAAAAGGGAGAACTGGAGAGGAAACATTCACTCAGTTAATCCAAATCCATATCTCTGCATACATGGAGACAGCAAATACTCCGAGGTTTAGGAAATACTCATGTCAGGGTAGCCATGTTAGCCCTGCACACGTGTTGAACAGAAAGCAACAGGCTGCTGCATTTTGTGCCCAGATAAATGCGAGGTTTTAAGTAAAACAATTTCCAGCACCACCCACTCGAGCAGCAATATTGTCATGGTTTCATTTTACCACTCTGAATGGCAGTGCAAGTTTTTGCCTGTTTGGAAATGTAATGTCGAAGCAACTTGTTTTAATTTAAGCAAGCAGAAGCTGCCAACCATCTTTGCTTCCCAGCCAAGAGGAATTTATCTTACACATTTATTAAGTCATCATCTAGTTAATGACCATCATTTTGTAAATAGTGCAACAGAATGAAGACAGCCATCCAGCACTGTTAAAACTGATAAGAGACACAAATGGGCCAGGCCTCAAAGCAGTGCAGAGTCACTGTCACTCCAATGGGAAATACCCAAATTTACCTCAGCCAAAGAAACAGCCCTCCTACTTTCCCCCTGTTGTAAATATCAGGTGTGTTTTCTCCAGCCAGAACTGCCTCAGCAAAACTCCATTTCCAAACTGGTGTTTTCACTTAAAGGAGCTGCTCTTGGAGGTGTTTTCCTGTCCATGGTTGGTTGTGTAGAGAAGGGGAAATAAATTACAGGGTAAATAAAGCACCAGAGACGGAGCTTCATTCACGGAGCTCGAGTGTAAAATGAAAGCTTTGTAGACTAAAACTTTTGTTATGCTTGGAAGAAACCCTCCCTGCCTAAAGATTTTAATCTTAAAGTAGTTCATTTCGTTGTTTAGTTGAGGTTTTTTTAAAGCAGACTGATAAGGAAAAGCATTTTTCCTTGGAGAATGAGATCTTGTTTTATTGA